>NC_141873.1:466403920-466706951 GCF_056163025.1 Triticum urartu | reverse complement strand
ATCGGTCCCACCGAGTTGCATGTCAGTCCCACCGAAAATCTCTAACGGTCACTAGGTTTACATTTTCGGTCTGACCGAGTTTGTTGATTCGGTCCCACCGAAATTAAAAAACTGTGTGTAACGGTTGGATTTTGTGTGGAGGCTATATATACCCCTCCACCTCTTCATTTGTAAAGAGAGCCATCAGAACACATACACAATTCCTACTCATATGTTCTGAGAGAGAACCACCTACTCATGTGTTGAGACCAAGATATTCCATTCCTACCATATGAATCTTGATATCTAGCCTTCCCAAGTTGCTTTCCACTCAAATCTTATTTCCACCAAATCCAAATCCTATGAGAGAGAGTTGAGTGTTGGGGAGACTATCATTTGAAGCACAAGAGCAAGGAGTTCATTACCTACACACCATTTGTTACTTCTTGGAGAGTGGTGTCTCCTAGATTGGCTAGGTGTCACTTGGGAGCCTCCGACAAGATTGTGGAGTTGAACCAAGGAGTTTGTAAGGGCAAGGAGATCGCCTACTTCGTGAAGATCTACCGCTAGTGAGGCAAGTCCTGTGTGGGCGACGGCCATGGTGGGATAGACAAGGTTGCTTCTTCGTGGACCCTTTGTGGGTGGTTGCTTCTTCGTGGACCCTTTGTGGGTGGAGCCCTTTGTGGACTCGCGTAACCGTTACCCTTTATGGGTGGAGCCCTTTGTGGACTCGTGCAACCGTTACCCTTTGTGGGTTGAAGTCTCCATCAACGTGGATGTAGGATAGCACCACCTATCTGAACCACGGGAAAAACATCCGTGTCTCCAATTGCATTTGAATTCTCCAAACCCTTCTCCTTACATTCTTGCAAGTTGCATGCTTTACTTTCCGCTGCCAATATACTCTTTGCATGCTTGCTTGAATTGTGTGATGATTGCTTGACTTGTCCTACAATAGCTAAAATCTGCCAAGAACTAAAATTGGGAAAAGGTTAAGTTTTTATTTGGTCAAGTAGTCTAATCACCCCCCCCCCCTCTAGACATACTTTCGATCCTACAAGTGGTATCAGAGCTTTGGTCTCCATTTGCTTTGATCTCCATAGCTTTTGGTGGTCATAACCTTGGTTTCACAACCTAGGAGAGTATGGCGTCTAGCGAGGGAAATTATCACCGTAGAGGTCCTTACTTTGATGGTACTAATTTTTCTAGTTGGAAGCATAAAATGAAAATGCATATTCTTGGACATAACCCTGCCGTTTGGGCTATTGTGTGTGTTGGTTTGCAAGGTGACTTCTTTGATGGGAAAGAACCAAACCGTGAAGCTACCGCGGATGAGTTGAAGATGTTGCAATACAATGCTCAAGCTTGTGATATTATCTTCAACGGATTGTGCCCCAAAGAATTCAACAAAATCAGCCGTCTTGAGAATGCAAAGGAAATTTAGGACACTTTGATTGATATGCACGAAGGTACCGACTCCGTCAAGGAATCCAAGTTGGATGTGCTTCAAAGTCAACTTGACAAGTTCAAAATGAAGGATGGTGAAGGTGTCGCTGAAATGTACTCTAGGCTTGCTCTCATCACAAATGAGATTGCCGGCTTAGGAAGTGAAGAGATGACCGATAGATTCATCATCAAGAAGATTCTAAGAGCCTTGGATGGAAAATATGATACCGTGTGCACATTGATCCAAATGATGCCCAATTACAAAGATCTCAAGCCAACGGAGGTGATTGGAAGAATTGTTGCTCATGAGATGTCACTTAAGGATAAAGAGGAACTTCACAACAAGTCAAGTGGTGCCTACAAAGCCTCATGTGAAGCCCCTACATCATCAAGTGAGAAACAAAACTTCAATGAAGAATTGAGCTTAATGGTGAAGAACTTCAACAAGTTCTACAAGAGTAGAAGCAAAGATAGAAGCTTCAAGTCAAGGTCCTACAATGACAAAAGATCTTCTAGTCGAGAGCGAAACTGCTACAGTTGTGGAAGACCCGGACACTATTCCAATGAGTGTACGGCTCCCTACAAGAGAAGAGAAGATTCTCCAAAAAGAAGAAGCAAAGAATCACCACCAAGAGAGAGAAGGAGTAGAGATGATCGCTATGAACGAAGATACTCACGGAGAAGCAAGGATTCGAAAAGGAAGGAAAAATCATCAAGGAGCTACACAAGACGAAGACATCAAGCTCATGTTGGTGAATGGGTATCCGGCTCCGACTCCGACAGCCACTCCGAGAGAAGTTATCACTTCGACTCCGAAGATACTCAAGATGAAGGTGTTGCCGGTCTAGCACTTGTGTCAACCAACTCCTACGACATATTTGACTCACCAAATGAAGGAATTGGAAGATGCTTCATGGCCAAAGGTCCTAAGGTAACACACCCCGAGTATGTTGATTTCAATAGTGATGAAGATGACTTGTTAGGTGATGATTTGCTTGTTGACAACTCTAGTGATGAATACTATGATGAAACGTCAATCAATCATGCTAATCAAGATAAAACGAATGACAATGATAAGGAGAAGATTGAGGCTCTAACTAAAGAACTAAACACTCTTAAGTTAGCTCATGAAACTATCTTCGAAGATCATCGAGAACTTTTAAGATCTCATGAGAAATTACGCTTTGAAAAGCTCAATCTTGAGCAAGAGCATGAGTTCTTAAAAGCAATCAATGATGATCTCCGCAAGAAAAGTTCTTCTCACATTGCCAAGCGTTTACTCTTATCCACTTACATGCCTCAAGTCAAGTCTAATAACAAGAACAAGAAAGATTCTTCCTCTAGTAGTAACAATGATCATGCTAAATCCAATATTGTTGCTTCTAGTAGTTCTCTTGATTCCACTAATGATTCTCTTAGCCAGGTTACACTTGAGCAAGAAAATAGCTTATTGAAGGGAATTATAGAGAAAGGAGTGTACAAAAGCCTTGCCGGGAGTAAGCAATTCGAGGAAATTGTGCGCAAGTAAGGAATGCACCGGAAGAATCAAGGTGTTGGTTTTGAACGAAAGTTCAATGCCAATGGAGTTGAGTGGGAAGAAGATCAATACCCCAAGACAAAGTTTGTTCCTCAACAAGAGAAGTATGATACTTCCTTCAAGGGGACACAAGCTCAAGATGATCTTCCACCACAAGACTACAAGCAAAAAGGCAAGGACAAGCTTCAAGAGGAAATTGATGCATTTGAAGAAGCTCCTAAGACCTTAGTCAAGTGGATTCCCAAGACTACTTCAAGTTCCACTTCATCAAGGACAACTACAACTCCAAGGATTCCCATCAAGATGGTGTGGATCCAAAAGAAGAAGAACTAGAGAGTTCTTGAGGGTGACTCCGCCAACATACTTCACTCTTATCATTTTGGCAAGAACAAGTGCAATCAACTTCCACATCTTGCACTAGTTCAAGGAGTCACAAACCCTCTTGTTGGTAAGACAAGGGACAAGGTAACCTAAAAGTTTTCATGGACATCATCTTGTGTGTGCATCACTCTATGTCTATGGATATCCTTGTTTGTTCCTTGTGGGACTAACCCATGTAGGTATTGAAAGTGCAATTCACTCAAATGGATAGCTCCAAGTGATCTACATCAACATTGAGCATCCACATCTTCAACATCTACATGAAGTCATCATCGACAAAACCCGAGGTTAGTTCATCCCTCTAAGGGGGGATATCACATCTAGGGGGAGCTTTACTCTAAGACTTGAGCTAAAGCAACTCTAAAGATGTGAACACAACAATGCTTTATGTAAAAGTGGTAACCCCACTTGAGCTTAAACGATGAGTATGACCTATGATCAAGTGTTCTCACTTGACTCCTAAGTCAATATACTCATATATAGATGACCTAGTCATCGCAAATTTCTTGGTAGATGCTAGAATTGGTTGTGCATGCCTTGTCACATATTTCATTTGCCATCTTATTGTGTGAGCATGCTGGTTGCATATTTTACTCATTCGAGGACATCCACTTGTTGTTTTGATTGTTTGGTTTTATTTCCTTTTGCCAAGTGGATGGACAAGAATGCCTAAGAACCTCCTCTAGCTATCTATGCTTTTCTCGTCTCAAACTCTATTCATGCTGCATCACAAAATTTGATCAAGTCAGATTCGAACCACTCTGTGTGAGGAGCGCTCGGAGTCCCCGATTCGTCATAGACTTAAACTTCCAAAACCTCTTTATGATTCTCGGTCTGACCGATACCCCACTTTCGGTCCTACCGAGATCATTAAGTTGATCTAGGTTTTTGATCTCGGTGCAACCGATTTGAACATTTCGGTCACACCGAGTTTCAGTAACTGCTTGCAGTTATGAATCTCGGTGCCACCGAGTTGTTCCACTCGGTCACACCGACAGGGTCGGGCTATATATAGTCACGGGCAAAATTTTGGAAATTTCTCCGAACCCCTTCGCCCGCGCGATAGCCTGCTCTGCCAACGTGGTCTCCGGATCGTCTCCTCGCCGCCAGCCGCCTCCAGTCGCTGGTCTCCGTCGGCGTCAACGGGAATTATACCCCACCATTGCCGCCGTAGCGAGTCTCCGCCGAACTAGGGTATGGACTCGATCTTTGTGCTATTCTCCAATCCGATTCTTAGCACATTGTGATCATCATGATTCTTGCCACGATTGAAACACTCCTGTCCAGTCAATGCGTTCATAGATTAGGTTTGATTCGAAAATTTTAGGGTTAGGTTTCCGCCGAAACCATCTCGGACCCACCGAGTTGAAAAACTTGGTCCCACCGATTTGGCTTATGCCATTGCACAAGTGAGACTCGGTCTGACCGAGAATTACTTATCGGTGTGACCGATTTTGGAACTCTGTGAAACCCTAGCAGTCTCGGTGCCACCGAACTGTGACTCGGTCCAACCGAGTTCACTAGTTTAGGTTCCAAAACTGCTTCGGTATCACCGAGTTTGAAAATTGGTAGATCCGAGATGATTTCAGTGGGAAACTAAAACTAAGTTTTTGGATCATTCTTTTTGCAAAGATCTCTGCATTTTGTGATGCTCATCCACTCTACCTCATCTATAAACTGTTCACAGGGTCAGCAGTCAGCTTGTTCAACATGTCTGATCAGAGTGACAGCCAGAATGTGTCAGAACAGCAAGTGGTGATGAGTGAGGGCACTAGTCCCTCCAGCTCTTCAGATGATGGCAGCAGAAGTACCCCAAGCAATCTGCCAAAAGCTGCCACTCGACAGAGGAAGAAGAGAACTTCAGATTCTGAAGATGAAGATTATGTGGCAGAGGAAGAGGCCACATCAAAGAGAGTTGAGCCAGCTCAAGGCACAAAGCCAGGACTGAAGATCAAAAGGCCAGCAGGCAGGCAGCCTATGTCAAAGGCTAGAGCTTCAACTGAAAATCCTGCACCCATAGAGCCAGTTGCTGCTGAAGGCAAGAAGAGGAAGGAAAGGGTCAAGAAGACCGTAGCCAGAGTGCTTGGAAAGGCTTCCATCATGGAAGAGGAAGAGGAAGAAGAGGTTGCTGCACCAACACCTAAGGCACCCAAGCTAATGGGTGATGCTATAAAATCAGGAGCTACTGCATCTAAGCCCAAGGCTGCATCAAAGGTCAAGACAGCACCAAAGAGAAATACAAGAAGCATCCCAGCTGCTGAAAAGAACAAGGCCCCAATGCCTAAAGCTGCAGAAGAAGAGGAAGAGAATGTTCTGAGAAAGCTCAAGCCCAAGATCCCAGACCACAACGATGCTCATCCTATGGTTGAAGACATGAAGCTCAGGAGAGACTCAGGGCTGAGGAAATGGAGAGAAGCAGATCTGTATGCTTCAAGGAGAAGGACTGCTGTGGATTACAGATTTCACACCAAGGAACAGGAAGACTTCTATGAGACAGTTTTGCTTGACAAGAAGCCAATAGTTTGTGACATGAGATGGGTCGACTGGACCTACATGAAGGAAAATGAGGAACACTACCCTGAAGTGTATGACAGCTTTAGTGCGTGTGGAGTTGCAGACTTTGTTGGGCAGAAGCTCACAAAGTGGAACAAGGAGCTAATCATGCAGTTCTACTCCACAGCACACTTTTACCCAGATGGAAAGATCACATGGATGTCAGAGGGTACGAGGTACCAATCTACTGTTGCTGAGTGGGCACA
The DNA here is from genome assembly GCF_056163025.1 of Triticum urartu. Lineage (NCBI taxonomy): Eukaryota > Viridiplantae > Streptophyta > Magnoliopsida > Poales > Poaceae > Triticum > Triticum urartu. The sequence continues at coordinate 466,700,849 of NC_141873.1, read as the reverse complement.
GCTCATCAATGCCCCAGAGGAGCATGAGGATGACTTGGATATCTATGCCAAGAAGAAGATGGATCATAACTCAATGTCCAATATGTACAAGGAAATTCTCAATGAAGCTCTTGATACTTTCAAGTTTTGGTCTGTGCATTATCTTCTGTCAGGGCTGCCTACTATAAATTGGATATTGAGGCACACTCTCTTGCCCAAGTCTGGAGATCACAAGATGATCAGAGGCCATGCAATCAATTTGCTTCATGTATTTGATGTACCTCAGAAATTCAAAGTTATGAGCCTCATAGTAGAGACTATCAAGAGGACTGCAGCAGACCAGAAGAGGAGCTGTGGGTATGCCCCACAAATTCAGGAGCTCATTAACTCCAAGATGGGCATGGGCATATACTTGTTGGACAAGGAACACTTGCCCATCCGTCTAGATTTTGAGGACAATCAAGTTGTGATGACTGAAAATGAACCATCGTCTGCCCAAGCACAAGCAAAGAAGGAGAAGGCAAGGAAGGAGAAAGCTGCCAAGATGCCAACTCAAGAGGAGGCATCTGAGTATTTCTTGAAGACCAAACAAGAGCAGCTTGGTTACCTGATTGCATCCACCCTGCGGATTGAGAAAAGACTAGCCACCCTAACTCAAAACCAGGCAAGCCTAGAGAGAATCATGGAACAAAAGTTCTATGACTTGGATGTCAAGGTGACAGAGATTCAGACTGCAGTGGAGCAGCTCCAGGATGACATGCAGGAGAGGAGAGGCAGGACTACCACTCATGCCTTTGCCAGAGTGCCACGAGGTCCGAGGTCGTCTGCCGTGCCAGTTGCTGACACCAGAGCCACCACTTCAGCACCAGCTACAGCCTCAGTTCCACCAGCTACATCATCTACTTCAGCTCCAACTCCAGCGTCTACTTCAGCGTCTACAGAAGCCTTCGTCCTTGGAGTGATCCGGACTCCACCACCACCAGAAGATCAAGCCTGAGTGTCGATCTAGCACTATGCATTTTCTAGGAACTTTTTGGTAACTTGTTGCCAAAGGGGGAGAAAAATGTATAGATCACAGGCTTCGAGAGAGAGAGAGAGTGTTGCTTTTTTCTCTCTTGCTTTATTTGGTGATTTTTCGAACTTTGTTTGCTTTTGAGTGCTTGAGATACTACGTCATTATCTGTGAGACATTGATGATCATGTGTTTGATCATAAGCTACACTTAATGTTTGCTTAATGCTATTATCTTATCTATCTTATGTGATCATTCACTATTCTTGGTGATGAGTGCATGTATTTCATTCTTATCATTTTAAGCGCTCCACCAAGATGTATGTGACAAGGAAGAGTAACCCATGACTCTAACTCTTTGTGCATTTGCAGTCCAAAGCAAATTTTAAATATGCACAAATTTAGGGGGAGCTCTTACTTATCACATACTTCTCAAAGCGACAATATAATTCATGCTTATTATCATTTGTCGAAGCTTTAATCTATATGTTGTCATCAATTACCAAAAAGGGGGAGATTGAAAGTGCAACTATCCCTAGGTGGTTTTGGTAATTCATAACAACATATAGCTCATTGAGCTAATGCTATTCCAAGATGATTATTTCAGGAAAGCTCAATGATTGGCATGGCATGGATGTGAAAGTGGAACCCTCAAAATGCTAAGGACAAAGGATTGGCTCAAGCTCAAAAGCTCAAGACTCTTCATTTTATATTTTAGTGATCCAAGATCACATTGAGTCTTTAGGAAAATCCAATACTATCAAGGAGGGATGAGGTGTTGCTTAATGAGCCTCTTGCTTCATGTGCTTAGTGATATGCTCCAAAACCCTCAACTACTCTCCCATATCCACATATGACCTAAACCCTAAGCCAAACTCGGTCCTACCGATTCTTCCTATCCGGCGCCACCGAGTTTCATTTGTCATAAGCCACTGCCAAACCCTAGCAATTCGGTTCTACCGATAGGGATCTCGGTCTCACCGAGATGGGATTGCAAACTCTATGTTTCCCTTTCGTAACTTTTTGGTCTCACCGAAAGAGCGAATCGGTCCCATCGAGATTGCAATGTAAATTCAGTGTTTCCTTTTTGTAACTTTTCGGTCTCACCGAAAGAGCAAATCGGTCCCACCGAGTTTGCCTGACCAACTCTCTGGTTAGCTAATTACCAAATTCGGTCTCACCAAGTTTGTGTAATCGGTCTCACCGAGATTACGTTATGCCCAAACCCTAACCATATCGGTCCCAGCGAGTTTCCTGTCAGTCCCACCGAAAATCTCTAACGGTCACTAGGTTTACATTTTCGGTCTGACCGAGTTTGTTGATTCGGTCCCACCGAGATTGGAAAACTGTGTGTAACGGTTGGATTTTGTGTGGAGGCTATATATACCCCTCCACCTTCTCTTCATTTGTAAAGAGAGCCATCAGAACACATACACAATTCCTACTCATATGTTCTGAGAGAGAACCACCTACTCATGTGTTGAGACCAAGATATTCCATTCCTACCATATGAATCTTGATCTCTATCCTTCCCAAGTTGCTTTCCACTCAAATCTTCTTTCCACCAAATCCAAATCCTATGAGAGAGAGTTGAGTGTTGGGGAGACTATCATTTGAAGCACAAGAGCAAGGAGTTCATTACCTACACACCATTTGTTACTTCTTGGAGAGTGGTGTCTCCTAGATTGGCTAGGTGTCACTTGGGAGCCTCCGACAAGATTGTGGAGTTGAACCAAGGAGTTTGTAAGGGCAAGGAGATCGCCTACTTCGTGAAGATCTACCGCTAGTGAGGCAAGTCTTGTGTGGGCGATGGCCATGGTGGGATAGACAAGGTTGCTTCTTCATGGACCCTTTGTGGGTGGTTGCTTCTTTGTGGACCCTTTGTGGGTGGAGCCCTTTGTGGATTCGCGCAACCGTTACCCTTTGTGGGTGGAGCCCTTTGTGGACTCGCGCAACCGTTACCCTTTGTGGGTTGAAGTCTCCATCAACGTGGATGTAGGATAGCACCACCTATCCGAACAACGGGAAAAACATCTGTGTCTCCAATTGCGTTTGAATTCTCCAAACCCTTCTCCTTACATTCTTGCAAGTTGCATGCTTTACTTTCCGCTGCCAATATACTCTTTGCATGCTTGCTTGAATTGTGTGATGATTGCTTGACTTGTCCTACAATAGCTAAAATCTGCCAAGAACTAAAATTGGGAAAAGGTTAAGTTTTTATTTGGTCAAGTAGTCTAATCACCCCCCCTCTAGACATACTTTCGATCCTACAGACCTTGAGCCAAAAGGGATCAGAAAATATAATTGCAAGCATGGGAACATGGCGATCACAGACTTAGTGAAAACTGGAGCATGCTGAAAACAGATATCAAGTAGGCATGTTTACGAGCTCGATGCACTCACTACGGAGCAAGTCATGACATACTAAGCATACACCCATCAAGAATACACAAAATGCAAGCTATACATGGCAATAACAATAGCATAGCATGCACGGGTCAACTACAACATCATCGGCAAAATTGCAAACAAGTTGACAATCTGCCCAGATTCACAAAGTAGCAAAAGTAGAGCTCGATTGACTCAAGCTAGGGTGCTCCATAATTGCAAACAAAGACATGGATGGATAGAGCACTACAAGATTAACAAAACTTCCTTACTGATCATCCTCAAAAGAGGCACGGATCTCTCGGAAACAACAAGAACATATGGCCATATGAAATAAACAGCCCAAGGACTTAGTGGAATTGCTAAGTCCCTGAAATCAGCACTACCAAGTGTTGGAAATATGCCCTAGAGGCAATAATAAATTAGTTATTATTATATTTCCTTGTTCATGATAATCGTTTATTATCCATGCTAGAATTGTATTGATAGGAAACTCAGATACATGTGTGGATACATAGACAACACCATGTCCCTAGTAAGCCTCTAGTTGACTAGCTCGTTGATCAATAGATGGTTATGGTTTCCTGACCATGGACATTGGATGTCATTGATAACGGGATCACATCATTAGGAGAATGATGTGATGGACAAGACCCAATCCTAAGCCTAGCACAAGATCATGTAGTTCGTATGCTAAAGCTTTTCTAATGTCAAGTATCATTTCCTTAGACCATGAGATTGTGCAACTCCCGGATACCGTAGGAGTGCTTTGGGTGTACCAAACGTCACAACGTAGCTGGGTGACTATAAAGGTGCACTACGGGTATCTCCGAAAGTGTCTGTTGGGTTGGCATGAATCGAGACTGGGATTTGTCACTCCGTGTGACGGAGAGGTATCTCTGGGCCCACTCGGTAGGACATCATCATAATGTGCACAATGTGATCAAGGAGTTGATCACGGGATGATGTGTTACGGAACGAGTAAAAGAGACTTGCCGGTAACGAGATTGAACAAGGTATCGGGATACCGACGATCGAATCTCGGGCAAGTATCGTACCGATAGACAAAGGGAATTGTATACGGGATTGATTAAGTCCTTGACATCGTGGTTCATCCGATGAGATCATCGTGGAACATGTGGGAGCCAACATGGGTATCCAGATCCCGCTGTTGGTTATTGACCGGAGAGTCATCTCGGTCATGTCTGCATGTCTCCCGAACCCGTAGGGTCTACACACTTAAGGTTCGGTGACGCTAGGGTTATAGAGATATTAGTATGCGGTAACACGAAAGTTGTTCGGAGTCCCGGATGAGATCCCGGACATCACGTGGAGTTCCGGAATGGTCCGTAGGTAAAGAATTATATATAGGAAGTGCTATTTCGGCCATCGGGACAAGTTTCGGGGTCACCGGTATTGTACCGGGACCACCGGAAGGGTCCCGGGGGTCCACCGGGTGGGGCCACCTGCCCCGGGGGGCCACATGGGCTGTAGGGGGTGCGCCTTGGCCTACATGGGCCAAGGGCACCAGCCCCAAGAGGCCCATGCGCCAAGAGAAGAGAAAAAGGGGAGAGTCCTAAAAGGGGAAGGCGCCTCCGAGGTGCCTTGGGGAGGATGGACTCCTCCCCCCCTTGGCCGCACCCTTCCTTGGAGGAAGGGGCAAGGGCTGCGCCTCCCCCCTCTCCCTTGGCCCTATATATAGTGGGGAAAAGGAGGAGCAACCATACCTAAGGCCTGGCGCCTCCCTCTCCCTCCCGTGACACATCTCCCTCCTCCCGCAGCGCTTAGCGAAGCCCTGTTGGAATCCCGCTACTTCCACCACGCCGTCGTGCTGCTGGATCTCCATCAACCTCTCCCTCCTCCTTGCTGGATCAAGGCGTGGGAGACGTCTCCGTTTCGTACGTGTGTTGAACGCGGAGGTGCCGTCCGTTCGGCGCTAGGATCATCGGTGATTTGGATCACGACGAGTACGACTCCATCAACCCCGTTCTCTTGAACGCTTCCGCGCGCGATCTACAAGGGTATGTAGATCCAATCCTCCCTCGTTGCTAGATGACTCCATAGATTGATCTTGGTGACACGTAGGAAAATTTTGAATTTATGCTACGTTCCCCAACAGTGGCATCATGAGCTAGGTCTATGCGTAGTTTCTATGCACGAGTAGAACACAAAGTAGTTGTGGGCGTTGATTTTGTTCAATATGCTTACCGTTACTAGTCCAATCTTGATTCGGCGGCATCGTGGGATGAAGCGGCCCGGACCAACCTTACACGTATACTTACGTGAGACCGGTTCCACCGACTGACATGCACTAGTTGCATTAGGTGGCTGGCGGGTGTCTGTCTCTCCCACTTTAGTCGGATCGGATTCGATGAAAAGGGTCCTTATGAAGGGTAAATAGCAATTGGCATATCACGTTGTGGTTTTTGCGTAGGTAAGAAACATTCTTGCTAGAAACCCATATCAGCCACGTAAAACATGCAAACAACAATTAGAGGACGTCTAACTTGTTTTTGCAGGGTATGCTATGTGATGTGATATGGCCAAAAGGATGTGATGAATGATATATGTGATGTATGAGATTGATCATGTTCTTGTAATAGGAATCACGACTTGCATGTCGATGAGTATGACAACCGGCAGGAGCCATAGGAGTTGTCTTTATTTATTTATGACCTGCGTGTCAACTTAAACGTCATGTAATTACTTTACTTTATTGCTAAAGCGTTAGCCATAGTAGTAGAAGTAATAGATGACGAGACAACTTCAAGAAGACACGATGATGGAGATCATGGTGTCATGCCGGTGACAAGATGATCATGGAGCCCCAAGATGGAGATCAAAGGAGCTATATGATATTGGCCATATCATGTCACTATTATTTGATTGCATGTGATGTTTATCATGTTTATACATCTTGTTTACTTAGAACGATGGTAGTGAATAAGATGATCCCTCGTTAAAATTTCAAGAAAGTGTTCCCCCTAACTGTGCACCGTTGCGACAGTTCGTGTTTCGAAGCACCACATGATGATCGGGTGTTAGATTCTAACGTTCACATACAATGGGTGTAAGACAGATTTACACACGCAAAACACTTAGGTTGACTTGACGAGCCTAGCATGTGTACAGACATGGCCTCGGAACACAGAAGACCGAAAGGTCGAGCATGAGTCGTATGGTAGATACGATCAACATGAAGATGTTCACCGATGATGACTAGTCCGTCTCATGTGATGATCGGACACGGCCTAGTTGACTCGGATCATGTAATCACTTAGATGACTAGAGGGATGTCTATCTGAGTGGGAGTTCATAAGATGAACTTGTTTATCCTGAACATAGTCAAAAGGATTTTGCAAATTATGTCGTAGCTCGCGCTTTAGTTCTACTGTTTAGATATGTTCCTAGAGAAAAATTAGTTGAAAGTTGATAGTAGCAATTATGCGGACTAGGTCCCTAAACTGAGGATTGTCCTCATTGCTTCTTAGAAGGCTTATGTCCTTAATGCACCGCTCAGTGTGCTGAACCTCGAACGTTGTCTGTGGATGTTGCGAACATCTGACATACACGTTTTGATAACTACGTGATAGTTCAGTTAAACGGTTTAGAGTTGAGGCACCAAAGACGGTTTTGAAACGTCGCGAAACATATGAGATGTTTCGAGGGCTGAAATTGGGATTTCAGGCTCGTGCCCACGTCAAGAGGTATAAGACCTCCGATGATTTTCTTAGCCTGCAAACTAAGGGAGAAAAGCTCAATTGTTGAGCTTGTGCTCAGATTGTCTGAGTACAACAATCATTTGAATCGAGTGGGAGTTGATCTTCCAGATGAGATAGTGATGTTTCTCCGAAGTCATTACCACCAAGCTGCTAGAGCTTCGTGATGAACTGTAATATATCAGGGACATATATGATGATCCTTGAGATATTCGTGATGTTTGACACCACAAAAGTAGAAATCAAGAAGGAGCATCAATTGTTGATGGTTGGTGAAACCACTAGTTTCAAGAAGGGCAAGGGCAAGAAGGGATACTTCATGAAACGGCAATTCAGCTGCTGCTCTGGTGAAGAAACCCAAGGTTGAACCCAAACCCGAGACTAAGTGCTTCTGTAATAAGGGGAACAGCCACTGGAGCAGAATTACCCTAGATACTTGGTAGATTAGAAGGCTGGCAAGGTCGATAGAAGTATATTGGATATACATTGTGTTGATGTGTACTTTACTAGTACTCCTAGTAGCACCAGGGTATTAGATACCGATTCGGTTGCTAAGTGTTAGTAACTCGAAATAAAAGCTAAGAAATAAACGGAGACTAGCTAAAGGTGAGCTGACGATATGTGTTGGAAGTGTTTCCAATGTTGATATGATCATGCATCGCACGCTCCCTCTACCATCGAGATTGGTGTTAAACCTAAATAATGGTTATTTGGTGTTTGCGTTGAGCATAGACATGATTGGATTATGTCTATCGCGATACGGTTATTCATTTAAGGAGAATAATGGTTACTCTGTTTATTTGAATAATACCTTCAATGGTCTTGCACCTAAAATGAATGGTTCATTGAATCTCGATCGTAGTGATACACATGTTCATGCCAAAAGATAGTAATGATAGTACCACCTACTTGTGGCACTGCCACGTAAGTCATATCGGTATAAAACGCATGAAGAAGCTCCATGTTGATGGATCTTTGGGCTCACTCGTTTTTGAAAGGTTTGAGACATGCGAACCATGTCTATTGGTGTATATGCATGAAGAAACTCCATGCAAATGGACCGTTTGGACTCACTTGATTTTGAATCACTTGAGACATGCAAATCATACCACATGGGCAAGATGACTGAAAGCCTCGTTTTCAGTAAAATGGAACTAGAAAGCAACTTGTTGGAAGTAATACATTTTTATGTGTGCAGTCCAATGAGTGCTGAGGCATGTAGTGGATATCGTTATGTTCTTACTTCACAGATGATTTGAGTAGATGTTGAGTACATTTACTTGATGAATCACGAGTCTGAATTATTGAAAGGTTCAAGTAATTTCAGGGTGAAGTTAAAAGATCGTCGTGACAAGAGGATAAAATATCTATGATATGATCATAGAGATGAATATCTGAATTACGAGTTTGGCACAGAATTAAGACATTATGGAAATTGTTTCACAACTAATACAGCATGGAACACCATAGTGTGATGGTGTGTCCGAACATCATAACTGCACCCTATTGGATATGATGCATACCATGATGTCTCTTATCGAATTACCACGATAGTTTATGGGTTAGGCATTAAAGACAACCACATTCACTTTAAATAGGGCACCACGTAATTCCGATGAGATGACACCGTATGAACTATGGTTTAGAGAAACCTAAGCTGTCATTTCTTAAAAGTTTGGGGCTGCGACGCTTATGTGGAAAAGTTTCAGGTTGATAAGCTCGAACCCAAAGTGGATAAATGCATCTTCATAGGACACCCAAAACAGTTGGGTATACCTCCTATCTCAGATCCGAAAGCAATAAGGGATTGTTTCTAGAATCGGGTCCTTTCTCGAGGAAAAGTTTCTCTCGAAAGAATTGAGTGGGAGGATGGTGGAGACTTGATAAGGTTATTGAACCGTCACTTCAACTAGTGTATAGCAGGGCACAAAGAGTTGTTCCTGTGGCACCTACACCAATTGAAGTGGAAGCTTATGATATTGATCATGAGATTTCGGATCAAGTCACTCCCAAACCTCGTAGGATGACAAGGATGCGTACTACTTCAGAGTGGTACGTAATCCTGTCTTGGAAGTCATGTTGCTAGACAACAATGAACCTACGAGCTATGGAGAAGCGATGGTGGGCCCGGATTCCAATAAATGGCTCGAGGCCATAAAATCCGAGATAGGATCCATGTATGAAAACAAAGTGTAGACTTTGGAAGAACTACTTGATGGTCATAAGGCTGTTAGGTACATATGGATTTTAAAAGGAAGACGGACAATGATGGTAAGTATCACCATTAAGAAAGCTCGACTTGTCGTTAAGATGTTTTCCGACAAGTTCAAGGAGTTGACTACGATGAGACTTTCTCACTCGCAGCGATGCTAAGAGTCTGTTGGAATTATATTAGCGATTACTGCATTATTTATGAAATCTTGCAGATAGGATGTCAAAACATTGTTTCCTCGACGATTTTCTTGAGGAAAGGTTGTATGTGATACAACCGGAAGGTTTTGTCAATCCTGAAAGATGCTAATAAGTATGCAAAGCTCCAGCAATCCTTCTAAGGACTGGAGTAAGCATCTCGGAGTTGGAATGTATGCTTTGATGATGATCAAAGATTTTGGGTGTATACAAAGTTTATGAGAAACTTGTATTTCCAAAAAGGTGAGTGGGAGCACTATAGAATTTCTGATGAATATATGTTGTTGACATATTGTTGATCAGAAATGACGTAGAATTTCTGGAAAGCATATAGGGTTATTTGGAAAGTGTTTTTCAATGGAAAGCCTGGATTAAGCTACTTGAACATTGAGCATCAAGATCTATAAGAATAGATCAAAACACTTAATGGTACTTCCAAATGAGCACATACCTTGACATGATCTTGAAGGTGTTCAAGATGGATCAGTCAAAGAAGGAGTTCTTGCCTGAGTGGTATGGTATGAAGTTAAGACTTAAAGCTCGACCATGGCAGAATAGAGAGAAAGGACGAAGGTCGTCCCCTATGCTTAAGACATAGGCTCTACAGTATGTTGTGTTGTGTACCGTACCTGTAGTGTGCCTTGCCATGAGTCAGTCAAGGGGTACAAGAGTGATCCAAGAATGGATCATAGGACAGCGGTCAAAGTTATCCTTAGTAACTAGTGGAGTAAGGAATTTTCTTGATTATGGAGGTGATAAAGAGTTCGACGTAAAGAGTTACGTCGATGCAAGCTTAACACCTATCCGGATAGCTCTGAGTAGAGATGCCGGATACGTATAATGGAGCAACAATTTAGAATAGCTCCAAGTAGAACAGTTATTTGGAATAGCTCCAAATAGAACGTGGTAGCTACATCTAGGAGATGACATAGAGATTTGTAAAGCACACACAGATCTGAAAGGTTCAGACCCGTTGACTAAAACCTCTCTCACAAGCAACATGATCAAACCCAGAACTCATTGAGTGTTAATCACATAGTGATGTGAACTAGATTATTGACTCTAGTAAACTCTTTGGGTGTTAGTCACATGGGGATGTGACCTTGAGTGTTAATCACATGATGATGTGAACTAGATTATTGACTCTAGTGCAAGTGGGAGACTGTTGGAAATATGCCCTAGAGGCAATAATAAATTAGTTATTATTATATTTCCTTGTTCATGATAATCGTTTATTATCCATGCTAGAATTGTATTGATAGGAAACTCAGATACATGTGTGGATACATAGACAACACCATGTCCCTAGTAAGCCTCTAGTTGACTAGCTCGTTGATCAATAGATGGTTACGGTTTCCTGACCATGGACATTGGATGTCATTGATAACGGGATCACATCATTAGGAGAATGATGTGATGGACAAGACCCAATCCTAAGCCTAGAACAAGATCATGTAGTTCGTATGCTAAAGCTTTTCTAATGTCAAGTATCATTTCCTTAGACCATGAGATTGTGCAACTCCCGGATACCGTAGGAGTGCTTTGGGTGTACCAAACGTCACAACGTAACTGGGTGACTATAAAGGTGCACTACGGTTATCTCCGAAAGTGTCTGTTGGGTTGGCACGAATCGAGACTGGGATTTATCACTCCGTGTGACGGAGAGGTATCTCTGGGCCCACTCGGTAGGACATCATCATAATGTGCACAGTGTGATCAAGGAGTTGATCACGGGATGATGTGTTACGGAACGAGTAAAAGAGACTTGCCGGTAACGAGATTGAACAAGGTATCGGGATACCGACGATCGAATCTCGGGCAAGTATCGTACCGATAGACAAAGGGAATTGTATACGGGATTGATTAAGTCCTTGACATCGTGGTTCATCCGATGAGATCATCATGGAACATGTGGGAGCCAACATGGGTATCCAGATCCCGCTGTTGGTTATTGACCGGAGAGTCATCTCGGTCATGTCTGCATGTCTCCCGAACCCGTAGGGTCTACACACTTAAGGTTCGGTGACGCTAGGGTTATAGAGATATTAGTATGCGGTAACCCGAAAGTTGTTCGGAGTCCCGGATGAGATCCCGGACGTCACGAGGAGTTCCGGAATGGTCCGGAGGTAAAGAATTATATATAGGAAGTGCTATTTCGGCCATCGGGACAAGTTTCGGGGTCACCGGTATTGTACCGGGACCACCGGAAGGGTCCCGGGGGTCCACCGGGTGGGGCCACCTGCCCCTGGGGGCCACATGGGCTGTAGGGGGTGCGCCTTGGCTTACATGGGCCAAGGGCACCAGCCCCAAGAGGCCCATGCGCCAAGAGAAGAGAAAAAGGGGAGAGTCCTAAAAGGGGAAGGCACCTCCGAGGTGCCTTGGGGAGGATGGACTCCTCCTCCCCTGGCCGCACCCTTCCTTGGAGGAAGGGGCAAGGGCTGCGCCTCCCCCCTCTCCCTTGGCCCTATATATAGTGGGGAAAAGGAGGAGCAACCATACCTAAGGCCTGGCGCCTCCCTCTCCCTCCCGTGACACATCTCCCTCCTCCCGCAGCGCTTAGCGAAGCCCTGTTGGAATCCCGCTACTTCCACCACGCCGTCGTGCTGCTGGATCTCCATCAACCTCTCCCTCCTCCTTGCTGGATCAAGGCGTGGGAGACGTCTCCGTTCCGTACGTGTGTTGAACGCGGAGGTGCCGTCCGTTCGGTGCTAGGATCATCGGTGATTTGGATCACGACGAGTACGACTCCATCAACCCCGTTCTCTTGAACGCTTCTGCGCGCGATCTACAAGGGTATGTAGATCCAATCCTCCCTCGTTGCTAGATGACTCCATAGATTGATCTTGGTGACACGTAGGAAAATTTTGAATTTATGCTACGTTCCCCAACACCAAGTGCCTCACTTCGCAAGCTTGTGCTAGTCACCACACACATCACAAAAATACATGGGTTGAACCTCTGGAAAGATGACAAAACCCTTAACAAAACATATGTAGAGCTCAAGGGCATATCATGCACACAATAATCATGGCAAAAATGACAATTATGCATATGGAGTAGCAGATCTGACAATTATCTCAAGTAGCCCTCTTCTAACAGCATTTCGGGCATCAAGATGAACTCAAATGAAAATGATGCAATGGAATGAAATGATGTACTCTCTGAGACGAACATTTTGATATGCTATATGCCAAAAACGGAGCTACGGATGGGGAGATACGATGCTATGAACATGGGCACTTGGGCTAGGAAATTCCGGGGACTTAGTGAAAAAAAACAACCTCTCTCAGATCTAGGGTTGGCACGGAATCCGAGGCGGCGGCGGATCTCGCCGGATCCGCGCCGGAGGAGGAAGACGCGGTGGTCGGAACAGCAGGGGATGGCCGGACGGCGGGGCGGCGGACCCGGCCGCGGGGCGGCGAGGCGACGAAGGGGTTAGGCGGCGGGGCGGTGAAGGGGCGCCACGGCGAGGAGGTCCGGTCGCGGTGGCGGTGGCCGGCGATGGGGCGCGGCGTCGTCGGCCGGCGAAGGGCGGCGCTCGGGGAAGGAGGAGCCGGGCGCGGGCGCGGGAGATCTTCGGGCCGCGGGGGCCTGGAGCGGGCTCCCGGGCCACGCGGTGGGAGGCGGCGGTGGTGACACGTGGCGGCGCCTGATAGGCGCGGGCGGGCGGCGGCGACTTTGTCCGGCGACGGCCGGACGTGTCCGGGCGCGCGAGGGGTGGATCTAGGGTTTTGGAGATAGACGAACGGGAATTTCGGAGGGGGTCTTTATATAGGCATAGGAGGAGCTAGGAGAGTCCAAATGAGGTGCGGTTTTCGGCCACGCGATCGTGATCGAACGCTCTAGATGATGGAGTAGGTTTAGGTGGGTTTTGGGCCAAATTGGAGGGGTGTTGGGCTGCAACACACACGAGGCCTTTTCGGTCCCTCGGTTAACCGTTGAAGTATCAAACGAAGTCCAAATGGTACGGAACTTGACAGGCGGTCTACCGGTAGTAAACCAAGGCCGCTTGGCAAGTCTCGATCCAATCCGGAAATGTTTAATCCCCACACACGAAAGAAAGCTAGAAATGACCACCGGAGGAGAACGAAGCGCCGGAATGCAAAACGGACAACGGGGAAAATGCTCGAATGCATGAGATGAACACGTATGCAAATGCAATGCACATGATGACATGATATGAGATGCATGACAATGACAACAACACACAAAGACAAAAATCCGAACCCGAGAAAATAAAATAACTTAACGCCGGAAACGGCAAGAGTTGAAGTACAAATTGGGTAAGTTACATCCGGGGTGTTACAGATATAGATGGAGCGTTTCTGCAGAATTGTATGCCTTCAATTCCACCAACTTCCTCTTCATGAGCCAACAAGCATGAAAGACCCTCAGAACATAACAGAAAAAAGATATGGTGACAAGGGATCCCCCTGTCTCAGGCCTCTAGTTGGCAAGAATTCCTCAGTCTCTGTATCATTACATCTTACTCTATAGCTCACGGAGGAAACGCATTCCATAATCAGATCAACCCATTGCGAATGAAAACCCAACTTCAACATCATCTGTTTCAAAAAAATCCATTCAACTCTATCGTATGCCTTTAGCATATCCAGCTTTACTGCACAGTACCCATTGGATCCATGGGTCTTCTTTTTTATTGCATGAAAACACTCATAAGCCACCAACACATTATCTGTAATCAGTCTACCCGGCACAAAAGCACTTTGTGTTGGGAAAATAACTTCTGGAAGAATCTTCTTTAGTCTATTAGCCAACATTTTGGAGATGATTTTATAGACAACGTTGCATAGACTAATTGGCCTATATTGAGTGATTACCTCTGGACTTTCTACCTTTGGGATCAAAACAATGTTCGTTTGATTCCATCCGTTTGGGATTTTATTGTTATTAATTGCATCAAGAACCTCATTAGTAAGCTCATCTCCAAGGATATGCCAAAACCTCTTGAAAAAAATTGCATGCAGGCCATCCGGGTCGGGTGCCTTCATGTCCCCGATCTGAAACAGAGCCTTGCGCACCTCATCCCTAGAGTATGGCGCAATAAGAAGCCTATTCATACTGCTCGATACACGTGGCTTGACCACATGCATGAGCTCCTGGTTGATCTCGGCTGAATCAGACTTAAAAAGGTTACCAAAATAATCACAAATTAATGGACTGAGGTTATTATTACCCTCAACCCACCCATTATTACTATTTCTCAGTTTTTTGATCAAATTTCTCCGACGCCTAGCAGAGGCAAACTGGTTAAAATACTTCGTGTTACGATCACCACGGCGAAGCCAGGTAACACGGCCACGCTGCGCCCAGTAAACTTCATCTTGATCAAGCAAATTTTTAAGAACCGAGAGTTCCTTTTGTTTCATCTTTACTTCATCAGTGTATGGAGCACGCATCAGATTTTCAAGCTCCCTATGTGCCTTCTTAAGACGGGTTCGAGGCCCCTTAAGAACCTGCCTGTCCCAAGCGTGAAGGTCCTTATGGACAGACTCCAGTTTTTCTCTAGCCGATGGACACAAGCCTTGATGGACAGCTTTCAACCAAGCAGTTTTTACTATTTCCTCCACTGTTTCTTCTTCTAACCATCTTGCTTCAAATTTACGACCATATTTAGGCCTGCTCTCCGCAACCCCCGACAGATATTTCGTGTCCAAACAGATTGGGCGGTGATCAGATTTACCCATCTCTAAATTGTTTAGACCAACCAACGGGTGCATAGCCATCCATTCAGAATTTGCTACAGCTCGGTCAAGCCGCTCCTTTAGACCTCCACGAAACCAGGTGAATTTGTCACCCGTAAATCCTATATCCTCCAATAAGCAATCCGAGAGTGTGTTTTGGAACGCCTGAAGCCTTGACTGGTGTCGTGGAGCCCCTCCTTCCTTCTCCGAAGAAAAGAGAATTTCATTAAAGTCCCCTATTACAATCCACGGCAGATTAGACTGGGTATGTAAGTCCCGTAGTAGACGATACGCACGCTCTTTACAGTCCCAACTAGGTTCACCGTATATACCAGTTAACCTCCAAATATCACCATTAGCCTCTTGTATTGACACATCAATAAAATCAAGGGTGGAAGCCCGGGAGTAGATCCTCACCTCCTTCTTCCAGGCTAAAAGCAACCCACCCCTTCTTCCATCTATGCTTGGCTCGACAATCATCTCATCCATACCTAGTTTCCTCCTCAACGCTTCTGCCTTAGAGTCATCCAGATGCGTTTCAGACAGGAAGAACGCATCGGGGGCATGCCGCCTTTGGATATCCAGAAGCGACCGAATTGTCGGGGCACCGAGAAGACCCCAACAGTTCCAGCTAATCAATTTCATTGCTGACAATTACTTCAACAAAATTCTTCCGATCATCCAAAGAACAGCAGCCAAACAGACGTACGTCCAAACCCTAACTCACAAGGAGCACAGTTGACGGAGAGCAAGACTGCACGAACCTTGCCGAGAGATCGGCCAGCACTGCAGGATAGGAAACCGATCGCTGTCGACACCAGCGCCGGGACAAAACACCGATCGTTGCCGAAGCTAACGCCGGGACAGAAAATTGAACAAACACCAGATTGTCTCCCAATCCGATCAACAGCCAAGTCCCTGATGCATAAACACCAGAGAAACTGTACGCATCAACGCCATGGAAACTTAGCAGCAACTCACGGGAAGTTACAGCCGGCCGCGCCGCCGCCAAGAGGCGGACGGCAGCGGATCAGCCCAATCGCCAAGAGATTGACCGAGTTGCCTTGACCGACTGAACCACCTGGTAACATAAAAACGACAAGGCCTCTTGGTAAAATAGGACGGCCCGATTTGGTCAGTTTTTTTGTGTGTGCCAAACTTGGACCCTCCAAAGGAGGGTGGCCCAGCATTTCAGTGGGGGAAATCCTCACATGAAAGGTCTATTCCTCGCTCATTTAGCGATGGATAAGAGGTAAAACACGAATTCAAGCCGGCTCATTTAAGCTGCACGTGGCTGTTCACTCCCCAGAAAATCGGTCCGCATAGTACTGAATAGGGTAAAAAAAAGCAATGTTGTTCGCTCCCGAAATAAAAATAGATTAGCTGCTTGCTTCGAAAAACCACCTAATTTTTTAATAGATTTAATAAAAATTGTTCATCAATTCAAAAATATACTCATGATTTTTTAAGGTACATTAAAAAAATCATGTAATTAAAATACACATAATTACAAAATAGCCATGAATTTTAAAATATGTTCACAAAATATAAATATATTCAAGAATTCTAAAAAAATCTCTGTACTAAAAAATGTTCAAGGATTTCAGGAAATGGTCATGTTTTTTCTTTCAGAAAATGTGAATTTGTGTATTTATTGTGAATGTTCGCAAATGTCCACGATTTATGGAAGTGTTCAAAACTTTTTTAGAAAACAAAGAAAACCAAAAAAAGATAATAAATCCAGAAGAGGCCACCGAAAACTGATAGAAAATAGAACCGGAGAAGAATGCCCAAGAAACAGAAGAACACCTCTATCAACAGGTACCACTTGCGTTTAAATGGGTTGAATCACAGAGTCACCTCCATGCACAATTTATACAGAATGCTCTCTATTCTATGTAGTGAGTCAATAATAGGAGATTCCATGGAAGTATATAGCGATACAACTCAAAGCAACACAAAAAGTAGTATAAGTTTACAATCATACACAATGTAAAAAGGGCTCACCATAGGACACATGGACAAAACAAATATAATATGCTACTCTAGGGAGGACTACGTGGGCACCAAAGAGGGACGTGTCCTGGTCTTGATCGCCACTGACCAGGGCAGGCTAACTCTGGAAGCTGGCCCAGCTACCACCAGATCAATGTCAAGAACACCATCCTGAGAACCTCTGCTTGAACAGATCAATGTCAAGATCAATGTCGACGAGGCAAACAGTTAAGATCCTCCTCCTGCTAGTCGCTAGCTAAACGTGAATCCAACGTCAAGAATCGAGCAAGAAAGACATATGCCATACCCAAACCAAACCGCTTCAAAGATCGAAAAAGAAGTGAACACATCAAATATATGAAGATTGCCAGAGAGAATATGGGGAGTAATCAGATTCGGCAACTATACATTATTCGAGACAAGAAGACCATGATGTGCTGGCTTATATGTCCTAAGTGTACCTACAATTTTTGAAGTTTTCATGCCACTATCTTATCAAAATATGAAAATATAAAATTTCTTTGGACTAGCCTACTAATAAAACGAGAGAGAGGCATATTTGCATGTTTTATAATTTGGTTTCAGAAAACTTCCTAAACACACAAAACTATGAAAACAAATCAGGTGTCATAAATTTTTCAAACCACGATGACTTACAAAAGGACGCGGCGAGAGAGGTGGCAACACACGTCCACATGGCTTGATTTCTCGGTCCGTGTGATAGTACACATTAGACTCTTTTTAGTAATCATGTGCACGTCATTATACATGATTCTTAAACACTAATTTTGTACGAAGGTCGATTGACAATGGAAAAACATCAGCTGCTTCGGTGATGCAAGCTTCTGGAAGGGCAATGGATCTACCCCAAGGGGATTCTGAACTATTTTGTAAAAAACAACCTTTAGTAATTCAAGAATTATGCACAAATACAACAACCCCTCGAATGATGTTGGATCTGGGAACCAACGGTCCAGTAGCTTATATCACGGGAGCACCTGATACTCACTGGATGGACAACCTCATCGCACACAGTTCAATTTACCAAACCGTGTGCATGACATGGTAAACTGTTGCCCTTTTTCAACAGTATACATTATTTGGACATCGCACGTGGTTGGAATTGCGTCAAACAGTCTTTTTCCAACCGTGTGTGGTTGGAGTGAAGGGGGTGGTGTGCGTCTAGAGCAGTGTGAGGTGGCCATTTCATCACTGGCACCACTAGGTTATTTATTGCCCCGCAGCCACTGGTCGGAGCGTCAACAAATGTGCAATTACGTTAAATTATTGAATGAGATCTCTCTTGTTGGTAGGGTACAATCTCTCCTCTTTCGCTTTTCTTTTCCGAAGGGGTGCAAGTGAGGCGTAGTTTCAAGGAGGAACAGAGGACGCCATCAAGTTCAGCCGGTAAAATTTGGTCATGTTTGTTGCATGGGGGAGCTGCATTGAATTTATTGGGTGTATCGCGTTGTACGTACCTTTATGGGCTGCACGAGCTCACATTGTGGCAAACACATTTGCAGGACTAGAGCCCCATCCAGATCTAGGTTTTCTCTTTGTTGCTGGCTAGAAAGGACATACGTAAATCCAAAGCCTGCATGATTTTTCTTTAGGCAAAATATGAGAGGATCTCCCCCCCCCCCCCCCCCCCCTCCTCTCAGCCTACAACCTTCAATTTACTCAATAAATCCGCCAAAAAGACACGAGCATCTACAGCCAGACCTCTCAAACCCGTCTCATACGCCTGGGCGGGCCGCCTGATCACTGGCCGGTCACGACTTTTCGACCCAGACGGATGCCTCAAACGGGCCTCAAACGCCCGGGCTGACCAACACCCCCCATATCCAACCCAAATATGGGCCGGATATGGGGGCGCTCGGGCACTCCCGCCATGTCGGACTGATGAAGGGGTCCTAGCCGGAAATGCCCTCAAACCCGGCGGTCCAAAGCTCGTCTTCTCCGTCGGACCGGTGGCGCCGTGTCGCGCAGCTCCGGCGGGCCGCGTATTGCATTGCCCGGTTATTTAAGTCGACCGGCGGCACCGAAACCCTATCATCCATCCACATTTTCCTTCTCTTGTCCGCCGCAGCCGCCACTTTCCACTCCACCCGTCCGTCTAATTTTTTTAGAAATGGAGAGGATCCGCGGCCTCTGCATCTGGACGATGCATGCAACCACTTTATACCCGTCCGTCTAATAGCCATGCCCCGACGCCGCCGGGTGAGGAGCGAGCCCTTTCTGACGCCGGAGCGCCTGCTCGAGCTCCTTGAGCAAATCTGGGCTAGGCGCAAAGCCCGGATCGCCGCGGGGCTACCTCCGGATGCATTGGATCCGGAGGAGGAGTTGGAGGAGGAGGACGACGACGAGGAGGAGGAGGATGAGCCGAAGGAGGAGGATGTGGGGGACGCTGACGACGGGGATCTGCAGGCGAAGTAGTAGGCCATCCTCGATTCCCTCCGGTCAGAGTCGACTGCGGAGGCAAGACGCCGTCGCCAGCAGGAGATGGAGGTGCAAGAGGCCGCGGAGGAGGCGGAGATGTTGGCCTACATGGATGAGGTCGAGCAGGAGGAGGATGAGCCAGAGCCCTCCTACCCGCCCGTCCAGCCGACGCCCGACACCGTCGTCGTGGGCATCTCCGGCGACGAAGAGTAGTTAGGGTAGTACGTAGATGTAGTACATATGATTTCTTTTACATGATTTGTATGGATCTAGGAGATGAAATTTGAAAGAGCCGGATTCAAAGTGGCTCATTTGAGGCGTATCCAATCAGTGCCCGCGGCGTCTGTGGACGTTTGAGGGGTCGGATTTGTAAAGTCGGGCTGTAGATGCTCTAAGACCAACATTTTTTGAAAATGGGGCCGGTTCTCGTTCATTTCCTACGTGAGAGAAGAAATGGTTTGACGAACGGAAAAGGGCACAGTGCGGAGTGTCCTGAAGTGCCGAAGAAGCAAACATGCAACGTGGTGGTTCATGCAATTCATCTCTCCATTGCCATTGGCGGCCATTGAATGTGCCATGCATGCCTCTGAGCTAGCTGCATTCGTGAACGGATAAGCGAACATCAATGTAGATAAAGCTTGCTTGCACATATGAGATCTCAATTCGCTGTGACACTGCCGCGGCACTGATGTACGTAGTACACACAACTTTACAACTGGCAGCATAGCTGTGTCAGGCAGCCGTTGTGTGTAGTAATTACCAAGTTGGCAATGTGTGTCCTGCATGTACTACGATTGCTACCTCTCCCAAGTGCATATATAGGACATCCGAAACACGAACGCTCGAAGCAGTGTGACAAAGTTCGCACCCCACACCAAAGCCGGCCATGGTGACCTTCACGGCGCGCCGGAGCGAGCCGGAGCTGCTGCCGCCGGCACGGGCGACTCCGCGCGAGACCAAGGCCCTGTCGGACCTCGACGACCAGCGCACGCTGCGCTACTACGAGACGGTCATCGGGTTCTTCCGCAGCAACGCGCTGCCCGGCAGGCCGGACGACCCGGTTAAGGCCATCCGGGCGGCGTTGAGGGAGGCGCTGGTGTACTACTACCCGATCGCCGGCCGGCTCAGGGAGGACGGCGCAGGGAGGCTCGTCGTGGACTGCACGGCCGAGGGGGTGGTGTTCGTGGAGGCCTACGTGGACGCGCGTCTGGAGGAGTTCGGCGAGCCGCTGCTGCCGCCGTACCCTTGCGTGGAGGAGTTACTGTGCCCTGTCGGCGACACCAGGGCCGTCGTTGGCAAGCCTTTGCTCTTCATGCAGGTAAAAGAAACTAGGTTTTCTCCATTGCATGCATGTGTATTCGGGAATTCGTTCTTTTTCAGGAAATGTACGAGTACGACACATATCTAAGTTGCTAGCTCTAGTTTGGTAATCTTGAATCATTATCGACTTGCACGCAGGTGACACGACTCAAATGCGGAGGGTTCGTCCTGGGTTTTCACATTTGCCATAACCTCGCCGACGGCTTCGGCATGGCTCAGTTCATCAAAGCTGTGTCCGACATAGCACGTGGAGAAGCGGCCCCGACCATTTTACCCGTGTGGGAAAGGGAGCTGCTAACATCACGCAGCTTATTACCACCCCCCATCACCCGACTGTACCCAGCGCACGAACCACCAGCGAACGGCTCGGGGAGCGCAGCTCGCGACATGATGCTCTCGGTTCCGCCTCAGAGCATGGTCGCCAAGTACTTCCTCTTCGGGCCAAGGGAGGTGTCAGTCCTCCGAGGCCGCATACCGGCGGGCCACCCCGCCCGCTCCGCCACCATCTTCGAGCTGGTGACCGCCGTGATGTGGCGGTGCCGCACGGTCGCCCTCGGGTACGAGCCCGGCCAGCGGGTGCGCCTCATGACCACCATGAACGCCCGCGGGAGGTGGAACAACCACACCCCCATCCCGTGGGGGTACTACGGCAATGCGCACGTCTCCCCCATAGCGGAGGCCGTCGTCGGCGAGCTCCGCGCGCAGCCGCTCGCCGACACGGTGGAGCTCGTACGCGAGACCAAGCGCGGCATGACCAAGGAGCGCATGGAGTCGATGGTGGAGGCGGTGGCGCTGCTGCGGGAGTGGCCGCCTTCCACCATGGACAGGATATACGAGGTGTCGGATGTGAGGTGGATGGCGGTGAACGTGTTGGACTTCGGGTGGGCTGACCTGGCCGGCGGTGGTATACCGTTGGCCGGGGATCTCACTTCCAAACTAGGGAGCGATCACATGTGGTGCAGGAATGAGAACGGCGAGGTCTCGACCGTGGTGTCGATGCTGCTGCCGAGGGCGGCCATGGACAGGTTTACAGAGGAGATCGCGGTATGGCTGAGCCACAAAGATGACGAGAAGAATTTAGCAATCATGAGCTCACTCTAGCGATGCATATCATCGAGGTATTGAAACCTCACCAACTATTGCTATTGGAAGGTCATGAAGATCAACGGCATTAATTATTCCCGTGGTCCATGTCACAGGCACATATATATGTATGTTCCCGTCCATTAATTTAATTTGAAGTTTGGTTGTGCAGTGTAGTCAAAATTATTATATTTAGACCGATTCAATTCATCCTACATTTGGATCAATTCTTTGTGTGATTCCATGAATTTTAGTCTTCGTGTTTCTACGAGAAATGCACTGTTATGAAGCATACTCTACTTATCTCTACCTACATATATATATATATATATATATATATACTAATAAACCAAGTATTGTCTCTGGTCGTCCGTCTAAACATTACCCTCGAAGTTGCCATATATTACCTGCTATGCCATCTAAACGGAAAACGATTCGTTTTTTGTTAAGACACCGTCTCTATAAGTGTTTTATAGGCACGATACCCACCATTTAGCACATGTGAGCTGGTGGCGTAGTGGCAACAGCCTGTTTCTCCCACTCGGAAGACCAGGGTTCGAACCCTGCATTCACCGTTTTTTACCAACTCCTTTTTCTCACCCACCTCATCCCCCCTGAATGTCTTCATGGGCCGGCCCGCGGGACGCGGCATCTCTATTTTTCTTCATTTTTTTTGTCTTTTCTTTTCTTATTTCTGTTTTTTACTCTCTTTTTTGAGTTAATTCAAGATTGATTTTTTTAAAAAGTTGCAGATTTTGGAAAAAAATGGTCGAGAAATCATAAAATGTCTACGAACCGTTTTTTCCAACTCCTTTTTCTCACCCACCTCATCCCCCCTGAATGTCTTCATGGGCCGACCCGCGGGACGCGGCATCTCTATTTTTCTTCATTTTTTTTTGTCTTTTCTTTTCTTATTTCTGTTTTTTACTCTCTTTTTTGAGTTAATTCAAGATTGATTTTTTTAAAAAGTTGCAGATTTTGGAAAAAAATGGTCGAGAAATCATAAAATGTCTACGAACCATTTTTTCCAACTCCTTTTTCTCACCCACCTCATCCCCCCTGAATGTCTTCATGGGCCGGCCCGCGGGACGCGGCATCTCTATTTTTCTTCATTTTTTGTCTTTTCTTTTCTTATTTCTGTTTTTTACTCTCTTTTTTGAGTTAATTCAAGATTGAATTTTTTTTTAAAAGTTGCAGATTTTGGAAAAAAAATGGTCGAGAAATCATAAAATGTCTACGAACCGTTTTTTCCAACTCCTTTTTCTCACCCACCTCATCCCCCCTGAATGTCTTCATGGGCCGGCCCGCGGGACGCGGCATCTCTATTTTTCTTCATTTTTTTGTCTTTTCTTTTCTTATTTCTGTTTTTTACTCTCTTTTTTGAGTTAATTCAAGATTGAATTTTTTTTTAAAAGTTGCAGATTTTGGAAAAAAAATGGTCGAGAAATCATAAAATGTCTACGAATCTTAAAAATGTTTGCAAAATCATAAAATAAATTTTCATGGTTTCAAAAAATGTTGGTAATTTTACAAAGATTTTGGAAAATTATAAAAAAATTAAAATTTGGAAAACAATTGTCGGGAAATAAAACCATGTTCTTGATTTTGAAAAAATGATCATGTATACAAAACATATTCGCGATCGCGAATCTAAAAAAATATCCATGAAATTTTAGAAAATTCTCAAAAAAAATCAACTTTTCTGCGAATTTTCACTAATTTTAAAAAACCATTGATTCAAAAAATGTTCAGGAATTTAAAAAATATTCATGTGTTCAATAAATGTTCGTCTAAACAAAACAAATGTTTACGAATTTTAAAAATGCCCAATTATTTAGAAAAAGATGTTTGTCAATTCCAAAAACTTTTTGACGTTTCAAAAGTCTTTTATGTCTACGTTTTGATCAGTTTTTGGAAAGTCTTTATATGTCTAGGCGCTGGGAGTAGTTCGTGGTAGATGAGATTTATTTTAAAAGTTTTAAAGATTTTCTTGCGCTACACAATGACAAGTGTGTCATGCGGTGGCAAGCTCATTGTCTTGGGATTTACCATGTCGAATGCATTGTGATCATGTGGACATCACGTCCATCATCAGCGAGAGTCGGAAGAAAGGTAAATGGCAAAATGATGAGCCACCGTGTTAAAATAAAGGATGCTGATTGAGTCATACTTATTTGACCAGAGTGTAATTTTTGTATCTACCGTTGCAACGCACGGGCATATTTGCTAGTAAATAATTAAGTTTGCGAGCCCTTCTACACCCTTTCGTTTCCAACCCTTCGGCCTCCACAGTGGTCGCCACAGTATCTGTCATGGCCTTCTATGTGTTTTTAGTGTTTACTTTTCAAAGACTTATAGCAATATAGAAGCAAGAGTAGGTGTGGGAAATAAAGTGCAAGTTAAATAATGCAACAACAAAGTTTGCAAGCAAGGAGAGAGAGAGAGAGAGAGAAGTGTGGCAGTAAAGAAGGTTGTTGAATTATCCCTGGGCAATTGGCTATGGTAATATGACCGATGCACATACTTGCTACAATTGATATATGAGATATGCCTATGCTCAACTCACTGCAAAATCACCGACTCATGTCTTATTTATGATGAAATCTTCAAAGCGCAACCCACATAACAATTGTAAATTATTGAGATAAACCTAATAATAGCTTTACTTTTAAGGGTCATCTCTATCCCACACACTATAATTGCAGAGATTGTGTGAGGCTTTCTGTTGATCTCTCACTCCCCCCATACCTACTCTTGCATCTAAATAATTAAGTTTGTGAGCCCTTGTACACCCTTTTGTTTCCAACCCTTCGGCCTCGACGGTGGTCGTCACAGTATCTGTCATGGCCATCTATGTGTTTTTAGTGTTTACTTTTCAAATACTTATAGCAATATAGAAGCAAGAGTAGGTGTGGGAAATAAAGTGTGCAAGTTAAATAATGCAACAACAAAGTTTGCAAGAAGAGAGAGAGAGAGGTGTGGCAGTAAAGAAGGTTGTTGAATTATCCCTAGGCAATTGGCTATGGTAATATGACTGATGCATATACTTGCTACAATTGATATATGGGATATGCCTATACTCAACTCACTGCAAAATCATTGACGCATGTCTTATATATGATGAAATCTCCAATTGTAAATTATTAAGATAAACCTAATAATAGCTTTACTTTTAAGGGTCATCTTTATCCCACACACTATAATTGCAGAGATTGGGTGAGGCGTTCTGTCGATCCCCCCCCCCCCCCCCCGGCGCGCGTGCGTCCTTCACCATAACACATTCCTAACTATAGAGTGTTGATTTAATGTACATGTGCACCCATTCACTAGCACGAAGGACAGCGGCATACTAAAACATAAAATTCATACAAATCACATTAGATCACCAATGCCATAAGGACAAGGAAAATTACTCAAACACTTCTATAGCCCAACAAATCATAGGGTACTAATTCATTGCATCAAAACACCATGTCTTAGTGGGGGGTAGAATTGATCTATAGATGGAGATACCTCTATATACAAGAAGAACATGGCGGTGTAGGTGGCGGTGAAGGTGATGGTGGTGGTCCCGACGGCGTTCTACACTACTTGAAGAGAGGGGGAAGCCCTCCTCCCTAGTATTCTTATTTCTTGTCCCTCTCCCCAATGAGGAGAAAGGTCGCTTCTCCTTGTCACGTGTTTGGCAGCTTAAGGGAAATGAAATGGGAGTTTATAAAGGGGAGTTTGTCCAGGGCTTACGTTTGGGAAGTACACTTTTAGTCTGAATCCCATGTTTGAGGTGTAGTGGGAATTTCGGAGGAAGCTTCATCCCACCTAAATTAACCAGGGGGTGGGGGCTAGCAAAGAGATACATGGGAATTGGCATGTTAATTTCACTTCCCCCTTCCTTCCTCAACTCCCTTGCTCCCCAATCAAACAATAAATTATATGTGCCGCACACCTTAAACTCCCATTCCCTATCATTAATTCCCTCCAACCTAACACGCCCTTGGAGTATATTTATGCATTTTTCAATAAATACAGATTAAATTGTTCCAAACACATGGGAATTTTTAGTACTAATAACAAAAAAATAGTAACTCTTTTCTCTCATTAAGAACACCACGTTCTTGCATTGTTCGATGAGATGTGCATGGTTCGCCTCCCATCGCACGTCGATCGTCGAGTAGCCACCGATGGTGGTGTGTTCGATTGGGGGAAGGGGCTCCCATTGCACGCTTATGACCCGAGGGAAAAGAATAAAGCAGGATCATCTGAGAAGATGAATGGAAGGAGCATGGGCAAGAGAGTGAGATCGAGGAGCACAACGAGTAGTGTAGAGGGTAGGAATGAGGTGAGCTTGGCGACGAGAAAGAAGGCAGCCTTGGCCAACAACAGTCGCATGGGCTCGCTGGCGTCGTGCTTTTTCCTTAGACTCCAGTAGTTACCGCCCCACTGCCAGCCATAGAATTCATGCGCGGCCTATAGTCAGTGGAAGTCGATGACGTTTCATCGTCGTGGAGAGAGTGATGACATGGATGATGACGGGGCACCTGGTGGCGCCACCAAAGTTGTGGGCAAGGAGGAGCTTAAGAAGTTTTTTAGGAAATACAATCATGGCTCACTTTGTTGATTTGGCAAAATAGTTACATCATTCACAATGGCATCCACAAGGAAATCTGAAGGCTCATCGACCCCATTACAAGAAATGTTATTATCATAAGAAAAATTGTTATCGTATGTGCTACCATATTAGCCTCCCGGACACAATGTAAAGAACGTACCACACCCCATCCATGATGAAACATTATGCATAAATTGTTGTTGCCTCGTTCGATATCCTCTCCTGTCCTACACATGCATTTCACCTCAGTTGAATCGAATTCAATTTGGATAGAGTTAAAGCCCAGACTGTTTGCAATTAGAAGGCCATGCTTCATTGCTATAGATTCTACAGTGTGTGCATCGGTAACATAGGGAATATGAGAGCACAAAGCAGCAAGAAAGACAACATAACCATCTATGATAATTGCACCAGTAGATCATCTACCATCTTTCGCATAAAATGATGCATCGATATTAAACTTTACATTTCCACTAGGTGGTTTATTCCACTTCAAACCCATACTATCAATTATCAATAGGCATGATCTTTACACCTGAAGTTCTTTGATAATTCAGACAGATCACTCACAATGCATCTGCCAGTAGGAGGACTCTGTTCGTGATGTGTTTCTCCCGATGCATCCAACAAAGGTACCAGAAAGCTACTACAATATCCATCCTTCAATCCCATACTTGCTATATTTGGCATGCATGCATCAAGAAGCCATAGTAGATCCTCAACAACAATGGAGCCTGGTCTATCACCTATGCTAATCCAAGTAAGTGCCACATATCCTTGGCCCGAACACTATCAAACAGGAGGTGTAATAGTCCTCGAGGCCCTGTGGACAAATATGACATTGTTCAATACCCCCAATGCACCTATTAGCCAGAAAGGATTTAGAGAAGTGGCATGCAATTCCCTCCAACAATTTTGTTTTCCTAGGATGCACAATTTCCAAAATATAGACCATAAAGGGTTACTTGTCGAGGGGCCAGCCACTGGCAAAGCTCTGTTCTAAAACTAATACTTCCACTCACATGATATGCCGACCTGACTGAGAAATACCGCGAGCTTGTGCCATGCATTCCACAAAGTCCTCAAAGTAAGTTTAACTCAAAGGGATCCGAGGATACGACTAACTAACATCAATTGGGTTGAAAATATTGTGTAGTAGCTCGATCATCCCAACTTTCTTTTATAGGCTCAATTAGCTCATTACCTTTTGTAGTTAACACTCTAGCTTGTGGTGTAATTATTTTACTCGAGGGGCTAGTTGGTATCCAATGATCCTCCAAGGTATTTACCTTTTCCCTGTTTCCAATTGTTCATATATGAACCCATTTGAAAGTATGAATACCGGCAAAAATGTTATGCCATGTAAAGGAGGGTACCTTTTTGGGTCCATCAACAAGAAGATCACCAAAGGATACTATTTTGCTCGGAGGACCATAGAACATAGGGATTCTGGATCATCTAGTAATCTTGAGAAATGTTGTGCCAACATTGCCAAATTAAAAGAATGGAGATCTCAAAAGCCCATTCGTCCATCTTTCTTAGGGAAGCATAGTTTCCACCATGTCCACCAATGCATTCTCTTGTAATTCTCATCTTCTCCCCACCAAATTCTGAAAATTGCACTCGTTATATCTTTGCATACACCTTTTGGAAGTTTAAAGACCATAGCATAAACAGGAACTGCTTGGACACAACTTTTAGCAAAATCTGTTTTCCTTAAGTGGATAACCTTTTTTCAATCCAACCCACCATATATGAGCAAACTCTCTGCACAAAGTTATTAAAACAGTCACCCCTGTGAGCACCCACCAAGGCTGGCAATCTTATGTACTTATCTAATAGTGCTTCAATATCAATATTGAGCCAAGCACATATTATTTTCATTATTGGATCAGTATTGGGACTAAAACACATTTGATTCCACTCACCAATTGACCTAAATTGCTGCAATAAGTATCAATAACTTGTTGTTGGGAAGTTGCACTAGTCATACCTTCTTTCATGAGAATAAGGGAATCATTAGCGAATAAAAGGCGTAATACTGATGATACATTTCTGCACACCTTAATCCTAGCCATGCCATGAACTTCTTCATCAAACTATAAAAGACTTGATAGCGCCTCCTCACACAAAAGGAATAAAAAAGAAGAGAGAGAGAGACCTTGATGAATACCTCTAGTCGTAGTAAATCTGTCAGATTCTTGATATTATACCTGATAGAATAGTTCACTCAAGAAACACAAGCCATCATCATATCGACCTATTTAACACGGAATCCAAGCTTTAACATCATGTTCTTGAGAAACCCCTTCAACTTTGTCATAGGTAGTATGCATATCATGTTTCAATGCACATAATCCATTTTTGCCACCTTCTTATTTTTTATAGAATGAACACACTCATAAGAAACAAGAAAATTATCCATTGTCAAGCAGCCCGGGACAAACACACTTTGTGTTGGAGAAATGATATCTAGCAATACTAGTTTCAATCTTAATGCCAACATTTTTATTGTATTGCCCGGTCACATCCACCCGTGTTTGGCCGTTACGTCTGGCGGGATCTAGACTAGACCCACATGCCAAAACTAGTCTTTCTTGTGCACTTTGTATTCACTCGTGTGCACCTAGGACCAACTTCCCAGTCGGTCACTAATACGTCTCCAGCGTATCTATAATTTTTGATTGTTCCATGCTATTATATTATCATTCTTGGATGTTTTACAATCATTTTCTAGCAACTTTATATCATTTTTTTGGGACTAACCTATTGACAAAGTGCCCAGTGCCAGTTGTTGTTTTTTGCTTGTTTTTTACATCGCAGAAAATCAATACCAAACGGACTCCAAACGCATCGAAACTTTTTGGAGAATTTTTCTGGACCAGATGTAACACCCATAATGCGACTATACCTCCCACGTGTCGGGGCACGACTTAGAGGCATAGTCGCATGGTAGGCTTGTCGCAAGAGGGGTAATCTTCACACATCCCATGTACTGAATAAGAAAGGGATAAAGAGTTGGCTTACAATTGCCACTTCACACAATACATAAAAAATCATACACCATCCAAGGTACAATCAAAGGTCCGACTACGGAACCAAAGTAAAAGAAGACAACCCCAACTGCTAGATCCCCGATCGCCCCAACTGGGCTCCACTACTGATCATCCAGAAAAGAAACAAAAACAACGATCAAGATCTTCATCGAGCTTCCACTTGAGCTGGGTTGCGTCATCTGCACTGGTATCATCGGCACCTGCAACTGTTTGGAAGTATCTGTGAGCCATGAGGACTCAGCAATCTCACACCCGCGAGATCAAGACTATTTAAGCTTATGGGTAGGATAAGGTAATGAGGTGGAACTGCAGCAAGCACTAAGCATATATGGTGGCTCACATACGCTAATAAGATCAAGAAGAGAAGCTGCAACGGTCGTGAACTACAAGTGATCAAGAAGTGATCCTGAATCTACTTACGTTCAAGCATAAAACAAGAACCGTGTTCACTTCCCGGACACCGCCGGAAAGAGACCATCACAGCTACACACGCGCTTGATGCATTTTAATTAAGTCAAGTGTCAAGTTCTCTACAACTGGACATTAACAAATTCCCATCTACCACATAAACGCGGGCATGACTCTCGAAAGTTTAAACCCTGCAAGGGTGTCCCAACTTAGCCCATCACAAGCTCTCACGGTCAACGAAGGATATTCCTTCTCCCGGAAAGACCCGATCAGTCTCGGAATCCCGGTTACAAGACATTTCGACAATGGTAAAACAAGACGAGCAAAGCCACCCGATGTGCCGACAATCCCGATAGGAGTCGCACGTATCTCGTTCTCAGGGCAACACCGGATGAGACTAGCTACGAGTAAAATCAAACCTCAAGTTTCCCTGAGGTGGCCCCACAGGCAGCTCGGTTCGGACCAACACTTAGAGAAGCACTGGCCCGGGGGGGGGGGGGTTAAAATAAAGATGACCCTCGGGTTGGCCGACCCAAGGGAAGGGTAATAGGTTGTTAGGAAAATGTAAAACCAAGGTTGGGCCTTGCTGGAGGAGTTTTATTCAAAGCGAACTGTCAAGGGGTTCCCATAACACCCAACCGTGTAAGGAATGCAAAATCAAAGAACATAGCACCGGATGACGGAAACTAGGGCAGCAAGAGTGGAACAAAACACGAGGCATAAGGCCAAGCCTTCCACCCTTTACCAAGTATATAGATGCATTAATTAATTAAATAAGAGATATTGTGATATCCCAAACATATCCATGTTCCAACATGGAACAAACTTCAGCTTCACCTGCAACTAGCAATGCTATAAGAGGGGTTGAGCAAAGCGGTAACATAGCCAAACAATGGTTTGCTAGGAAGGTGGGTTAGAGGCTTGACATGGCAATATGGGAGGCATGATATAACAAGTGGTAGGTAGCGCGATATAGCGATAGAACGAACAACTAGCAAGCAAAGATAGAAGTGATTTCGAGGGTATGGTCATCTTGCCCGAGATCCCGCAAGGAAGAAGAACGAGTCCATGAAGAAGACAATCGGACGTAGTCGAACGAATCCTCACAAACGCGACGTTATCGGAACTAACCCGAAGAAGCAACACCGGAAAGAAGCAAACAACATAGTAAACAACCATCACATAAGCATGACATGATGCACAACCAAATATGATGCATGTCCAGTTTAATGAGGCATGGCATGGCAAAGTGCACAAGCAAAACTACAAGTTAAGTGGAGCTCAATATGCAACAAGTTGCATATTGACACACATGACTTATTTAGTTCTCTCCCGTTTATGTACTCAACAATATTAAATGTTGGTTAGCATGGCAAGAAGTGAAGCATGAGTAAACTAACTATCTAGTCAAGTTTAAATGAGGCCGGAACATCAAACAACAAGTCCGGAGAATCCCCATATGCAAATTATGGATTTGGTACTGTTTTGTCCTAAAGCATATTTTAGAGTTGTTAAACATGCAAAGCAAGTACACTATGTTAAACTAGGAAAGTTTCTACCCCATTTACATATAAAGTTTATTAAAATCGGAGCTACGGGTATTTAGTTATGAATTAAAGCATTTTAACATGGCATATGAGCAAAATGAACAAACAACAAGTTTAAACATTTTAAACATAGATGAAAGTTGCATATTATGAAACTAGATGAAATTCTAGTCATATTTTATATATAATTTATTTTAATCCGATGCACGGTTTGAGAGTTATTGTATGCATGAACAGTAGGAAGTTTCTGCAAAACTGCAGTCTTTGGAAAATTGTGAAAAACGCAGCAGCAGGAAAAAAACCTATGGGCCGATTCTAGCTGTCCAAGAGGAGCATACAGAGTGCGGGCCTACTCACCCTGGGCCAAGGCCCGGTACGGTGGAGGAGGAGGCAGGCCGTTGGGTGGCCGAATGGGCTTTGCTGATCTGGGCCACAGCTCCTGCTCGTCGTCCTCGTGCCCCCACACGAGCAAGGAGGAGGAAAGCAACCATGGCGCGGACGACAGCGGCTCACCGACAGGGAAGCGCGGAGGAGGACCTAGGGTGTGGATCTGGGCGTGTAACAACGGGAATGGATGGATAAATCTCGGATCCGATGAGGCAGGGCATCCATGGCGCGGACGGGGCTCCTCCTGTGAAGATGAGAGAGAGAGAGTTCATGAGGGAGAGGGAGCAGAGAGGAAACGAGGGCGCGGCGGCGGCGTTGATGACCTGTGACGGCAGCAGACGATGGCTCCGGCAAGGCGGACTCGCCGGCGCAGCGGGGGAAGTGCAGCGCTCGCGCTCCAGCAAGGTGCTACCTCTTGAGCTTGCGTTGGATTTCCCCGAAGAGGAAGGGATGATGCAGCAGAGTAGCGTAAGTATTTCCCTCAGTTTTTGAGAACCAATGTATCAATCCAGTAGGAGGCCACGCTCAAGTCCCTCGTACGTGCACAGAACGATAGCTACTCGCAACCAACGCGATTAGGGGTTGTCAATCCCTTCACGGTCACTTACGAGAGTGAGATCTGATAGATATAATATTTTTGGTATTTTTGGTATAGAGATGCAAAGTGAAAAGTAAAAGGCAAAGTAAAAAGCAAAGCAAGATTAAAGTGATGGAGATTAATATGGTGAGAATAGACCCAGGGGCCATAGGTTTCACTAGTGGCTTCTCTCAAGAGCATAAGTATTCTACGGTGGGTGAACAAATTACTGTTGAGCAATTGACAGAATTGAGCATAGTTATGAGAATATCTAGGCATGATCATGTATATAGGCATCACGTCCGTGACAAGTAGACCGAAACGATTCTGCATCTACTACTATTACTCCACTCATCGACCGCTATCCAGCATGCATCTAGAGTGTTAAGTTAAAAACAGAGTAACGCCTTAAGCAAGATGACATGATGTAGAGAGATAAATTCATGCAATATGAAATAAACCCCATCTTGTTATCCTCGATGGCAATGATGCAATACGTGCCTTGTTGCCCCTTCTGTCACTGGGAAAGGACACCGCAAGATCAAACCCAAAGCTAAGCACTTCTCCCATGGCAAGAACTACCAATCTAGTTGGCCAAACCAAATGGATAATTTGAAGAGACTTGCAAAGATAACCAATAATACATAAAAGAATTCAGATAAGATTCAAATATTATTCATAGATAGACTTGATCATAAACCCACAATTCATCGGTCTCAACAAACACACCGCAAAAAGAAGAAGGTTACATCAAATAGATCTCCACAAGAGAGGGGGAGAATTTTGTATTGAGATCCAAAAAGAGAGAAGAAGCCATCTAGCTACTAACTATGGACCCGAAGGTCTGAGGTAAAGTACTCACACTTCATCGGAGAGGCTATGATGATGTAGAAGCCCTCCGTGATTACGACCCTCTCCGGCGGAGCTCCGGAACAGGCCCCAAGATGGGATCTCGTGGATACAGAAAGTTGTAGTGGTGTAATTAGGTTTTTGGCTCCTGTTCTGATCATTTGGGGGTACGTAGGTATATATAGGAGGAAGGAGTACGTCGGTGGAGCACCGAGGGGCCCACGAGGTAGGGGGGCGCACCCTAGGGGGGCGCTCCCCATCCTCGTGACCGCCTCTCTGATGCCTTGGCGTAGGGTCCAAGTCTCCTGGATCACGTTCGGCGAGAAAATCACGTTCCCGAAGGTTTCATTCCGTTTGGACTCCGTTTGATATTCGGTTTCTCCGAAATACTGAAATAGGCAAAAAACAGCAATTCTGGGCTGGGCCTCCGGTTAATAGGTTAGTCCCAAAAATAATATAAAAGTGGAAAATAAAGCCCAATATAGTCCAAAACAGTAGATAATATAGCATGGAGCAATCAAAAATTATAGATACGTTGGAGACGTATCAGGCATCCCCAAGCTTAATTCTTGCTCGTCCTCGAGTAGGTAAATGATAAAAAGAGAATTTTTGATGCGGAGTGCTACTTGGCATAATTTCAATGCAAATCTTCTTAATTGTGATATGAATATTCAGATTCGAAAGATTAAAGACAAAAATTTATATTGACATAAAAATAATAATACTTCAAGCATACTAACAAAGCAATTATGTCTTCTCAAAATATCATGGCCAAAGAAAGTTATCCCTACAAAATCATATAGTCTGGCTATGCTCTATCTTCACCACACAAAGTATTTAAATCATGCACAACCCCGATGACAAGCCAAGCAATTGTTTCATACTCTAACTTTTTCAAAACTTTTTCAATCTTCACGCAATACATGAGCGTGAGCCATGGATATAGCACTATAGGTGGAAGAGAATGGTGGTTGTGGAGAAGACAAAAAGAGGGGAAGATAGTCTCACATCAACTAGGTGTATCAACGGGCTATGGAGATGCCCATCAATAGATATCAATGTGAGTGAGTAGGGATTGCCATGCAACGGATGCACTAGAGCTATAAGTATATGAAAGCTCAAAAAGAAACTAAGTGGGTGTGCATCCAACTTGCTTGCTCATGAAGACCTAGGGCAATTTGAGGAAGCCCATCATTGGAATATACAAGCCAAGTTCTATAATGAAAGATTCCCACTAGTATATGAAAGTGATAACATGAGAGACTCTCTATTATGAAGATCATGGTGCTACTTTGAAGCACAAGTGTGGTAAAAGGACAGTAACATTGTCCCTTCTCTCTTTTTCTCTCATTTTTTTGTTTGGGCCTTTTCTCTTTTTTTATGGCCTCTTTTTATTTGGGCTTCTTTGGTCTCTTTTATTTATTTTTCGTCCCGGGTCTCATCCCGACTTATGGGGGAATCATAGTCTCCATCATTCTTTCCTCACTTGGGACAATGCTCTAAAAATGATGATCATCACACTTATATTTTTCTTACAACTCAACAATTACAACTCGATACTTAGAACAAAATATGACTCTATATGAATGCCTCTGGCGGTGTACCGGGATATGCAATATGACAATGATGAATGTGTCATGATAAACGGAACGGTGGAAAGTTGCATAGCAATATATCTCGGAATGGCTATGGAAAGGCCATGATAGGTAGGTATGGTGGCTGTTTTGAGGAAGGTATATGGTGGGTGTATGATACCGGCAAAAGGTGCGTGGTATTAGAGAGGCTAGCAAAGGTGGAAGGGTGAGAGTGCGTATAATCCATGGACTCAACATTAGTCATAAAGAACTCATATACTTATTGCAAAAATCTAGAAGTTATCAAAGCAAAGTATTACGCACATGCTCCTAGGGGGATAGATTGGTAGGAAAATACCATCGCTCGTCCCCGACCGCCACTCATAAGGAAGACAATCAATAAATAAATCATGCTCCGACTTCATCACATAACGATTCACCATACGTGCATGCTACGGGAATTACAAACTTTAACACAAGTATTCTTTAAATTCACAACTACTCAACTAGCATGACTCTAATATTATCACCTCCATATCTCAAAACAATTATCATGCTTCAATCTTTTCTTAGTATTCAACACACTCAAAAGAAAGTTTCACAAATCTTGAATACCAAGCATATTATTGTTAAGCAAATTACCATGCTATTAAGAGACTCTCAAAATAATTTAAGTGAAGCATGAGGGATCAATAGTTTCTTTAAAACGAATCCACCACCGTGCTCTAAAAGATCTAAGTGAAGCACATAGAGAAAAATTATAATGCTCAAAAGATATAAGTGAAGCACATAGAGCAAAACTACATAGCTCAAAAGATATAAGTGAAGCACATAGAGCAAAATTATAACGCTCAAAAGATATAAGTGAAGCACATAGAGTGTTCTATCAAATTTTAATTCATGTATGGCTCTCTCAAAAGGTGTGTACAGAAAGGATGATTGTGGCATACTAAAACACAAAGACACAAATAATATAAGACGCTCCAAGCAAAACACATATCATGTTGGTGAATAAAAATATAGCTCCAAGTAAATTACCTATGGAAGTGGACGAAAGAGGGGATGCCTTCCGGGGCATCCCCAAGCTTTGAATTTTTGGTGTCCTTGTATTATCTTGGGGGTGCCATGGGCATCCCAAAGCTTAGGCTCTTTCCACTCCTTGTTCCATAATCCATCAAAAGAATTCACCCAAAACTTGAAAACTTCACAACACAAAACTTAAAGTAGAAAACTCGTGAGCTCCGTTAGCGAAAGAAAACAAGAAACCACTTCAAGGTACTGTAATGAACCCATTCTTTATTTATATTGGTGTTAAACCTACTGTATTCCAACTTCTCTATGGATTATAAACTATTTTACTAACCATAGATTCATCAAAATAAGCAAACAACACACGAAAAACAGAATCTGTCAAAAACAGAACAGTCTCTAGTAATATGTAGCTAGCGCAATATCTGGAACCCCAAAAATTCTAAAATAAATTGCTGGACGTGAGGAATTTATCTATTAATCATCTTCAAAAAGAATTAACTAAATAGAACTCTTCAAATAAAAATTACAGCAGTTCTCGTGAGCGCTAAAGTTTCTGTTTTTTACAGCAAGTTCAACAAGACTTTCCCCAAGTCTTCCCAACGGTTCTACTTGGCACAGACATTAATTAAACACAAAAACACAACCAAAACAGAGGCTAAATAAATTATTTATTAAATAACAGCAAGGAAAAATATTGGGTTGTCTCCCAACAAGCGCTTTTCTTTAAAGCCTTATAGCTAGGCATTGATAATTTTAATGATGCTCACATGAAAGACAAGAATTGAAGCACAAAAGGAGCATCATAAAGCATGTGACAAACACATCTAAGTCTAACATACTTCCTATGCATAGGCATATTATAGGCAAACAAATTATCAAGGCAAGCAAAAACTAACATATGCAAGGAAGAGGAAAGAAATAATAGCAATCTCAACATAACGAGCGGTAATTTAGTAACATGAAAATTTCTACAACCATATTTTCCTCTCTCATAGTAATTACATGTAGGATCATAAGCAAATTCAACAATATAGCTATCACATAAAATATTCTCAACATGATCCACATGCATGCAAAGTTGGCACTTTTCCGAAATAGTGGGATTAACATTAACTAAAGTCATGACCTTCCCAAACGCACTTTTATCAAAAACTTCATAAGATTGAACATTCTCTAAATATGTGGGATCTAAAGTTGACATTCTTCCAAACCCACTTTCGATATTATTGCAAACATTATAATCAATCTCATATTCATCATGGGGTTTAAATAAATTTTCAAGATCAAAAGAAGAATCACCCCAATCATGATCATTGCAACAAGTAGAGGACATAACAAAACTAGCATCCCCAAACTTAGGGTTTTGCATATTATTAGCACAATTGTCATTAATAGAATTTATAATAACATCATTGCAATCATGCTTTTTATTCAAAGATCTATCATGAATCACTTCATAACATACTTCATCGCAATTTTCAGATTCATGAATTTCAAGCAAAACTTCATAAAGATAATCTAGTGCACAAAACTCACTAGCAATTGGTTCAACATAACTGGATCTCTTAAAAAGATTAGCAAGCAGATGAGGATCCATAAATCTTAGGTTCTCTGTTTAGTAATAAATAAATGACTATTCCAACCATACAAGCAAACAAAAAGCAAACGGGCCAGAAGAGGCAAATAGAGAAAGAGAGGGAGGAGAAGGAGAAGGAGAATAGAGAGAGAGAGAGAGGGCGAATAAAACAGCGAGGGTGAAGTGGAGGAGAGGAAAACGAGAGGCAAATGGCAAATAATGTAATGCGAGAGATAGGGGTTGTGATGGGTACTTGGTATGTTGACTTTTGCGTAGACTCCCCGGCAACGGCGCCAGAAATGGCTTGTTGTCGGGAGTCAAATCTTGACTTGCGCGAACCTCCCAGGCAACGGCGCCAAAAATCCTTCTTGCTACCTCTTGAGCTTGCATTGGATTTCCCCGAAGAGGAAGGGATGATGCAGCAGAGTAGCGTAAGTATTTCCCTCAGTTTTTGAGAACCAAGGTATCAATCCAGTAGGAGGCCACGCTCAAGTCCCTCGTACATGCACAAAATGATAGCTACTCGCAACCAACGCGATTAGGGGTTGTCAATCCCTTCACCGTCACTTACGAGAGTGAGATCTGATAGATATAATATTTTTGGTATTTTTGGTATAGAGATGCAAAGTGAAAAGTAAAAGGCAAAGTAAAAAGCAAAGCAAGATTAAAGTGATGGAGATTAATATGGTGAGAATAGACCCAGGGGCCATAGGTTTCACTAGTGGCTTCTCTCAAGAGCATAAGTATTCTACGGTGGGTGAACAAATTACTGTTGAGCAATTGACAGAATTGAGCA
Organism: Triticum urartu; assembly: GCF_056163025.1. Lineage (NCBI taxonomy): Eukaryota > Viridiplantae > Streptophyta > Magnoliopsida > Poales > Poaceae > Triticum > Triticum urartu. The sequence continues at coordinate 466,662,393 of NC_141873.1, read as the reverse complement.
TAGTTATGAGAATATCTAGGCATGATCATGTATATAGGCATCACGTCCGTGACAAGTAGACCGAAACGATTCTGCATCTACTACTATTACTCCACTCATCGACCGCTATCCAGCATGCATCTAGAGTGTTAAGTTAAAAACAGAGTAACGCCTTAAGCAAGATGACATGATGTAGAGAGATAAATTCATGCAATATGAAATAAACCCCATCTTGTTATCCTCGATGGCAACGATGCAATATGTGCCTTGCTGCCCCTTCTGTCACTGGGAAAGGACACCGCAAGATCGAACCCAAAGCTAAGCACTTCTCCCATGGCAAGAACTACCAATCTAGTTGGCCAAACCAAACGGATAATTCGAAGAGACTTGAAAACATAACCAATCATACATAAAAGAATTCAGAGAAGATTCAAATATTATTCATAGATAGACTTGATCATAAACCCACAATTCATCGGTCTCAACAAACACACCGCAAAAAGAAGAAGATTACATCGAATAGATCTCCACAAGAGAGGGGGAGAACTTTGTATTGAGATCCAAAAAGAGATAAGAAGCCATCTAGCTACTAACACTTCATCGGAGAGGCTATGATGATGTAGAAGCCCTCCGTGATGACGGCCCTCTCCGGCGGAGCTCCGGAACAGGCCCCAAGATGGGATCTCGTGGATACAGAAAGTTGCGGCGGTGGAATTAGGTTTTTGGCTCCTGTTCTGATCGTTTGGGGGTATGTAGGTATATATAGGAAGAAGGAGTACGTCGGTGGAGCACCGAGGGGCCCACGAGGCAGGGGGGCGCGCCCTAGGGGGGCGCCCCCCACCCTCGTGATCGCCTCTCTGATGCCTTGGCGTAGAGTCCAAGTCTCCTGGATCACGTTCGGTGAGAAAATCACGTTCACGAAGGTTTCATTCCGTTTGGACTCCGTTTGATATTCTGTTTCTCCGAAATACTGAAATAGGCAAAAAAAACAGCAATTCTGGGCTGGGCCTCCGGTTAATAGGTTAGTCCCCAAAATAATATAAAAGTGGAAAATAAAGCCCAATATAGTCCAAAACAGTAGGTAATATAGCATGGAGCAATCAAAAATTATAGATACGTTGGAGACGTATCACAAGGCAAAGCGCGGGACGATGCGGCGGTGCGGGGTTCCGCGGCTGGCGGTGGGGGTGCTGGAGCGCGGGTTCGCGGTGGGCGGCCTCGGGCCCAAATCGGCCCTGGGGCGGGCCGGTTGCGAGCTTCGGTAGGCCACGGCGGTGGGAGCGGGCAGGGGGCGTGTGGCAGGCGCGCGTTGGCTGGAGGGGCGGTCAGGTGGCGGTGCGGCCAGCTGTGGCGGCGACAAGTGGCGGAGAAGGAGCGGCCGGCGCTGAAAACAAGGTGGGAGGTGGCGGCTAAGGGTAGGGCGAGGCTAGGTTGCCTGAAATGGACAAGGGGGTGTCCATATATAGCAAAAGAGCTAGGGTTAGGGGATTTAGGGGGGTTTCGGACCCTCCGATCGCGATCCGATGGCTCCGGTCAGAGTGGGGGTTTGGTGGGCTGTGAAGAGGAGGTTGGGCTGAGATGAGAGGGAAGGACTGCAGCCCGGAAACTATTTCCGGAGACCGAAAACGTCCGACGTATGACCGGCTATAATGCCGCTATATGTATCCGTTGGGGCATCAAACGAACTCCGAATGCGATGAAACTTGGCAGGCGGCCTACTGACAACATAACAACATCGCACGCCAACTCTCAACCCATTCCAAGAACATTTTCCGGCCACTTATAAAATAATATTTCGGACGTGCCGCGGGCGCGTGCGAGTGTGTCTGGGCTCAGAACAGACAACAGACGGAACTGGGGGAACCCGAACAGATGCAAGTTTTGAAAACATGCAGATGCAATGCGGAAGAAAATGACATGGCAAAGACAGCGAATAACTAGAAGACACCTGGCGCAACGGTCTCGGGGCATCACAACACTCCACCACTACAAGAGGATCTCATCCTGTGATCTAGGATGGCACCGGAGGGAAATGGAATAGGAAGAGAAAAGGTAAAACTAAGTTGCTTCTTTGACAAACGAGTGAAACCAAAGAACCTTGCGAGGTTGAACAAATTGAAAGAAAGCATACAACGAAGATGAACAAAGTTGAAAACACTCCGTTAGAAAAGAGGAACAAGGAACATTAGTAGAACCTTGTAGGTTGAAAGACATAAGAAAAGGGTTGCAATGGACAAGAAGTACATGCAAGCACTCCGGTAGAGACGAGATGTATAAGGAACGATAAAGATCAGTTATGACAACACTCCGGTTGGACATGGAAGGTAAAGAATATGAGCTTGGCAAAATGAAAGCACTTGGACGAGAGTCCGGTTAGAAGAGGAATGATAGCCACAACACTCCGGTTAAAACAAGATAGAGAAGGAATAAGAATGATATAATTTGGGCAGCACTCCGACTGTAAATGGAAGGAATTGAACATGAACTTGACAAGATGAGAGGATACATGATGAAATCAACAATACACTGCCTCCGAAACTATTTAAAGAATGGCACAAGGGGTAAGAAAGATTTCAGATAGCACCCCGGTTGAGAAGGGGGGCAAAACTTGATAAGATGAGAGAAGTTGAATGGAGAACACGACACTTCGATTGAATGGATAAGCAAAGGAAAGAACATGATCCTCGATAAAACGAGATGATGGGTGAAGAAAGCAACATCACAATGCCTCCGGGAGAAAGAATAGAGGATCGAACATTGGAATGAAAGAATGGAGAAGAAAATGCCAACTTCTACCACAAATGAGTTTGGAAAGCACCCTTCCAAGAAGGTTATACAGAGTTGTTGGAAAACCAACAATGAAAAGAATAAGCTTGTAGTGGGCTTATGGAAACATCTCAACATTATGAGGTGACAAACGGCCACTAAAGGAAGCTATTGATTTGAGTGAGAGCACCAAAGAGATGAAAAACTTCTTTCACCGCGAGAATAGGAGGAAACTTGGATTATCGATAGACACCACAATTAGCAACATTCCTTAGGGAAGGCTTTAGGTGAAATATAACCCAATATAATTCCAATGAAGAGATTGATGGATTGAGAAGAGCTCATGCTCGAAGAAATTGATGGGTTTAACTATTTCATTCTTGACAACTGTTGAAATCATGACACCCGAAGGGAAATTATCAAGAATGACATAACACCACCTCACAATATAAGAGAGAAAGAATTGCACTTCGAAGAATACTTGAACTCCTCAAAACAAACATGTGTTGAGCACCATGTTTATTTGAGAGTATAGCTTGGCGGATCTTAGCTTCGAGAGAAAACTTGAAGAATAATTGAAGAATGAAAAGAATCCTTGACGAACCACCATGTAGAGCCTCCTTGAAGAACTCCGGTAATAAGGATGATAAAAGAAAGAGAAGTTGAAAACACAAGGTGAAAGCCTTGCGATGATTTAGATGGAGCTTCGCGATGATATAATGCGGAAAAACTTGGAACTCCGGAAAAGAAAGATGAACAAAAGAAATCAAGAATTTTGATGAACCTTCAGAATAAGGAATTAATCACTTGGATTAAACAAGAATAAGGATTACATTATGATTATCCTTCATCAATTAAATTGATGACAAGCAACAGATTTGGCATACTACTCATTCTGATTGGAAATGATAAAGGAGAGATATAGCGTAAACTTGGGAAGGTCTTGATGGATCCACCGGCAGGCTTTAGGAAAGAACGAATGAATTGATATGATACTAAGAGAAGGGGAATCTTGAACGAACCACGGTAAGAATTGGAAAAGAACGAAGTAAAGGGATAAATCACCGGTAAGAATTAGAGAACGAATGAAGATACTTGATGGAATTTTGATACAAGAGAACGAAGAGATCACGAGCTGATTAGAGAATATTTGAATGATGCACCGGTAAGATTTCTAGAACGAGAGCTGAAAGCTGGAATGAATAAATCTTCTGAAATGATGGCCTCCGGAGAATCAAACTGAAAATACTCTTGAATTGCTCCGGATGGGTGAAAGAATATCTCACAATCGAAAATAATTGTGAGGATGGCATCAAGCTTGAACTACACATCTTTGGAAAAACGGGTGAGGATTTAAGAGGATCTCTTCTTCGGTCATCAAAATCTGAGAATGACGACGAGAAACACCACCATGAATTGTTGAGATACTCCGGGATGAAAAATTAGAAAGGTTGAACCAAATGATGAAAAGAATTTGAAAGATCTTGGAAAAAGACATATGACTGATGATAATTCATTCTTACATCGACTTTGAAAGAATTTGAGAGTAACACCGGAAAAATTGAAAAGTCAGGTAAGATCATGCGAAAAGACCTGTGGGTTAGGGCCCACTCAAGATAAACACCGTTGAACGATTACTTGAAAGGGAGATTGCGCCAGTTGAATTAAGTTGCTTGAATGAGATAACATCCTCAAAAGAACTTGAGCGAACTGAGAATGGAAACGGGAATCTTCTGAGATATCTTCGGCACTCCAGAATAATTGAATAGCGAGAAGTGGATGATTAAGAGGTGCACCGACATGAGAAAACATTTGAAACGAGGAAAGGAATTGATCAACAAAGCTTAAATTGAATCCACCGGAGAAGAAAAGAAGAAGAATGATGAACTTGAAGCTCCGTTAGTATCTTCCTGAGAATCACCGGATAAGAACAATGGCGGAAAAGAATGGAGAGACTTCCCATCAATAAAAGAATGCTTGATTAAGAAATCTGAGTCCTTGAAGAAAAAGAAAAGTGTGGGAGGGCGGGAAAACAAAGGCAACTTGGGACGGATGAAACAAATAACGTTGAGAAGACTTTGAGTTGATCTGGCGGATGGAAAAATGATAGGATCATCTTGAAGAGAATCACATTGGTTGGAAAGAATTGACATAACAACCTTGATGATCAAGAAGGATTGGTTTTCACATGGAAGTGTGAGAACACCACTTAGGGAAGGTATGGGATCAACACTTGACATTGAAGCAACTCGAATACCACAACACAAAACAAAACAAAGGATTGGCTTGCAGAATAAGCCAGAACAAACATATGATAGATCCCATATCGTATCATGTGTCTGTTGGAAAGATTATTCGAGGAGCTACTTGAATTCCCACTTATAAACTCCCGAAACTTTCTGGTTATGCAATCAGGTGTTGGGATACAGGGGAAGCATATATCTCACCCAAACTAACAATTCCTATGTCCAGCTGTATCCATCCTTCAACACATAACCAAGAAACCTTCGGAAATCGTGTACCTCAACCTTCGAAAAGCTTCCGTTATACGAGTTATGGAAATACTCCCGAACTCCTGCCCCAGTACAGGGTGGCATCGAGGTTATCTCACCAACAACTGCATAAAAGAGATTTTCGATGTCGGCAAACTCAGGTATTCCAGAATTGCAACGATAAAACTGTGACGACAACACCTCGGAGCTCAACTCCCCGGGACACTGCCACAACCCCTAAATGTCAGGAGGCACCAAGAACAATGGTCTCGTCACAAAACCATCGAAATGATTCCAAGATACCCGCGTGATCCTAAAAAAAATCGTGAAATTTGAGAAGAGAAGAGTCAAAACTCTACGTTAGGAGGCCTCACCAGAGCGACGAAGGGACTGAGGAGTAAAATGAATCCTACTCTCCGATATATATAATCCTAAGACTCAAAATGTTTTGTTCTAGACTCAACAACGTCAGCGATTCGATCAAGCAGGGGGCTCCTAAGTCGGGGATGGCTCTGATTACCAACATGTAACACCCACAATGCGGCTATATCTCCCATGCGTCGGGGCACGACTTAGAGGCATAGCCGCATGGTAGGCTTGTCGTAAGAGGGGTAATCTTCACACATCCCAGGGATAAAGAGTTGCCTTACAATCGCCACTTCACACAATACATAAAAAATCATACATCATCCAAGGTACAATCAGAGGTCCGACTATGGAACCAAAGTAAAAGAAGACAACCCCAAATGCTAGATCCCCGATCGTCCCAACTGGGCTCCACTACTGATCATCCGGAAAAGAAACAAAAACAACGATCAAGATCTTCATCGAGCTCCCACTTGAGCTAGGTTGCGTCATCTGCACTGGTATCATCGGCACCTGCAACTGTCTGGAAGTATCTGTGAGCCACGAGGACTCAGCAATCTCACACCCGTGAGATCAAGACTATTTAAGATTATGGGTAGGATAAGGTAATGAGGTGGAACTGCAGTAAGCACGAAGCATATATGGTGGCTAACATACGCAAATAAGAGCGAGAAGAGAAGCAATGCAACGGTCATGAACTAGAAGTGATCAAGAAGTGATCCTGAATCTACTTACGTTCAAGCATAACACAAGAACCGTGTTCACTTCTCGGACACCGCCGGAAAGAGACCATCACGGCTACACACGCGGTTGATGCATTTTAATTAAGTCAAGTGTCAAGTTCTCTACAATCGAACATTAACAAATTCCCATCTTCCACATAACCGCGGGCACGGCTCTCGAAAGTTTAAACTCTGCAGGGGTGTCCCAACTTAGCCCATCACAAGCTCTCACGGTCAACGAAGGATATTCCTTCTCCCGGGAAGACCCGATCAGTCTCGGAATCCCGGTTACAAGACATTTCGACAATGGTAAAACAAGACCAGCAAAGCCACCCAATGTGCCGACAATCCCTATAGGAGTCACACATATCTCGTTCTCAGGGCAACACCGGATGAGACTAGCTACGAGTAAAACCAAACCTCAAGTTTCCCTGAGGTGGCCCCGCAGGCAGCTCAGTTCAGACCAACACGTATAGAAGCACTGGCCCAGGGGGTTAAATAAAGATGACCCTCGGGTTGGCCGACCCAAGGGAAGGGTAATAGGTTGTTAGGCAAATGTAAAACCAAGGTTGGGCCTTCCTGGAGGAGTTTTATTCAAAGCGAACTGTCAAGGGGTTCCCATAACACTCAACCGCGTAAGGAACGCAAAATCAAGGAACATAACACCGGTATGACAGAAACTAGGGCGGCAAGAGTGGAACAGAACACGAGGCATAAGGCCGAGCCTTCCACCCTTTACCAAGTATATAGATGCATTAATTAAATAAATAAGAGATATTGTGATATCCCAAACATATCCATGTTCCAACATGGAACAAACTTCAGCTTCACCTGCAACTAGCAACGCTATAAGAGGGGCTGAGCAAAGCGGTAACATAGCCAAACAACGATTTGCTAGGAACGTGGGTTAGAGGCTTGACATGGAAATATGGGAGGCATGATATAACAAGTGGTAGGTAGCGCGACATAGTGATAGAACAAACAACTAGCAAGCAAAGATAGAAGTGATTTAGAGGGTATGGTCATCTTGCCTGAGATCCCGCAAGGAAGAAGAACGAGTCCATGAAGAAGACGAACAGACGTAGTCGAACAAATCCTCACAAATGCGACGTTATCGGAACTAACCCGAAGAAGCAACACCGGAAAGAAGCAAACAACATAGTAAACAACCATCACATAAGCATGACATGATGCACAACCAAATATGATGCATGTCCAGTTTAATGAGGCATGGCATGGCAAAGTGCACAAGCAAAACTACAAGTTAAGTGGAGCTCAATATGCAACGAGCTGCATATTGACGAAACACCACATGACTTATTTAGTTCTCTCTCATTTATGTACTCAACAATATTAAATGTTGGTTAGCGTGGCAAGAGGTGAAGCATGAGTAAACTAACTATCTAGTCAAGTTTAAATGAGGCCGGAACATCAAACAACAAGTCCGGAGAATCCCCATATGCAAATTATGGATTTGGCACTGTTCTGTCCTAAAGCATATTTTAGAGTTGTTAAACATGCAAAGCAAGTCCACCATGTTAAACTAGGCAATTTTCTACCCCATTTACATATAAAGTTTATTAAAATCGGAGCTACGGTTATTTGGTTATGAATTAAAGCATTTTAACATGGCATATGGGCAAAATGAACAAACAGCAAGTTTAAAAATTATAAACATAGATGAAAGTTGCATATCATGAAACTAGATGAAATTCTAGTCATATTTCATATATAATTTATTTTAATCCGATGCACGGTTTGAGAGTTATTATATGCATGAACAGCAGGGGGTTTTCTGCAAAACTGTAGTCTCTAGAAATTGTGAAAATCACAGCAGCGGGAAAAAAACCTATGGGCCGATTCTAGCTGTCCAAGAGGAGCATACAGAGTGCGGGCCTACTCACCCTGGGCCAAGGCCCGGTACGGTGGAGGAGGAGGCAGGCCGTTGGGCGGCCGAATGGGCCTTGAGGATCTGGGCTACAATTCCTGCTCGTCGTCCTCGTGCCCCCTCACGAGCAAGGAGGAGGACAGCAACCATGGCGCGGATGACGGTGGCTCACCGACAGGGAGGCGCGGAGGAGGATCTGGGGCGTGGATCCGGGCGTGGAACAATGGGAATGGATGGATCCATCTCGGATCTGACGAGGCAGGGCATCCATGGCGCGGACGGGGCTCCTCCTGTGAAGATAAGAGAGAGAGAGTTCATGAGGGAGAGGGAGCAGAGAGGAAACGAGGGCGGGGCGGCGGCGCTGATGACCTGGGACGGCAGCGGACGATGGCTCCGGCAAGGCGGACTCGCCGGCGCGGCGAGGAAAGTGCAGTGCTCGCGCTCCGGCAAGGCAAAGCGCGGGACGAGGCGGCGGTGCGGGGATCCGTGGCTGGCGGTGGGGGTGCTGGAGCGCGGGTTCACGGCGGGCGGCCTCGGGCCCAGATCAGCCCTGGGCGGGCTGGTTGCGGGCCACGGCGGTGGAAGCGGGCAGGAGGGCGCGTGGCAGGCGCGCGTTGGCTGGAGGTGCGGTCAGGTGGCGGCGCGGCCAGCTGTGGTGACGACAAGTGGTGGAGAAGGGGCGGCCGACGCTAAAAATGAGGTGGGAGGTGGCAGCTGAGGGTAGGGGGAGGCTAGGTTGCCTGAAATGGTCAAGGGGGTGTCCATATATAGCAAAAGAGCTAGGGTTATGGGATTTAGGGGGGTTTTCGGACCCTCCGATCGCGATCCGATGGCTCCGGTCGGAGTGGGGGTTTGGTGGGATGTGAAGAGGAGGTTGGGCTGAGATGAGAGGGAAGGAGTGTAGCCCGGCAACTATTTCCGGAGACCGAAAACGTCCGACGTATGACCGGCTATAATGCCGCTATGTGTATCCGTTGGGGCATCAAAAGAACTCCGAATGCGATGAAACTTGGCAGGCGACCTACTGACAACATAACAACACCGCACGCCAACTCTCAACCCATTCCGAGAAAATTTTCCGGCCACTTATAAAATAATATTTCGGGGGTGCCGCGGGCGCGTGCGAGTGTGTCTGGGCTCAGAACGGACAACGGACGGAACTGGGGGAACCCGGATGGATGCAAGTTATAACTAGAAGACACCTGGCGCAACGGTCTCGGGGCGTCACACCAGAAGACACCTATTGGGCCGAAGAAGTGCCAGAGGGGAGCTCCGAGGGATCATAACCCACCAGGGAGCGCCTGGGGGCTCAGGCACGCCCAGGGGGGTCGCGCCCACCTCGGTGGCCTCCCACGCCGCCTCTTCGCCCTATAAATACCCAAATATTTCAGAAACCCTATGGGAGTCAAGAAACACAATTCGGTCGCCGCAAGTTCCAGAACCACGAGATCCAATCTAGACACCGGCATGTAGGGGTTCATCATCCTCATTGGTGCCTCTCCGATGATGCGTGAGTAGTTCATTGTAAACCTACGGGTCCCTAGGTAGTAGCTAGATGGATTTCTCTCTCGCTTTTGATTCTCAATACAATGGTCTCTTGGAGATCTATTTGATGTAACTCTTTTTTGCGATGTGTTTGTTGGGATCCTGTTGGATTTCGGGTTCCGGCACACCCTTGAGGTTCAAACACTGGGGTGCGCACGGAGATCTCTCCCCTACCGATCTACGTCTAATCTCCTCGCGTGATTTGAGCTGGAAACAATGAACAACACAAGGGACACAAGATTTATACTGGTTTGGGCCAACTTTGTGGTGTAACACCCTACTCCAGTGTGTGGTGTGGTGGATTGCTCAGGGGCTGCTGATGAACAATACAAGGGAAGAACAGCCTTGCGAGAGGTGTTCTTGAGCTGGTGCGGTGAACTGCTAGGGAGAGTTCAGTCGCCTCTCTTTCTCTCTCTATCTCTGCTAGGACTCTACCAGATTTCTAGATGTCCGAGTGTCTCGATCTCTCCCGGGGTGTCCTCTCCTCCTCTGTGGTGGCTAGCTCTATTTATAGAGGCCCTGGGCCTCTCCCCAAATAATGAGCGGGAAGGGCGCCAACAATTGGCCATTTTGAAGGGGAACATCTAGTACAAGTTATCCTGACCAAAGGTGGTCTTCGGCTTCCAAAAGTATTGGTGATGACGCCGTCTTGGGCTCCACGGTGACCTCCGTCCTGCTGTTCTGTTGGTCTTGGTCTCGTTGCACCGGAATGGTAACCTTTGCCGATGCCTTGGCATGTGCTTGCCCCCTTTGCACTAAATGGGAAACAAGGACACTACACAGGCCGGCGCCCGCCTGGTCTCGATCGTCATGGCTTGCGTCATGGGTTCCTCGCGAGGTACCCCTACCTTGATCTCTCCGCCTCCTCGCGAGCCTGTCTGGCGAGGCTGCCTCTGAGGAAGCTTCCGGTCGTCCGCCTCGCGAGGCTTGGCCCCTCGCGAGGGTCTTGAGCTTGAGCTGATGAAGATGGGCCGTGCTGGGCCCCCACTTGAGCCACGCCGCAGGCAGGCAAGTCTGGGGACCCCCGTTCCCAGAACACCGATAGTAGCCCCCGGGCCCAAGGCGCGCCCAGGCTTGGCCTAGCAGGGAAGCGAAGGGGCAAGCGCGAAGTGCCGCGGGCCCCAACAGCCTGCGGCCTTGGGCGCCGCATGGCGATTGATTGGACGTGGGCGTCTGCGCTTCCCCATGATGCCTCGGCGACCGCACGACTTGACAAGTCCCTGCATGCAGAGAAACCAGTCATGATTACCTGCGATCGTGGTGCTCGACGGTTGGCCTCCTCCGGCTATAAGTATGGGGCTGTGCGAGCCCCTTCAGTCCATCCTTTGCTGCCGCCCCTTTCCTTCTTCTTCCTCGTTCTTGCTTCTCCTTACGCCAATGGCTCCAATCCACCGGTTCTCCGTAGAGGAGAAGGGAAAGACCCCCCAAGAGGGTCCTGACCTACTTTCGCCGAAGAAACGGCTAGTCCTCCATCCCCGAGATGTGGGTGCTCAGCCGGAGGCACCGAGGCCCTGGTACGAGCGGTCACCGCCTGGGTATCCACTACCCTTGTATGCCCGCGTCGTAGGTCCTCGGGGAGAAGGCGTCGAGCAACACCGACGATGCCGCCGTCGACGCCGGCGAGTCATGGTGGTGTGTGTCGTTCCTCCTGGAGTCCACGCTGAACGCTCCTCTCGCGAGCTCGTGCTCCACGCCGCCATGCCTCTAAGCTCTTGGATTCGCCTCCCTCCTTCCTTCGCCTTCGAGATGCCGCCGAGCGGGGCTCTGGAGCTCTAGCTGCAGCATGATGACTGCAGCACCCTTGCGACCGGAGCAGAGGTCGCGGTCGTCGCTCCGGGCAAGGTCTTCATGACCCGGGGCTGGGGCGAAATCGCCCAGGTCTGCTGGACGGTAGGTGCCCTCATAATTCATCTTGAATACGATGGCGCCTCCCTGATGTTCTTCAAGGTCTTCGACGCTGAAGGACGCCGGCTGGAGTGCTGTCCCAGGGAGAGTGGCAGAGGCAATGAACCGGCGAGGACCTGGCCCACCCATCGGCCCTCCAGCGGCTCCTTAGGCAGCAGCGGAGGAGCTGGGGAATCGAGCGGCTCCCCCGAGCCCCTCACGACTCCGGAGACGAGCGACGATAGCTACGAGCCCCCGAGCTCGTGCGGTGCTCGGAGCGGGGCAGCTGCGTCCAGCCGCCGACGCCGCTGATCTGGATGGGGTTGGCGTCGATGTTGGGCAGCCCACTGTTGATGATGGCGTCCCTGGCGGAGGTTCGGGCGATTAGCGTTCCTTAGGATTAGTACTCTTGTTCCCTACGAGGAATCAAAGCAACACCCCGTGGGGGTTAAGGTGTCTTCCATGTCTTTTATGAATATTATATCCTTTATATGAATCAATGCAAGGTGCTTGTCCTGTCTCGGCTCGGCTCCCCCTTTCTATCCTCGCGATGACTTGGCGCTCTATGCTGACAGGTCCCAGTCCCCAGGTAGGCTTAAGCCGTCGCTGGTATGCCAGGTCGCGATGCCGTGGTCAAGGCCAGGAGGTGAGCGGCCCGAGGTCCGGTAAGAGCCCCCGAGTCGCGATGCTCGGGAGGTCCCCTTTAGCGCTCAAGCAGCCCTCACTGGGCGAGAAAGGAAGGCAATGTATCCATGACAGAGCCACACTGGCCGAGGTTTTTTTGCATTGCGTTGGTTCAACTCTTGTAAGGGCGTGACTTATCTCTTGAGTTTGGTGTAGTTCCTCGACGAAGCGCCTGGCTCGAGCGGTGGCAGCTGAGGCGCTGCTGGGTTAGGTCCTCGCGAGCTTCTTCCCACTCCCCCTCACTTTCCTTAATGCTCTACGTCCTCAGGTCCTGGCCCTCGAGCGAGCTCAGCCACCGCTGGTATGACAGGTCGTGATGCCGTGGGTCAAGGCCAGGGGTGAGGGATGGAGAGCCAGTAGGAGCCCATGAGTCGCGATGCTCAGGCGCCCCCCTATTAAGGTGCAAGCGGTCCGTGCCGGAGAGAGGGAGAGACAGCTCGCGATGTCCCTAGCGTTGCTCCTGGAGTAGGTCCTGCACACCAATCATGAAGAGAAACAAGACCTGTTGTTACGGTTGCCAGCCAACCTTTGGTCATTCCGGGGGAGTGATTGGGGAACTGAGGGCCTGGTGAGGTGGCGCCTTGCGGGGCTGCCGCGTCCAGAGCTCGACCACTCAGATTTATCGGTGTTGCAGGGACGGACCCGTGCGCAGACGCCGTGCCAAAGCGAGCAGCTCCATAGGTAGGCGTCAATCGAGCAGGCGATTAGGTCGGGTGTGTTAAGCACGCAGGAGGAAATTCATTTAAATAGACGCGAGAAAAGCAAACGCCGTTGGGCCAGGCCCGAGCAGCTCGGGGATGATGCAACCCGAGGGGCGCCCAAAACAAGGTAAGTAAAGAGCATAAGTAAAACGGATACATGCCGCAGGGACGGACCCACGCGACCTGGGAATAATGCAGCCCTGTGGGCGCTCCCAGCTAAAAACGGGACTTAGAAAGATGTCACCTGGTGTCGTTTGAAGATGGGGTGATGTTGAAGGAGCGGCGATGCGTATATGGAGGCGTCGACCCTCACGAGCCCCCAGGCCCAGGAGCCTCGGGAGGCTCCGAGGGCACAGGCGGGTCTCTGAGAGCCATCTCCATCTCTGCCAGGACCGCACGATGTCTGACCTCCTGAACCTCCAGAATGCTCCTCAGCAGGCGCTGATGAGCGGTGACCGCGTTCAGCAGGCCGAAAGGCATGCGAACGTAGCTGTGAGGTGGACCCTCGCAACGCCCCATGCGCGAAGGCCAGATGCGCTCCTGAGACGTGGCTCGGTTGAGCCCTGGTACATCGACGCAGACGCGTAGCCCACCATCCTCGCCTGGATGTGGGGCCTCGGTGGGCAAGCGGCGACTGCCGCGCATGACTCTCGACTCCTGTAGCTCATGGGTGTTTCTTGCGATGAACTCCTGAGGGTGTGGTCTTCCTTGCCTTGTATCTTCCTGAGGGAAACGTGCCTAGAAGCACCCCTCCAAGTGGTTCCCGAGCGCCTCCCTCGCGACCTTGGCAAGGTTGGTGGTTCTCCAAGAAAGAGCCCCCGAGCCCTGCCTGAGGAGGGTGCCGGGCGCGCCTTCCTATGCGAGAGAGGGTGGCGCTCCCTGATTGGGCGCAGATCCTGACGCAACACCTTCGGAGGTGCCTGCCTCCTTATGGCTTGGGCCAGGCGAAATCTTCTTCTTCTTAAGGGTCGCCTCGGGAAGTCTTCCGTTCCTGTGGTCCGGGTCTTCGATAGCTGCGGCTTGGAACACGCGCTCGAGTGAATACACTGCGTCCCTTTCTTCACAGGGTACGGTGATGACTCCACCGCTTCCTGGCATCTTGAGGACATTGTATCCATGGTGAGTCACTGCCATGAACTTGGCCAGGGCTGGGTACCCGAGGATGGCGTTGTATGGCAGACGGATGTGGGCGACGTCGAAGTCGATGAGCTCGGTGCGGTAGTTATTGCGCTGCCTGAAGGTGACTGGAAGGCGAACCTGCCCTATGGGAACAGTGGAACCATCAGTGACTCCTGAGAATGGCTTGGTTGGATGAAGATGATCGTACGGCACTTGGAGACTGTCGAACGTCTTGACGGACAGGACGCTGAGTCCTGCTCCGCCATCAATGAGGGTCCTGGTGACCTGCATGTTGGTGATGACTGGGGAGCAAAGCATTGGGAGGACTCTGGCCGTTGCCGCGCACTTGAGCTGATCTGCTGAGCTGAACGTGATAGCGCACGCGGACCACCTGAGAGGGCGCGTGGCCTCAAGCTTGGGGAGGACTGCATTCACCTCGTGAGCAAACTGCTTGAAAATGCGCTGTGAGGCTGGGGCCTGCGCGCCACCCAAGATGCAAGCGATTGCGTGCGGCTCCTGGAAGCCCCCAGCCCCCTCGTCTTGATGTTGGTCTTCGTTCCTCCTTGGCGGTGGCGGCAGAGGAGGGAGGCCTGCGTTGCCGTGCGGGCGATCCTCACGAGGCTGATCTCTCCAGCCTCCCTCGCGAGGCTGGTCCTGCCAGCGATCCTCGCGAGGTTGGTCATGCCACCCTTGGCGAGGGACATGGTCTTCCCATCGTCCTCCACCTCTTCCTCCTCCTCGGCCATAGCCCCTGTCGTTGCGCTCGGGGCGTCGGCTGACACGTCCATCTCTCACGGCCCTGAGCTCTTGACATTCGTTGGTGTTGTGGGTGTGGAGGTCGTGGTACACGTAGTATCGGCTGCCCTTGGATGACCTAGGCTGATCCCTGCCTCGCTTGGTGTCTGGTTCCGCTGCAAGCACGGCAGCCCCCTTGCGCTTCACGTCCTTGGCCTTGGGTTTCTTCTCTTCTGGGTCGGCAGCCGGGAGTTCGAGGAGGGAAAGGCGCCCTTCCTTAGCCCTGGCGCACTTGGTTACCAAGTTGAACAGCTCCAGGGATGTGCACATGTCTTCATGGATTGCTAGCTCCTCCTTCATCTTGATGTCGCATACGCCATTGGAGAAGGCCAAGATGATGGCTTCTTCAGTCACCTTAGGGATCTTGAGGCAAGCGTTGTTGAAGTGTTGGATGTATTTCTGCAGGGTTTCCCCTTGCTGCTGCTTGATGCGGCGTAGATCGCTCACGGCCGGGGGCCGGTCGCGAGTGCCCTGGAAGTTGGCGATGAAGCGAGTGCGCATCTCGTCCTAGGAGGAGATTGTGCCAGGAGCCAACTTCAGGAGCCAGGTGCGGGCCCCGTCCTTGAGCGCCATGGGAAACTAGTTCGCCATGACCCTTTCGTCTCCGTTGGCGGCTTCGATGCATAGCTCGTAGAGCTGTAGGAACTCCGCGGGGTCCGCCGTGCCATCGTAGCGAGGGGGCAGGTCAGGCTTGAACTTGCCTGGCCATGCGACACTGCGTAGCTCAGGGGTGAGAGCACGACAGCCTGTTGTGGCCACCGGTGCCTTTTGCTGGTGCTGGGCTTGTTCCTGGGGATTACCGCGCGCCGCCGCTTGGAGCAGCGTGGGGGCTTGGCGTGGAGGTGCAGGGACGCGATCTTGGCGCGCCGGCGTTGTGAGCGCGCGAGCACCTTCTTGGGGACGAGGGATCTCTTGGCAGCTCCTTTCTTGCTGCGCAGGCGCTGGACGCGGAGGGTCTCGCCCTGGGGCTGTGCACCTTGGAGCCAGGGCGCCTTCTTGGGGAGGAGGTGGTAGAGGCGCCTCCTGATCCCCGCCTCCTGCGCTGAATGGAGGTCGAGGCAGCGAGAGGGACGGAAAGGGGGAGCCCCCTGCGGCGCTGACGAGCTCGGTGATGCGGGCAAGCCAGTCCTCGTAGAGGTCGTCGACGGGGCGGTTGTGCAAGAGCTCTCTTGCCAGGAGCAGCGTGGCGTGCGCGTCCGTGGGGGCGCGACGGGCGTGGGACGACGAAGCGGCTCAAGTCAGCGAAGGTGTGGCGGTGCGGCCTTCCCGCTGTACCGAAGGATGTTGGGACGAGGTCTGCTGCTCGTTCCCCACCGGGCCGGTGGCGGCGTTGGTGGCAGGCGACGGGGAACGACGAGGGTGTCCGCCAACGGGCGCCGTCTGGGCGACGCGGGTGGCGAGAGCAGTCCGGCGCTCGGCGTGAGCCCGACGAGCGTCAGCCATGGACACGACGGAAGATCACACGCAAACAGCGGAAGAAAGATTCCGGCGTACCCCTACCTGGCGTGCCAAATGTCGGATTTCGGGTTCCGACAGACCCTTGAGGTTCGAACACTGGGGTGCATGCGGAGATCTCTCCCCTACCGATCTACGTCCAATCTCCTCGCGTGATTTGAGCTGGAAACAACGAACAACACAAGGGACACAAGATTTATACTGGTTCGGGCCACCGTTGTGGTGTGATACACTACTCCAGTGTGTGGTGTGGTGGATTGCCTCAGGGGCTGCTGATGAATAGTACAAGGGAAGAACAGCCTCGCGAGAGGTGTTCTTGAGCTGGTGCGGTGAACTGCTAGGGAGAGTTCAGTCGCCTCTCTTTCTCTCTCTATCTCTGCTAGGGCTCTATCAGATTTCTAGATGTCCGAGTGTCTCGATCTCTCCCAGGGTGTCCTCTCCTCCTCTATGGTGGCTAGCTCTATTTTATAGAGGCCCTGGGCCTCTCCCCAAATAATGAGCGGGAAGGGCGCCAACAACTGGCCATTTTGAAAGGGAACATCTAGTACAAGTTATCCTGACCAAAGGTGGTCTTCGGCTGCCAAAAGTACTGGTGATGATGCCGTCTTGGGCTCCATGGTGACCTCCGTCCTGCCGCTCTATTGGTCTTGGTCTCCTTGCACCGGAATGGTAACCTTTGCCGATGCCTTAGCCTGTGCTTGCCCCCTTTGCACCAAAGGGGAAACAAGGACACTACGCAGGCCGGCGCCCGCCTGGTCTCGATCGTCATGGCTTGCGTCACGGGTTCCTCGCGAGGTACCCCTGCCTTGATCTCTCCTCCTCCTCACGAGCCTGCCTAACGAGGTTGCCTTTGAGGAAGCTTCCGGTCGTCCGCCCCGCGAGGCTTGGCCCCTCGCGAGGGTCTTGAGCTTGAGCTGATGAAGATAGGCCGCGCTGGGCCCTCACTTGAGCCACGCCGCAGGCCGCAGGCAGGCAAGTCTGGGGACCCCCGTTCCTAGAACGCCGACAGATCCGATGAACTTTGAGTTTATAATCAGATCTATTTATCCATGAAAGTTATTTGAGTTTTGATCTCTTATATGCATGATTATTTATAGCATCGTATTTCTTCTTCGAATATTTGGTTTAGTTAGGTCAACTAAATCGATTTTTCTTGCCATGGGAAGAGGTGCTTTGTGCTGGGTTCGGTCATGCGGTGTTCTTTCCCAGTGACAGAAGGGGCAGCAAGACACGTATTGATAGTTGTTATTAAGGATAACAAGATGGGGTCTATTCCTACATGAATAGATCTTGTCTACATAATGTCATCGCTCTTATTGCATTACTCCGTTTCTCCATGAACTTAATACACTAGATGCATGCTGGATGGCGGTAGATGTGGGGAGTAATAGTAGTAGATGCAGGCAGGAGTCGGTCTACTAATGTTGGACGTGATTCCTATATATTAATCATTGCCTGGATATCGTCATAATTATTTGAGGTTCTATCAATTGCCCAGCAGTAATTTGTTTACCCCCCATGTGCTATCTCTTGAGAGAAGCCACTAGTGAAATCTATGGCCCCGGGGTCTATTCTTTATCATATTTGTTTTCCGATCTATTATTTGCCTTTGAGATCTATTTTTATTTATTTTTATTTTCAGCTCTATTATTTAAAAAAACCAAAAAATTTGCTGCATTTTTATTTGCATCTTTTATGTCTCATTTATTCGATATCTATTTATCCAATCTATCACAATTTCTATCCTGTCAACTTGACAACTTCCTACGCCATGACCCATAAGAGGGATTGACAACTCCTTATAAGCGTCAGGTTGCAAGTATTTGTTCTTTGTGTGCATGTACCGTTTACATAGTGTTGCTTGGTTCTCCTACTGGATTGATACCTTGGTTTCATAACTGAGGGAAATACCTACCGTAGTTGTGCTGCATCATCTCTTCCTCTTTGGGGAAATACCAACGTAGTTCAAGCGACATCAGTCACCCATTCTCAAATTGCTCCAAGCCAAACGTGCTTAACTTTGGAGGTATTTGCGAATGGGCTCCAAAAAAGAAGGGATTTTTGTTGACATGAGTAGTCCATCATTCCTATAACGCCAGGCTCTCACATTGATATAACGTCATATCACATGGAAAAGACTAATTGGTCTAAACTTAGTGACAAGGTCATGTGTATCAATCTTGGGGATTAACACAACAATTGTTTCATTCAAATTATCCAAATATGGTCATTGTTCGCCAATGGAAAACTTTAGCTGTGATTTCCTCTCTAATAAGATACCAAAACTTTTCACAAAAAAGAGCATGCAATCCATCTGGCCTTGGGGCCTTTAAGTCACCTTTGCTAAACACTATCTTTTAACATCCTCAGTTTAGAAAGGTGTCAAAAGCATACCATTCATATCTTGAGTGACTTTGGGATTTATTTTACCAAGCAAGCCTTGGTCAGTTTGATTAATTTCACAGGAAAACAAGTAAGAGAAGTAGTTAAAAACAGTGGCTTCATGTGACCCATACCTTCCATCGAGTCACTGTTTGGATAATTAATCGCTTAATAACATTTTGTCTATGCCGGACCAAGGCAAAAGCATGAAAAGCTTGGTGTTCCTAACTTCCTATCTCTCTTACATCTAGTTCACAACAGATCTTTGCGACTAACATGCTTCCTCCTACTCCAAAAGTTGCTCAACAATACATGCAAGGTTCTTTCTACGTTCCTATGTGTCATTAGTCATAGGGCCTAACATAACCTGATCAACCTAACGTTGTACCTTTCGTAGCCGCCTCTTTGGCTTTTTTAATACTTTCATATCCCTCCCATGGAACTTTGCATGCATGTACACCAACCTACTGTTTACACATGTCGAGGATGCATGTGTTTTCGTATCTTGCCATGCATCACATACAACAAAATCAAATTTCTCCTCTGCTAGTCAATGATGACCCACAAGTATAGGGGATCAATTGTATCTCTTTTCGATAAGTAAGAGTGTCGAACCCAACATGGAGCAGAAGGAAATGACAAGTGGTTTTCAGCAAGGTAATGTTTGCAAGTGCTGAAATTGTAAGTAGCGGAGTAGTTTGATAGCAGGATAATTTTTAACGAGCAAGTAACGATAGTAGTAACAAAAGTGCAGCAAGGTAGACCAATCCTTTTGGGGCAAAGTATAGGCCAAAACGGTCTCTTATGATAAGCAAAGTGTTCTTGAGGGTACACGGGAATTTCATCTAGTCACTTTCATCATGTTGGCTTAATTCATGTTCGGTACTTTGATAATTTGATATGTGGGTGGACCGGTGCTTAGGTGTTGTTCTTACTTGAACAAACCTCCTACTTATGATTAACCCTCCCGCAAGCATCCGCAACTACGAGAAAAGTATTAAGAATAAATTCTAACCATAGCATTAAACTTTTGGATCCAATCGGTCCCTTACGGAATAGCGCATACACTGGGGTTTATGCTTCTGTCACTCTCGCAACCCATCATCTAATTGCTAATCCACAATGCATTCCCTTAGGCCCAAATATGGTGAAGTGTCATGTAGTCGACGTTCACATGACACCACTAACGAAATCACAACATACATACTATCAAAATATCGAACACATATCAAGTTCACATGATTACTTGCAACATGATTTCTCCCGTGACCTCAAGAACAAAAGTAACTACGCACAAACGATAAACATGCTCAAGATCAGAGGGGTCTTAAATAGCATATTGGATCTGAACATATAATCTTCCACCAAATAAACCATATAGTAATCAACTACAAGATGTAATCAACACTATTAGTCACCCACAAGCACCAATCTATAGTTTCGGTAACAAGATTGAACATAAGAGATGAACTAGGGTTTGAGAGGAGATGGTGCTGTTGAAGATGTTGATGGAGATTGCCCTCCCCAAGATGGGAGAGTTGTTCGTGATGATGATGACGATGATTTCCCCCTCCGGGAGGGAAGTTCCCCCGGCAGAACCGCTCCGCTGGAGGGCAAAAGTGCTCCTGCCCAAGTTCTGCCTCGAGGCGGCGGCGCTCCGTCCCGAAAGTCCTCTCCTTATTTTTTTCTAGGTCAAAATGACTTATATACCATAAGATGGGCACCGGAGGTGGGCCTGGGTGAGCACAACCCACCATGGCGCGCCTGGGCCCCCTGGCGCGCCCAGGTGGGTTGTGCCCACCTGGTGGGCCTCCTCTGATAGTTATTTACTCCAATAATTCTCAAATATTCCATAAAAACCCTCGTGAAGTTTCAGCTCATTTGGAGTTGTGTAGAATAGGTAGCCCGGCGTAGCTTTTCCAAGTCCAGATTTCCAGCTGCCAGAATTCTCCCTCTTTGTGTATACCTTACATATTATGAGAGAAAAGGCATTAGAATTACTCCAAAAAGCATTATTATGGATAAAAACATTATAAATAAAATTAAGAAAACATGATGCAAAATGGGCGTATCAACTCCCCCAAGCTTAGACCTTGCTTGTCCTCAAGCGAAAACCAAAATCGAAAAACATGTCCACATGCTTTGAGAGAGAGAGGTGTCGATAAAAACAAAATACAAGCATAGTAGCATCATGTTGATTATTATAACTCCAACAAAATTAAACATAAGGCTTTCATCATAGAACTTTTATTATATACTTCTCGTGAATAAGTAACAATTCATCACATAATCGAAGTATAAAGCAAAAACTCTATTAAAAACCAACAAACTATGTTCTTAGTCAACTTTGCAACTGCAATTCATCATCTTTTCAGGAAGGGTCACGTATCGGAGCCTTTAGGCAACTCCACATACTCAACCATCATATAGTCTTCTATGATTGCTAACACTCACCGCGTACACATGAGAAAAACATTTCAACCGGACACATAGGAAGATAGGGGCTTATAGTTTCGCCTCCCAACGTACTCACCTCAAGGGTGATGTCAACAATAATAACCCATGCCATCTATATTCAGCTGGACATGTGTGCCTAGATCTTTCCTTACCACATGATGCTTGTCAAAAGAGAAAAATAAAAAGGAATAGAAGGACAACTTTGACTCTTTGCATAAAAGTAAACACATGAAAGTAAAAGATAGGCACTTCGCAGAGGGAAGCAGAGGTTGACATGCGCTTATTTGTTGTATGCTCAACCCCTTAGTGCAAAAGAACATCATGTTACATTGCCCCTTGTGATAGCGACCTTTGTTATGTAGTCTGTCGCTTTTATTCTTCACCATCACAAGTTCATGCAACGCTCAATTTTCTCTTACATTAAATGATCTCACACATTTAGAAGCAATTTTTATTGCCTTTTTGCACCGATGACAACTTACTTGAGGGATCTTGCTCAATCCCTAGGTAGGTATGGTGGACACTTGAAAATAAGATTTGGGTTTAAGGGTTTTTGGATGCACAAGTAGTATCTCTACTTAGTGCGGAATTTTTGGCTAGCAAAGATAGGGGGCAAGCACCACATGTTAAAGGATCTATGACAATATGACTTCTATGTGAATATAAACAAACATAAACCATTAAGTTGTCTTACTTGTCCAACGTCAACAATTTTGGTATATAATATTTTGATGAGGACTCACAATCACAAAAGATTTATAGGATAGTATATTTATATGTGAATCTTCTCTTCCCTTATTAATTCTTTCATGAGTTGCATCATTGACTAATGCTATGTTTGTCAATCTCTAATAAAATTTTCTACTTATACTTTTCCTTATGTGGTGTCATCACCTACCATAGGATTAGTATATGATCTTTTTCATTATTTATTTCCTTTCTCTTTTTCTTTCTTATTTCTTTTCTTTAATTGCAACATGAAAGTAAAGAAAGCGAAAACTCAAACTAAACTTTATTATATAACTTGCACACGATTACAAGGATAGATCACTAAGCAAACTCTCGAAAAGAAAGGATCGAACTAAACTTTTATTCATCTAAAGCAAAAAGATCGAACTAAAATAAGTAAAAGCAAAAGGATAGTGGGATGATACGATACCAGGGCACCTCCCCCTAGCTTGGTGGAAGCCAAGGGGAGTGCCCATACCCGATACTCAATTTTCCTTTGGTGGTGAAGAAGATGATGGTGGTGATGAAGCGATCCTATCCTTAAGGATCAAGAGATTCTCCAATCGACAGATGACGCTCCGGAGGTGGGTGATGTGCTCTTGATGCAGAATATTCTCATGAGTGAGATACTTATTTTGTATGCGAACTATTTCAATGATGTGAAAGGCTTCAATCTTAGCAGGAGTAAGATGAGTAAGGTGAGGTGTAAGGATATCTTCCTCCTCCTCCTCAGCTGGCAGTGCTTGTTCGAAGACCGGAGGCTAATCTACGGTAACCTCCTTGCTCTCATCTCCCCCGACGGCTTCCGCAGGCTCTTCTCTCTTCAGATCTATCTTCATCAACCAAGCATCCTCTTCCACATTGTTGGAGGAAGAAGAAGACATGATGCCTGGCTCAACAAATCTGACAGAAAACAGCAAGAAAAGAGAACAGGAGATTTCTTCGTGATACGGTGATCGACAGGTTCTGGAAGTATATATAGATTTTTTATCTTGGAGGACAAGCATACAGAAGAAAAATGGAGTACGGAAGGTGTCCCAGGTGGGCACAACCCACCTGGGTGCGCCAGGCTGCCTGGCGCGCCCTGGTGTCTTGTGCCCACCAGGGTACGCTTCCTGGAGGTTTATTTATTTCCTAAATTTTTAAATATTCCAAAACTGATAAAATACATTTTTGCGGATTTTTCGGAGTCCGTTTACTTACCATATCACATACCTCCCTATTTTCACGATTCTGGAGTGTTCTGGAAGGACTCTTTTATGTGTTCTTCCGGTGTCAAAGTTTGGATAATGTTACTTTCAACATTAATGGGCGTACCTGGGATATAATATTTTATTTGTTGCCCATTTACAACCTTTGGGTTAGTACCTTCGGAATTATTTATTTTGATGGCTCCAGACCGATAAACCTCCTCGATGACATATGGACCTTCCTTTTTGAGAGGAGTTTTCCTGCAAAGAATCTGAAAGAAGAGTTGTACAAAAGAACATATTCTCCGACTTTAAACTCATGCTTTTGGATTCTTTTGCCATTCCATCTTTTAACTTTTCCTTTGAATAATTTTGCATTTTCATAAGCTTGGGTTCTCCATTCATCTAATGAGATAATATCAAATAACCTCTTTTCACCAGCAAGTTTGAAATCATAATTGAGTTATTTGATTGCCCAATATGCTTTATGTTCTAACTCAAGAGGAAAATGGCAAGCTTTTCCATAAACCATTTTGTAAGGAGACATACCCATAGGATTTTTATATGTTGTTCTATAAGCCCAAAGTGCATCATCTAATTTCTTAGACCAATTCTTCCTGGACCTATTGACAGTCTTTTGCAAAATTAATTCTATTTCTTTATTGCTAAGTTCAACTTGACCACTAGATTGAGGATGATAAGGTGATGCAATTCTATGGCTAACATCATACTTGGCAATCATTTTACAGAAAGCACCATGAATAAAGTGTGAACCACCATCAGCCATTAAATATCTAGGGACTCCAAACCTTGGGAAAATAACTTCCTTTAGCATTTTAATAGAGGTGTTGTGATCAACACTACTGGTTGGGATAGCTTCTACCCATTTAGAAACATAATCAACAGCAACCAAAATATGTGTATACCCATTAGAAGAAGGAAAATGTCCCATGTAATCAAATCCCCAAACATCAAATGGTTCAACAGCAAGTGAATAGTTCATAGGCATTTCTTGACGCTTACCGATATTACCTATCCTTTGACATTCATCACAAGATAAGACAAACTTACGGGCATCCTTGAAGAGAGTAGGCCAATAAAATCCAGACTACAGTACCTTGTGAGCAGTTCAATCACCAGCATGATGCCCTCCATAAGCTTTGGAGTGACATTTCCATAGGATTTGTCCCTTTTCATGCTCAAGTACACAACGTCTAATAATACCATCTACTCCTTTATAAAGATGTGGGTCATCCCAAAAGTAATGTCTTAAATCATAGAAGAATATTTTTTTGTTGGTATGTAAAACTAGATGGTAAATATTTAGCAGCAATGTAATTAGCATAATCAGCATACCAAGGAGTACTATGAGCAACATTTATTGCAGCTAGCTGCTCATCAGGAAAACTGTCATTAATAGGTAGTGGGTCATCAAGCACATTTTCAAGCCTAGATAAATTATCAGCTACTGGGTTCTCAGCTCCTTTTCTATCAATGATATGTAAATCAAATTCTTGTAATAATAGAACCCATCGAATAAGTCTAGGTTTAGCATCTTTATTTTCCATAAGATATTTAATGGCAGCATGGTCTGTGTGAACAGTTACTTTGGAATCAACAATATAAGGTCCAAATTTATCACAAGCAAACACAACTGCTAAGAATTCTTTTTCAGTAGTAGCATAATTTCTTTGAGCACTGTCTAGAGTTTTACTAGCATAATGAATAATGTTCAGTTTCTTATCAACTCTTTGTCCTAGAACAGCACCAACATCATAATCACTAGCATCACGCATAATTTCAAAAGGCAAGTTCCAATCAGGTGGTTGAACAATAGGTGCAGAAATTAAGGCTTTCTTGAGTGTTTCAAAGGCTTCTAGACAATCATCATCAAAAACAAAAGGAATATCCTTTTGCAAGAGATTAGTAAGAGGCCTAGAAATTTTAGAAAAGTCTTTGATAAGTCTCCTATAGAAACCAGCATGACCTAAGAAACTACGAATGCCTTCTATATCTTTAGGACATGGCATTTTCTCAATTGCATCAACCTTAGCTTTGTCCACTTCAATACCTCTTTCAGAAATTTTATGACCCAAGACATTGCCTTCATTAACCATAAAGTGGCACTTCTCCCAATTCAAGACAAGATTTGTTTGCTCACATCTCTGCACAACTCGATCAAGATTGCTTAAACAATCATCAAAAGACTTCCCATAAACAGAGAAGTCGTCCATGAAAACCTTAACGATCTTTTCACAAAAGTCAGAGAATATAGCAGTCGTACATCTTTGAGAGGTAGCACGTGCATTACATAAACCAAAAGGCATACGTCTATAAGCATAAGTTCCAAAGGGACAAGTAAAAGTGGTCTTTTCTTGATCAGGTTGAGGAATAAGTATTTATGAAAAACCAGAATATCCATCAAGGAAGCAAAAATGTGGGTGCTTAGATAATCTTTCAAGCATTTGATCAATAAAAGGCAGAGGGTAATGATCTTTTATAGTTGCTTTGTTTAATTTTCTAAAATCAATTACCATTCTATGTCTGTAACAATTCTTTGTGGAATAAGTTCATTCTTATCATTAGGAACAACGGTAATAGCTCCTTTCTTAGGGACACAATGAACAGGGCTTACCCATCTACTATCAGCTATAGGATAGATTATACCTACTTCTAGAAGTTTTAATATTTCCGTTCTTACCACTTCTGTCATCTTTGGATTTAACCGACATTGGTGATCAACAACGGGTTTAGCATCAGGTTCCATATTAATTTTGTGCTGACATAGAGTGGGACTAATGCCCTTTAAATCATCAAGAGTATATCCAATAGCAGCTCGGTGCTTGCTTAGAACCTTCAATAATCTTTCTTCTTCATGTTCTGAAAGGTTAGCACTAATAATAACAGGATATATCTTCTTTTCATCAAGGTAAGCATATTTCAAAGTGTATGGCAATTGTTTTAATTCGAACACAGGATCACCTTTAGGTGGAGGAGGACCTCCTGGAGTTTCAATAAGCAAATTGTGTTTAAGTAGAGGACGTTGTGAAGGAAATATGCCCTAGAGGCAATAATAAAGTTGTTATTTATATTTCCTTATATCATGATAAATGTTTATTATTCATGCTAGAATTGTATTAACCGGAAACTTAGTACATGTGTGAATACATAGACAAACAGAGTGTCACTAGTTTGCCTCTACTTGACTAGCTCGTTGAATCAATGATGGTTATGTTTCCTAACCATAGACATGAGTTGTCATTTGATTAACGGGATCACATCATTAGAGAATGATGTGATTGACTTGACCCATCTGTTAGCTTAGCATGATGATCGTTTAGTGTGTTGCTATTGCTTTCTCCATAACTTATACATGTTCCTATGGCTATGAGATCATGCAACTCCCGAATACCGGAGGAACAGTTTGTGTGCTACCAAACGTCACAACGTAACTAGGTGATTATAAAGGTGCTCTACAGGTGTCTCCGATGGTGTTTGTTGAGTTGGCATAGATCGAGATTAGGATTTGTCAATCCGATTGTCGGAGAGGTATCTCTGGGCCCTCTCGGTAATGTACATCACTATAAGACTTGCAAGCAATGTAGCTAATGAGTTAGTTACGGGATGTAGCATAGACTTGCCGGTAACGAGATTGAACTAGGTATTGAGATACCGACAATCAAATCTTGGGCAAGTAACATACCGATGACAAAGGGAACAATGTATATCGTTATGTGGTTTGACCGATAAAGATCTTCGTAGAATATGTAGGAACCAATATGAGCATCCAGGTTCCGCTATTGGTTATTGACCAGAGGCGTGTCTCAGTCATGTCTACATAGTTCTCGAACCCGTAGGGTTCGCACGCTTAACGTTCGGTGACGATCGTATTATGAGTTTATGTGTTTTGATGTACCAAAGGTAGTTCTGAGTCCCGGATATGATCACGGACATGATGAGGAGTCTTGAAATGGTCGAGACATAAAGATCGATATATTGGACGACTATATTTGGAGATCGGAATGGTTCCGGGTGAGATCGGGCATTTACCGATGAACCGGGAGGTTACAGGAACCCCTCGGGAGGTATATGGGCCTTATTGGGCCATAGTGGGAGAGAGGAGAAGGGAGCAAAGGAGGGGGCGCCCCCCCAAGCCCAATCCGAATTGGGAGGGGAGCCGGCCCCCCTTTCCTTCCTCCTTCCACCCCCTTCCTTCTCTCCTAATCCAACTAGGGAGGGGGGATCCTACTCCCGGTGGGAGTAGGACTCCCCTTGGGGCGTGCCTAGGAGGCCGGCCCCCTCCCCCTCCTCCACTCCTTTATATACGGGGGAGGGGGCACCCCATAGACACACAAGTTGATCATTGATCTTTTAGCCGTGTCCGGTGCCCCCCTCCACCATAATCCACCTCGGTCATATCGTAGCGGTGCTTAGGCGAAGCCCTGTTCCGATAGCATCATCATCACCATCATCACGCCTTCATGCTAACGAAGATCTTCCCCGACACTCTACTGGATCGTGAGTTCATGGGACGTCACCCAGCCAAACATGTGCAGATCGCGGAGGTGCCATACCTTCGGTGCTAGGATTGGTCGATCGTGAAGACGTAGGACTACATCAACTGCATTGTCATAACGCTTCCGCTTACGGTCTACGAGGGTACGTAGACAACACTCTTCCCTCTTGTTGCTATGCATCACCATGATCTTGCGTGTGTGTAGGATTTTTTTTGAAATTACTACGTTCCCCAACACTGGCATCCGAGCCAGGTTCATGCGTAGATGTTATATGCACAAGTAGAACACAAAGGAGTTGTGGGCGTGGGTATATACATATTGCTTGCCGTCACTAGTTGATTCTTGATTAAGCGGTATTGTTGGATGAAGTGGCCCAGACCGACATTACGTGTACGCTTACACGAGACTAGTTCTACCGACATGCTTCGCACTCAGGTGGCTGGTGGGTGTCATTTTCTCCAACTTTAGTTGAATCGGATTCAATGAACAGGGTTCTTTCTGAAGATCAAAAAGCAATCACTGTACCGCGTTGTGGTTTTTGATGCGTAGGTAAGAACAGTTCTTGCTCAGCCTGTAGCAGCCATGTAAAACATGCAACAACAAAATAGAGGACGTCTAACTTGTTTTTGCAGGGCATGTTGTGATGTGATATGGTCAAGACATGATGCTAAATTTTATTGTATGAGATAATCATGTTCTGTAAACACAGTTATCATCAACTGGAATGAGCCATATGGTTGTCGCTTTATTGTATGAAATGCAATCGCCATGTAATTGCTTTACTTTATAACTAAGCGGTAGCGAGACGACAACGATGCTTCGATGGAGATCAAGGTGTCAAGCCGGTGACGATGGTGATCATGACAGTGCTTTGGAGATGGAGATCAAAGGCACAAGATGATGATAGCCATATCATGTCACTTATATCGATTGCATGTGATGTATATCCTTTATGCATCTTATTTTGCTTAGTTCGACGATAGCATTATAAGATGATCTCTCACTAAATTTCAAGGTATAAGTGTTCTCCCTGAGTATGCACTGTTGCTACAGTTCGCCGTGCCGAGACACCACATGATGATCGGGTGAGATAAGCTCTACGTTCACATACAATGGGTGCAAGCCAGTTTTGCACACGCAGAATACTCAGGTTAAACTTGACGAGCCTAGCATATTTAGATATGGCCTCGGAACACTGAGACCAAAAGGTCGAGCGTGAATCATATAGTAGATATGATCAACATAGTGATGTTCACCATTGAAAACTACTCCATCTCACGTGATGATCGGACATGGTTTAGTTGATTTGGATCACGTGATCACTTAGATGATTAGAGAGATGTCTATCTAAGTGGGAGTTCTTAAGTAATTTGATTAATTGAACTTTAATTTATCATGAACTTAGTACCTGATAGTATTTTGCATGTCTATGTTGTTGTAGATAGATGGCCCGTGTTGTTGTTCCGTTGAATTTTAATGCATTCCTAGAGGAAGCTAAGTTGAAAGATGATGGTAGCAACTACACGAACGGGTCTGTAACTTGAGGATTATCCTCATTGCTGCACAAAAGAATTACGTCCTGGAAGCACCGCTAGGTGACAAACCCGCTGCAGGAGCAACGCCAGATGTTGTGAACACCTGGCAGAGCAAAGCTGATGACTACTCGATAGTTCAGTGTGCCATGCTTTACGGCTTAGAACCGGTTCTTCGACGATATTTTGAACATCATGGAGCATATGAGATGTTCCAGGAGTTGAAGTTAATATTTCAAGAAAATGCCCGGATTGAGAGATATGAAGTCTCCAATAAGTTCTACAACTTCAAGATGGAGGAGAATAGTTCTGTCAGTGAACATATACTCAGAATGTCTAGGTACCACAACCACTTGACTCAACTGGGAGTTAATCTTCCTGATGATAGTGTCATTGACAGAGTTCTTCAATCACTGCCACCAAGCTACAAGAGCTTCGTGATGAACTATAATATGCAAGGGATGGATAAGACGATTCCTGAGCTCTTCGCAATGCTAGAGGCTGCGGACGTAGAAATCAAGAAGGAGCATCAAGTGTTGATGGTCAACAAGACCACCAGTTTCAAGAAAAGGGTAAAGGGAAGAAGGGGAACTTCAAGAAGAACAGCAAACCAGTTGCTGCTCAAGTGAAGAAACCCAAGTGTGGACCTAAGCCTGAGACTGAGTGCTTCTACTGCAAAGGAACTGGTCACTGGAAGCGGAACTGCCCCAAGTATTTGGCGGAGAAGAAGGATGGCAAAGTGAAAGGTATATTTGATATACATGTTATTGATATGTACCTTACTAATGCTCGCAGTAGTGCCTGTGTATTTGATACTGGTTCAGTTGCTAACATTTGCAACTCGAAACAGGGGCTACGGATTAAGCGAAGATTGGCTAAGGACGAGGTGATGATGCGCATGGGAAATGGTTCCAAAGTCGATGTGATCGCCGTCAACATGCTACCTCTACATCTACCTTCGGGATTAGTTTTAGACCTAAATAATTGTTATTTGGTGTCAGCATTGAGCATGAACATTATATCTGGATCATGTTTGATGTGAAACGATTATTCATTTAAATTAGAGAATAATGGTTGTTCTATTTATATGAGTAATATCTTTTATGGTCATGCACCCTTGATGAGTGGTCTATTTTTACTAAATCTTGATAGTAGTGATACACATGTTCATAGTATTGAAGCCAAAAGATGCAGAGTTGATAATGATAGTGCAACTTATTTGTGGCACTGCCGTTTAGGTCATATTGGTGTAAAGCGCACGAAGAAACTCCATTCTGATGGACTTCTGGAATCACTTGGTACTTGCGAACCATGCCTCGTGGGCAAAATGACTAAAACTCCATTCTCCAGAACAATGGAGCGAGCAACAAAGTTATTGGAAATCATACATACTGATGTATGTGGTCCAATGAACATTGAAGCTCGCGGCGGATATCGTTATTTTCTCACCTTCACGGATGATTTGAGTAGATATGGGTATATCTACTTAATGAAACATAAGTCTGAAACATTTGAAAAGTTCAAAGAATTTCAGAGTGAAGTGGAAAATCATCATAACAAGAAAATAAAGTTTCTACGATCTGATCGTGGAGGAGAATATTTGAGTTACGAGTTTGGTCTTCATTTGAAACAATGCGAAATAGTTTCGCAACTCATGCCACCTGGAACACCACAACGTAATGGTGTGTGTCGGGTCACGGGTTCCAGCAAAACCCTCAAGGTTCGAACACTGGGGTGCGCTCGAAGATCTCCCCCTACCGATCCACGTCCTAGCTCAGCTAAGATCTTATGAACTAACTCGACGAACCCACAACACAAAGGACACAAGATTTATACTGGTTCGGGCCACCGTTGTGGTGTAATACCCTACTCCAGTGTGGTGGTGGTGGATTGCCTCTCGGGATGAGGATGAACAGTACAAGGGGAAGAACAACCTCCTCAGGTTGAGGTGTTCTTGTGCTTGGCGAACTTGTGTGTGTGAGGATCTGATTAACCCCGGTCGATCGACCCCCCTCGCTATGGTGGTGGCTAGTCCTATTTATAGAGGCCCTGGTCCTCTCCCCAAATATTGAGCGGTAAGGGAGCCAACAACGGCCAAATTGAAAAGGGGACAACTAGTATAGCTTATCCAGGCAAAAGTGGTCTTCGCCTCCAAAAGGCTATGGTGGTGACGCCGTCTTGAGCTCCATGGTGACCTCCGTCTTGCTGTCCTGCTGGTCTTGGTCTCGTTGCACCGGTATGGAAACCTTTGCTTGATGCCTCGGTACTTAGCGCCTGCGCTTGCCCCCTTAGCACCAAAGAGGAAACAAGGACGCTGCGCGTGCTGGCGCCCGCCTGGTCTCGATTGTCATGGCTCACGTCACTAGAACCTCGCGAGGTTTGCCTGGCCTTGAACTCTCTGCCCCTCACGAGCCCGCCTGGCGAGGCCGCTCCTGAGGAGGTCTTGCATCGTCCGCCTCACGAGGCTTGGCCTCTCGCGAAGGTCTTGAATGCCTTGTTGATGAAGATGGGCCGTACAGGCCTGCTAGCAAAGTCACGCTGTGGGCCGCAGGAAGGCAAGTCTGGGGACCCCCGTTCCCATAACGGTGACAGTAGCCTCCGGGCCCAAGGCGCGCTTGGGCTTGGCTTCGAGGCGAAGCCAAAGGTCAAGTGCGGAGCTCCGCGGGCCCCAATAGCCTGCGGCCTTGGTCGACGCGTGGCGGTTGATTGGACATGGGCGTCTCCGCTTCCCC
Organism: Triticum urartu; assembly: GCF_056163025.1. Lineage (NCBI taxonomy): Eukaryota > Viridiplantae > Streptophyta > Magnoliopsida > Poales > Poaceae > Triticum > Triticum urartu. The sequence goes on along the minus strand of NC_141873.1, from coordinate 466,630,458 downwards.
ATGTTGCCTCGGCAACTGCTCAACTTGACAAGTCCCTACGACATGCAAGGAAAACCATCATTACCTGTGATCGTGGGGGGTGCTAGTTGGCCTTCTCCTGCTATAAATGAGGAGGGGGGCAGAGCCCCCGTCGCCCATTTCTTCCTCTGCCTCCCCCGCTTCTTCTCCTTCCTAGCTCCACTCCTTGTTTGTGCAGACATGGCGCCGATCCGGAGGTTCTCGGCCGCAGAGAAGGGCAAGGCTCCCCTTACTGAGCCTGAGGTGCTCCCGCCGAAGAAGAGGAGGTCTCATCACCGCGAGATGGTCATGAGGCCGATGGTGTCGCGGCCTTGGTACGAAAGGCCACCTCCTGGGTACCCGCTGCCCTTGTATGCTCACGTCGATGATTCCGAAGGGAGGAGCAGTGAGCGGCGGCGCCCGCGCCAGAGCCGTTGCCGTCGTGCCGCGGAGGCGCACGCCGTCGCCCCAGGGGTCCATGATGCGGACTCCTCGCGCGAGTTCGTGCTGTGGGCGGCGATTCCCCCAAGCACCTGGATATGCCTCCCGCGGTTCTTTGCTGCCGAGATGCCGCCGAGGGGCCTTCGTGAGCTTTGGCTGCAACACGCCGACTGCGACGCCCCAGCGACTAGAGCGGAGATTGGAGCCGTTGCCTCCGAGAAGATCTTCATGACCCGAGGCTAGGGCGAGATTGCCCGAGTCTGCCGTGCGGAGGGTGACCTTGCGATCCACTTCAAGTATGAAGGCGCCTCCGTGTTGTTCTTCAAGGTCTTCGACGAGGAAGGCCGCTGCCTGGAGTGCTGCCCTGAAGGAGGTCGCCAAGACGACCCTACGGCGGGTGCTGGGCTCGCCGCAGGCCTCGCCTGCAGCTCCTCCAGCAACAGCAGCGACTCCTGGTGGTCCAGCGACTCTCCTGAGCTCTTGGAGTCTCCAGAGACAAGCGATCACAGCTACGTGCCCCCGAGCTCCCTCCGAGCCCAGAGCAGGGCTGCGGTGTCCAGCCACCGTCGCCGCTGAGATGGATGGGGTTGGCGCCGGCCTCTCGTGGCCCACTGTTGATGATGGCGTCGGCGACATTGGGTGCGTGTAGATAGAACCCCTAGAAATTCCTTCCCTTTTGTTCCCTACGAGGAATCAAGAAATGAACACCGTGGGGGCGTGTAAAACGTATGTAATGCCTTTTGTCAACATTGCCCTCATTATAAAGATTTGTGTGTGCATATCCTGCTAAGGCTCGGCCTCCCCTTTCCAATGATGCGGCAGCTTGGTGCTCTACGCTGATAGGTCCCGGTCCCCAGGCAGGCTGCAGCCGTCGCTGGTATGCCAGGTCGCGTGTCGTGGTCAAGGCGAGGAGGTGAGCGGCCCGAGGTCCAGTAAGATCTCCTGAGGCGCGATGCTCAAGAGGTCCCCTTTAGCGCGCAAGCAGTTGTCTTAGGATGGGAAAGGAAGAAAATGTTGCCGCAGCAGGGCAGTGAAGGGAGTTAGCGAGGGTCTCGTGCCATAGCGACTGGTGGATCGAGAGCGAGAACTTATCTTGGTTGTCCGGGGTCGGCTCCTCGAGTCATGCCGAACTCATACGTCGGCCACCGTAGTGTAGCTTGTCCAGGCCCGTGCGGGTCTCCCCCTCCCCTCCATGTTCTTCTTGGTGCTCTGCATCCTCAGGTCCTGGCCCTCGAGCGAGCTCAGCCGCCGCTGGTATGCCAGGTCACGTGTTGTGGACAAGGCTAGGGGTGAGGGCTGGAGAGCCAGTAAGATCTCCTGAGGCGCGATGCTCAGGAGCCCCCCTTTTAACGCGCAAGTGAATCGCATGAAAGAAGAGGGAGAGTCCGCGGTACCGCCTGCTGTGGCCCTCAGGAAGTTCCTGCAAGTTAGCGCGAGGAAGGGCACCGGTCGCCGTGGTGATTGCTGGTTCGCTTCTGGTGCGTGAGAGGGGACTCCCTACTGCGGAGAGCCCCCGGGGCGTGTACAGCCCCGCCCTGACACGTGGCTTGCATGGCAGGGCTAGATGAGGTATGTCTGGACACTCGTGAGCCAGCGTGGGACTCACGAGGCCCTACCTCAAGGCGGGTTGCGCCTGGTCTTGGTTGTTGTTCGCTGCCTTGGTCCTGCGAGATGGTTAGACAACGCGAAGGGTCCTGAAGAAAGACGGTCGATGCACAGCTCCCATGGTGGGCGACAATCAAGCAGGTGATAGTCATAGATAGATTAAGCATGAAAAGCATACTGGGTTAAGTAAATGCAGGGAAGATGCATGCCACTGGGTCCGGCCCGAGCGGCTTGGGGATGATGCAGCCCGAGGGGCGCCCCCAACAAGGTAAGCTAAAGGCATAAAAAGGGATACATGCCACAGGGATGGACCCACGCGGCCTGGGAATGATGCAGCCCTGGGGGCGCTCCCAGCTGAATGAACTTGGAAAATGTCACCTAGTTCTATTGATGAAGGAGAGTTGGGGCAGCTGAAGGTATACGGCGAAGGGGCTATGCTACGTCTTGAGCTTGCGTTGGTTTTCCCCGAAGAGGAAGGGATGATGCAGCAGAGTAGCGTAAGTATTTCCCTCAGTTTTTGAGAACCAAGGTATCAATCCAGTAGGAGGCCACGCTCAAGTCCCTCGTACCTGCACAAAGCGATAGCTACTCGCAAACAACGCGATTAGGGGTTGTCAATCCCTTCACGGTCACTTACGAGAGTGAGATCTGATAGATATAATATTTTTGGTATTTTTGGTATAAAGATGCAAAATAAAAGTAAAGGCAAAGTAAAAAGCAAAGCAAGATTAAAGTGATGGAAATTGATATGATGAGAATAGACCCGGGGGCCATAGGTTTCACTAGTGGCTTCTCTCAAGAGCATAAGTATTCTACGGTGGGTGAACAAATTATTGTTGAGTAATTGACAGAATTGAGCATAGTTATGAGAATATCTAGGCATGATCATGTATATAGGCATCAAGTCCGTGACAACTAGATCGAAACGATTCTGCATCTACTACTATTACTCCACTCATCGACCGCTATCCAGCATGCATCTAGAGTATTAAGTTAAAAACAGAGTAACACCTTAAGCAAGATGACATGATGTAGAGAGATAAATTCATGCAATATGAAATAAACCCCATCTTGTTATCCTCGATGGAAATGATACAATACGTGCCTTGCTGCCCCTTCTGTCACTGGGTAAGGACACCGCAAGATCGAACCCAAAGCTAAGCACTTCTCCCATGGCAAGAACTACCAATCTAGTTGGCCAAACCAAACGGATAATTCGAAGAGACTTGCAAAGATAACCAATCATACATAAAATAATTCAGAGAAGATTCAAATATTATTCATAGATAGACTTGATCATAAACCCACAATTCATCAGTCTCGACAAACACACCGCAAAAATAAGATTACATCGAATAGATCTCCACAAGAGAGGGGGAGAACTTTGTATTGAGATTCAAAGGGAGAGAAGAAGTCATCTAGCTACTAACAATGGACCCGAAGGTCTGAGGTAAACTACTCACACTTCATCGGAGGGGCTATGATGATGTAGAAGCCCTCCGTGATGACGGCCTTCTTCTGGCAGAGCTCCGGAACAGGCCCCAAGATGGGATCTCGTGGATACAGAAAGTTGCGGCGGTGGAATTAGGTTTTTCGCTCCTGTTCTGATCGTTTGGGGGTACGTGTGTATATATAGGAGGAATAAGTACGCCGGAGGAGCAACGAGGGGCCCACGAGGCAGGGGGCGCGCCCAAGGGGGGGCGCCCCCACCCTCGTGACCGCCTCTTTTGTTCCTTGGAGCAGGGTCCAAGTCTCCTGGATCACGTTCGGTGAGAAAATCACGTTCCCGAAGGTTTTATTCCGTTTGGACTCCGTTTGATATTCCGTTTCTTCGAAACACTGAAATAGGCAAAAAACTGCAATTCTGGGCTGGGCCTCCGGTTGATAGGTTAGCCCCAAAAATAATATAAAAGTGGAAAATAAAGCCCAATATAGTCAAAAACAGTAGATAATATAGCATGGAGCAATCAAAAATTATAGATACATTGGAGATGTATCAGGCTACTCCTCATGAGCCACCGGGGCCCTGAGCGTCAGGAGGCTCTGGGGGTCTGGGGGGTTCCTTGAGGACCGTCTTCATCTCCGTCAACACAGCGTGGTGCCTAGCCTCCTGAGCTGCCAGGACGCTCCGCAGGTTGCGTTGATAGGCGGTCGCCACGCTCGGCAGGCCAAAAGGCATACGAACGTAGCTGTGAGTGTCGGTGTCAAAACCAGCGGATCTTGGGTAGGGGGTCCCGAACTGTGCGTCTAAGGTGGATGGTAACAGGAGGCGGGGGACACAATGTTTACCCAGGTTCAGGCCCTCTCGATGGAGGTAATACCCTACGTCCTGCTTGATTGATCTTGATGATATGAGTATTACAAGAGTTGATCTAGCACGAGATCGTAGAGGCTAAACCCTAGAAGCTAGCATATGATTACGATTGTTCTTGTCCTACGGACTAAACCCTCCGGTTTATATAGACACTGGAGGGGGCTAGGGTTACACAGAGTCGGTTACAAGGGAGGAGATCTACATATCCGAACTGCCAAGCTTGCCTTCCACGCAAAGGAGAGCCCCACCCAGACACGGGACGAAGTCTTCAATCTTGTATCTTCATAGTCCAACAGTCCGGCCAAAGGATATAGTCCGGCTGTCCGAGGACCCCCTAATCCAGGACTCCCTCAGTAGCCCCTGAACCTGGCTTCAATGACGATGAGTCCGGCGCGCAGATTGTCTTCAGCATTGCAAGGCGGGTTCCTCCTCCGAATACCCCACAGAAGATTTTTGAACACAAGGATTGTGTCCAGCTCTGCAAAACAAATTCCACATACCACTGTAGAGAGTATAATATTTCCACAAATCTAATCTGCTGACAACTTTTCATAACGTGACATCACGCCATGGCCTGGTCATTATTCGAACCGTTTTTCTCAACCAGCTACTACACATATTGCGAGGCGGTTTTCGTGGCACGTCTTGTCGAAGCAGAGATCGTGTCCCCTTATCACGGGATTCTCATTAATACGGGTGTGGGTAACACAACCGCGCCATCAATTACGGTGCTTGGGGAATAAGCGAGTTTACCAGGCAAGTGGGGAGGCACATAGTTTCTTCCGCCCTTATAAAGGTACAAGGACTCCTCCTTTTCACCCACACCTTTTTCTTCTCGGTCCATTCCCCCTCGCCCGAGCTCCAGCGCCTTAGCGTTCGTCTTCTCCGCCCATAAAGGCCTACCAAAAATGTCCAGATCCGGAGCAGGAGGCAAGTGGATGGCCTCTACCATCCAGGAGAAGCATATCAAAAAGCTTCTGGAGGCCGGGTATCTGGCCAAAAAATTGGCCACCGTCTCCCGACAACGGGACAGATCATTCCCACTCTGGAACCCCAAGAGAGGGTTGTATTCCTCCCTCACTTTGTCCGCGGGCTAGGTTTTCCCCTCCACCCGTTCGTCCGCGGCATCATGTATTATTACGGGATCGATTTTCATGATCTATCCCCCAATTCCTTCCTCAACATCTTGACATTCATCGTTGTGTGCGAGGCTTTTCTCCGCATCTCGCCAGACTTCGGCTTATGGCTGAAGATCTTTAATGTGAAGCCCAAGGTGATGAGCGGCGAGCACGCCAAGTGCGGGGGCGCCATGGTGAGCAAGATGCCCAACGTCACATGGCCAACAGGTGCCTTTAATGATTCTGTCAAAGAGTGGCAACAGTAGTGGTTTTACATTACTGAGCCGCGCGACACGGAATGGGCCGCTGCTCCAGAGTTCCGATCCGGAGCCCCTCTGCGGCTTACGTCCTGGCCCAATGTAACACCCTCGATGCGACTATATCTCCCACATGTCGAGGCACGACTTAGAGGCATAATCGCATGGAAGGCATATGTCGCAAGTCAGGTAATCATCACAAACATCCCATGTAATATAGATAATAAAAGGGATAACATAGTTGGCTTACACTCGTCACGTCAATCAAGGTACATAAATAACATTACATCATCCAAACACTCATGGCCCCACTACGGCGCCAAAATAGAAGATAACCCAACATGCGACACGGTCCCGATCACCCCCAACTGGGCACCACTACTAATCATCAGGGAAGGAAACATAGTAACGTTGAGAGTCCTCGTCAAACTCCCACTTGAGCTCGAGCGCGTCACCTGGAGCGGAATCATCTGGACCTGCATCTGGTGTAATAGTAATCTATGAGCCACAGGGACTCAGCAATCTCGCACCCTCGCGATCAAGACTATTTAAGCTTATAGGTAGGGTAAGGTAAATATAAGTGGAGCTACAGCAAGCGACTAGCATATATGGTGGCTAACTTATTCGCAAAAGAGAGCGAGAAGAGGAGGCAAAGCGCGAGCGAGGAACTAGAGGACAACCTCCGCAAACATTACTCCAACACCGTGTCCACTTCCCGGACTCCGCCGAGAAGAGGCCATCACGGTAACACACTCAGTTGATTCTTTTTAATTAAGTTAAGGTTCAAGTTATCTACAACCGGACATTAACAAATTCCCATCTGCCCATAACCGTGGGCACGGCTTTCGAAAGTTCAAATCCCTGCAGGGGAGTCCCAACTTAGCCCATGACAAGCTCTCACGGTCAATGAAGGAATAGACCTCCTCCCAAGATGTTCCGATCAGACTCGGTATCTCGGTTCTTCAAGACACTTTGACAGGTTAAAACAAGACCAGCAACACCACCCAGATGTGCCGACAAATCCCGATAGGAGCTGCACATATCTTGTTCTCAGCGCACACCGGATGAGCAAGACGTCGGGTAGGCTAGCCCAGAGTTGCCCCTGGTAGCCCCGGACATCGCTCGGTTGGACCAACACTCAGAGGAGCACTGGCCCGGGGGGGCTAAAATAAGATGACCCTCGGGCTCCGGAAACCCAAGGGAAAAAGAGGCTAGGTGGCAAATGGTAAAACCAAGGTTGGGCATTGCTGGAAAAGCTTTAATCAAGGCGAACTATCAAGGGGTTCCCATTATAAGCCAACTGCGTAAGGAACGCAAAATCCAAGAACAAAACACCGATATGACGGAAACTAGGGCGGCAAGAGTGGAACAAAACACTAGGCGAGAGGACGAGCCTTCCAACCTTCACCAAGTATATAGATGCATTAAAATAACATGGCAATATAATGATATCCCAACAAGTAAATAAATGTTCCAACAAGGAACGGCCTCCAATCTTCACCTGCAACTAGCAACGCTATAAGAGGGGCTGAGCAAAGCGGTAACATAGCCAATCAACGGTTTGCTAGGACATGGTGGGTTAGAGGTTTGACATGGCAATTTGGGAGGCTTGAAAGCAAGTGGTAGGCATCGTAGCATTGGCATAGCAAAAGAGCGAGCAAACTAGCATAGCAAAGATAGTAGTGATTTCGAGGGTATGATCATCTTGCCTGCAAAGTTGTCAGAGTTGACTGGATCCTCGAAAGCAAACTCAACGGGCTCCTCGTTAGCGAACTTGTCTCCCGGCTCTACCCAAACAAGACAAACAAGCAACAAGGATACAATCAACCACGTGCAAGCTCAAACAATAAGATGCAAACATGGTATGCTATGCGGGATGCAATGCGGGATGCTTATGCAAAATGTGACAGGGAATGCATGAACCTGGCCTCAACTTGGAAATCCAAGTGTGCCACTGGAAATATGAGATGAAATCGCTTGAAAACGATATAAAGAACGCCGGAATCGGAGTTACGGTTTGGAAATGGCAAGCGATTCAAATATGACACCAGTCTGCGATTTACAGCAAGTAGCCATCTAAATGCAATGAGATGAACATGCTACAGCACCCAAACATGACAACAAAATACATTGCAGGGATGCATTCAAGATTCTTAACAAAAGTATAGCACTGAGCTATGGACAATTCATCCATTAACAGGTTCAAACAAGCATGGCAAAACTACATATGGTAAACAGATCTCAGACTTAGTTAAACTAACACTTGTCTGAAATTTCAGATCAGATAGCCCTCTTCGGAGCAACAAAACTACATGCTACATGACCTGAACATGGAAAAGTAAAGCATCGCATGGAGCTACTCAAAGAGCTTAACAAAAGTCCCTTAGTGACCTTGAGCCAAAAGGGATCAGAAAATACAATTGCAAGCATGTGAACATGGCAAAAACATAATCAGTTCTCAGACTTAGTGAAAACTGGCACATGCTGAAACAGATATCAAGTAGGCATGTTTACGAGCTCGATGCACTCACTACGGAGCAAGGCATGACAAACTAAGCATACACCCATCAAGAATACACAAAATACAAGCTAGACATGGCAAGAACAATAACATAGCATGCACGGATCAACTACAACAACATCGGCAAAATTGCAAACAAGTTGACAATCTGCCCAGATTCACAAAGTAGCACAAGTAGAGCTCGATTGACTCAAGCTAGGGTGCTCCATAATTGCAAACAACGACATGGATGGATAGAGCACTATAATATTAACAAAACATCCTTACTGATCATCCTCAAAAGAGGCACGGATCACTAGGAAACAACATGAACATATGGCATCATGAGATAAACAGCTCAAGGACTTAGTGGAATTGCTAAGTCCCTGAAAACAGAATTACCAAGTGCCTCACTTTGCAAGCTTGCACTAGTCACCACACACATCACAAAAATACATGGGTTGCACCTCTGGAAAGATGACAAAACCCTTAACAAAAAATATGTAGAGCATCAGGGCGTATCATGCACACAACAATCATGGCAAAAATAACAAAACTCTAAATGGAGTAGCAGATCTGACAATTAACTCAAGTAGCCCTATTCTAACAGCATTTCGGGCATCAAGATGAACTCAAATGAAAATGACGCAATGGAATGAAATGATGTACTCTCTGAGATGAACATTTTGATATGCTATATGCATGAATCGGAGCTACGGATGCAAAGTTACGAGGCTATGAACAACAGCACTTGGATCTGGAATTTCGGGACTTAGAAGAAAAACAACCTCCGGATCTAGGGTTTACTGTTCACGGCACGCGAACCGAGGTGGCGGCGATGCTCGCCAGGGAAGACGAGGACGGCGGCGGCCGGGGCCTTGGCGTGGACGAGGAGACGGCCGGGGTGGTCGCCGGCGCGGGTTCCGGGCGCGGCGGGGCGGCGCGGCCGGTGGCGGCGTTGGGCGGTGCGGGCGAGCTCGGCCTGGGGCGGCGTGGCGAGCTCGGCCGGCGAGGTGGAGGCGAGGCGGCGCGGCGGAGGTCGAGGCGGCGGCGGCGGGTGGCGCGCTCCGGCCGGGCGGCGCCTCGGGCGCGAGGAGGCGGGGCGAGGGAGCGGGCCCTCGGGGGCCGGCGCTGGGCTCCCGGGCCGCGGCGGCGGTTGGCGGCGGAGGTGCCACGTGGCACGCGGCGGTTGGCGGCGGTGCGATCCGGACGTTGTCCGGCTCCGTCCGGACACGTCCGGCGGCGGCGGAGACGGATTTTTTTTAGGGTTTCGGGGAGGGGGGATCCGAGATTTTCGAGGAGGACCTATTTATAGGCCTAGAGGGAGCTAGGAGAGTCCAAATGAGGTGCGGTTTTCGGCCACGCGATCGTGATCGAACGCTCTAGATGATAGAGTAGAGTTAGGTGGGTTTTGGGCCAAATTGGAGGGGTGTTGGGCTGCAACACACACGAGGCCTTTTCGGTCCCTCGGTTAACCGTTGGAGTATCAAACGAAGTCCAAAAGATACGAAACTTGACAGGCGGTCTACCGGTAGTAAACCAAGGCCGCTTGGCAAGTCTCGGTCCAATCCGGAAATGTTTAAACCCCACACACGAAAGAAAGCTAGAAATGACCACCGGAGGAGAACGAAGCGCCGGAATGCAAAACGGACAACGGGGAAAATGCTCGAATGCATGAGATGAACATGTATGCAAATGCAATGCACATGATGACATGATATGAGATGCATGACAACGACAACAACACACGGAGACAAAAAGCCGAACCCGAGAAAATAAAATAACTTAACACCGAAAACGGCAAGAGTTGGAGTACAAATTTGGAAAGTTACATCCGGGGTGTTACAACACTCCACCACTACGAAAGGATCTCGTCCCAAGATCTAGGACTGAAAGAACGCCGGGTACTCAGAACGGAGGTGATCCTCGCGTTCCCAGGTAGCTTCACGGTCGGAATGGTGTGACCACTTGACTTTGAGAAATTTGATTGACTTATTGAGAGTCTTGCGTTCAATCTCTTCGAGAATAGCAACTGGGTGCTCATGATAAGAGAGATCTTCTTGGAGCTCAATGTCCTCGAAGTTGACGGTGTGGTCAGGAGTCTTGAAACACTTTCAGAGCTGAGAGACATGGAACACATCATGAACATTTGCAAAGTTTGAAGGAAGCTCGAGTTGATAGGCGAGGTCGCCTCTCTTGCCGACAATCTTGAAAGGTCCCACGTATCTAGGGGCAAGCTTCCCTTTGATACCGAAGCGGCGAGTACCTTTCATAGGAGAGACACGGAGGTAAACATGATCTCCGATCTCGAAAGGCAAATCACGGTGCTTACTATCATAGTAGCTCTTCTGGCGGGATTGGGCTGCTTTGAGGTTATCACGAATGACTTTGCACATTTCCTCTGCCTCTGTGATTAAGTCATTACCCAAAAGCTGATGTTCACCGGTTTCAGACCAGTTGAGAGGGGTACGGCACTTCCTGCCATACAGAATTTCAAATGGGGCCTTGCCCGAACTTGCTTGAAAACTGTTATTGTAGGAGAATTCAGCATAAGGAAGACAATCCTCCCACTTCATGCCGAAGGAGATCACACAAGCCCTGAGCATATCTTCAAGAATCTGGTTGACATGCTCGACTTGACCGCTAGTTTGAGGATGGAAAGCTGTGCTGAAGCGGATGTTGGTGCCCATGGCCTTCTGAAAAGAATCCCAAAACTTGGAGGTAAAGATGCTGCCACGGTCTGAAAAGATCACTTGTGGAATACCGTGCAGAGAGACAATTCGAGAGGTATAGAGTTCCGCCAATTGAGCTGCAGTGACCGACTCTTTGATAGGCAGAAAGTGAGCCACTTTAGTGAGTTTATCGATGACAACGAATATGGCATCATTGCCACGCTTGGACTTTGGAAACCCAGTCACGAAGTCCATTTCAATGTGGTCAAACTTCCATTCTGGAATGGCAAGAGGTTGGAGGAGACCAGCTGGCCTTTGGTGTTCTGCCTTCACCCTTCTGCAGACATCACATTCATTCACGAATTGAGCAATCTCTTGCTTCATTCGAGTCCACCAATAAGTCTGCTTGAGGTCCTGATACATCTTCGTGCTCCCAGGGTGGATGGAGAGGAGAGAATTGTGAGCCTCGTTCATGACCACTTTACGAAGTTCACCTTTGGGTACAACAATACGATCCTCGAAGAAGATAGTATCCTTGTCATCAAGGCGGTAGCACTTGTACTTGGGTTGACTCTTGGCAATCCCAATCTTCACCTTTTTCACCATAGCATCAAGAAGCTGGGCTTGGCGAATCTGGTCTTCCAAGGTAGGAGAGACTTGAAGGTTGGCGAGGAAACCTTGAGGAACAACTTGCAGATTAAGTTTGCGGAAAGCTTCACAAAGCTCGGGTTGATAAGGCTTGAGAATCAGACTGTTGCAATAAGCCTTCCTGCTCAATGCGTCAGCAATCACATTGGCCTTGCCTGGAGTATACTCAATACTTGGATTATACTCTTGAATCATTTCGACCCATCGAGTTTGCCTGGGGTTGAGATTAGGCTGAGTGAAGATGTACTTGAGACTCTTGTGATCAGTGAAAATGTCCACTTTTCTTCCCAATAAAAGATGTCTCCAAGTCAAAAGAGCATGCACAACTGCCGCCAACTCGAGATCATGAGTGGGGTAGTTCTTCTCATTAGGCTTCAACTGGCGAGAGGTATAAGCAACAACTTTCTTCTCTTGCATCAATACTGCGCCTAGACCTTGGAGAGAGGCATCACAAAAGACCTCGTACGGCTTGGATTCATCAGGCGGAGTCAGAACTGGAGCAGTGATCAACTTCTCTTTCAAAGTGTTGAAAGCAATGTCACACTCCGGAGACCAAACGTACTTGACGTGCTTTTGGAGAAGATTTGAGAGAGGCTTCGCGATCTTAGAAAAGTTTTCAACGAATCTTCAACAATAGCTTGCGAGACCGAGGAAGCTACGGAGTTGCTTCATGTTCTGAGGAGGTTCCCAATTCACAATTGCAGACACCTTCTCAGGATTCACGGCAATGCCCTTGGCAGAGATGATATGACCAAGATAAAGAACCTCATCGAGCCAAAATTCGCACTTAGAGAACTTGGCGTAGAACTGATGTTCCCTGAGCTTATCGAGTACCAAACGCAAGTGCTTGGCATGATCTTCCTTGTTCTTCGAGAAAACCAGAATGTCGTCGAGATAGACCAAAACAAAGTCATTGGTGTAGGCGTTGAAGATGAAGTTCATCATGCGAGAGAACGTCGGAGGAGCGTTGACGAGGCCAAAAGACATGACAGTGTATTCATATGAACCATAGCTTGTTCTGAAAGCCGTCTTGGGAATATCTTGCTCACGGGTTCGAATCCGATGATAACCCATACGAAGATCAAGCTTGGAGAATACTTGGGCACCTTTGAGTTGTTCGAACAGCTCATTGATGTTAGGAAATGGGTATTTGTTCTTGATGGTCTTCTTGTTCAATGGACGGTAATCAACACAAAGCCGGTCCGTTCCATCCTTCTTCTTCACAAAAAGAACACCACAACCCCACGGAGAAGAACTAGGCCGGATGAGACCCATTCTTTCTTGAATATCGAGTTGCTTCTTCAGCTCCTTCAACTCTTCAGGTCCGAGCTTGTAAGGACGCTTGCACACTGGTTTCGTGCCGGGCTCAAGATCAATAACGAATTCAACTGGCCGGTGCGGAGGCATTCCTGGAAGCTCTTCTGGAAAGACGTCTTGATATTCGCAAACGACTGGAATCTGCGAGATAGCATCCAGTTCACCCTTCTCATTGAGAGAAAACAGACGAATAATATCATCACGAGCGGCAAAGACAATTACATCCTCAGACGAATGAGTCAATTGAATCTGCCTGGCTGCACAATCAAGCTGAGCCTTGTGCTTAGAAAGCCAATCCATTCCGAGAATAAGATCAATATCCGAGTTGCCAAGAACCATAGGAGAAGAAAGAAACTTGTAATCGCCCAACGTGATAGTAACATCCGGAGCCATCATTTTGGTGTTCATGAACAAACCCAGAGAAGAAACCGCTATCGGCTTAGGCAAATCAATAGTATGCACATCATGCATGGATGCAAAAGGCTTCGATAAAAATGATAAAGATGCACCAGTGTCAAAAAGAACTCTTGCGGGAATGTCATTAACAGGAAGGTTACCCATGATCACATCTGGTGATTCCTCTGCCTGAGCTGCATTCAGCAAGTTGACCTTGGCGGACTTGGTGTTATGCTTGACCATAGTTGTACTCGCCGATCTGACAGGAGGAGGAGGAGGAAGACGCCTCTGATTGAAGCATTTGTTGGCATAGTGACCCTTCTGTTGGCACTTGTTGCACGTGACCTCTGAAAGCGGACGGTGGTACGGAGCACTCGATCTTGGAGCTTGAGACGAAGTCTTGTTCTGAAAGCCAGGGTTGGGTGGGTGGGAAGAACCACTGCCACCTTTGCTCTTCTGCTGATACGGCTGACGGAACGGAGGAGGAGGAAGCCAATACTTCTACTGCTTGGCCACTTGAGTAGAGGAAGAAGGAGTAACATCTCTGACTCGCTTCTTGGAAGCATCACACCTCAGTTGAGCGGCCTCTTGCTTCAATGCCATGTTGTAGAACTCATCGTACCTCAAGGGCTCAAAGAGAACAAGAGCGAGCTGGATTTCTTCTCTGAGACCACCCCTGAACTGGTATATCATGCTCTTCTCATCAGGTACGTCCTGCTTGGCAAAGCGGGCGAGCTTCTAGAACAACTTGTTGTAGTCATAGACAGACAAAGAGCCTTGCTTCAGGTTGCGGAATTCCTCACGCTTGCTTTCAACCACGCTCTGAGGGATATGGTGAGCTCGGAAATCTTGACGGAATTCATCCCAAGTGATAACACGTCCACCTCTGGAGTCCTTGTACTGCTAGAACCATTCTGCAGCTTGATCTTTGAGTTGGAAGGAAGCGAACTTGACAAAGTCCTCAGGCCTGACGTTACTGCACTCGAAATGCTTGCATAGATCCACAAGCCAATCGTCAGCATCGGTTGCCTCAACACAATTGCTGAAAGTCTTTGGCCCGTTAGCAAGGAACTGGTTGAGTGTAGCAAAGTGGTTATGATTGTTGCTTTGGTTCCCTTGGTTGTGCTCTTGAAGAATTTGCATGATCAACTGTGTGTTTGCATTGGTTGCGGCCGTCACAGCTTGCCATGCCTCCGGAGGAGGTGGAGGTGGTGGCGGATCAGGATTCGGAGTCGTGCGCGTTGGAGGAGCCATCCTGAAGAGGTTGACATCCATTAGCACATCGATAGACAAATGTTGAAGCTGAATCCAACGGAATGAAAATTGCAAAATATAGTCTTCACATCCGAACAAAATGAATGAATGCATTCCTCTTGAAATGGTCACATATCCATAAATTGAGAAGCCACTTAGAATTAAGGTAGAGAAATAAATCAACAAGGTATGGATCAAGAATGAATAATCGGTAAGAAATCCCAATCTCAAACCAATATCCGTGGAAGAAGAACTAGAGCTACAAGAATTCCCACCTATGAAACTCCCGAACCTTTCTGGTTATGCAATCAGGTGTTGGGGATACAGGGGAAGCATAATATCTCACCCAAACTAGCAAATCCTACATCCATCTGTATCCATCCTTCAACACATAACCAAGAAAAACTTCGGAAACCATCTACCTCAACCTTCGAAAAAGCATCCGTTATACAAGTTATGGCGATACTCCCGAACTCCCGCCCTAGTACTGGGTGGCGTCGAGGTTATCTCACCAATGAACTGCATAAAAGAGATTTTCAATGTCAGCGTACTAAACTCAGGTATTCGAGAACTGCAACGATAAAATTATGACGACAACACCTCAGAGCTCAACTCCCCGGGACACTTCCACAAAACCCCTGACAGGAGGCACCAAGACAATGTTCTCATCATAAAACCATTGGAACGATTCCAAGATACCCGCGTGATCCTAAAATTTTTTTTAGTTAAATTTGAGAAGAGAAGAGTCAAAACTCTACGTCAGAATGCCTTACCAGAGCGATGAGGAGACTGGGAAGTAAAAAGAATTCCTAAACTCTCCGATATATAATTCCTAAATGACTCAAAACATTTTTCTAGACACAACTCGGCTGCTAAAAACGATCAATCAGTGGGGGCTCCTAAGGTCGGGGAAGGCTCTGATACCAAATTGTAACACCCTCGATGCGACTATATCTCCCACGTGTCGAGGCACGACTTAGAGGCATAATCGCATGGAAGGCATATGTCGCAAGTCAGGTAATCATCACAAACATCCCATGTAATATAGATAATAAAAGGGATAACATAGTTGGCTTACACTCGCCACGTCAATCAAGGTACATAAATAACATTACATCATCCAAACACTCATGGCCCGACTATGGCGCCAAAATAGAAGATAACCCAACATGCGACACAGTCCCGATCACCCCCAACTGGGCACCACTACTGATCATCAGGGAAGGAAACATAGTAACATTGAGAGTCCTCGTCAAACTCCCACTTGAGCTCGAGCGCGTCACCTGGAGCGGAATCATCTGGACCTGCATCTGGTGTAATAGTAATCTGTGAGCCACAGGGACTCAGCAATCTCGCACCCTCGCGATCAAGACTATTTAAGCTTATAGGTAGGGTAAGGTAAATATAAGTGGACCTGCAGCAAGCGACTAGCATATATGGTGGCTAACCTATTCGCAAAAGAGAGCAAGAAGAGGAGGCAAAGCGCGAGCGAGAAACTAGAGGACAACCTGCGAAAACATTACTCCAACACCGTGTCCACTTCCCGGACTCCGCCAAGAAGAGGCCATCACGGTAACACACTCAGTTGATTCTTTTTAATTAAGTTAAGGTTCAAGTTATCTACAACCGGACATTAAAAAATTCCCATCTGCCCATAACCGCGGGCACGGCTTTCGAAAGTTCAAATCCCTGCAGGGGAGTCCCAACTTAGCCCATGACAAGCTCTCATGGTCAACGAAGGAATAGACCTCCTCCCAAGACGTTCCGATCAGACTCGGTATCTCGGTTCTTCAAGACACTTCGACAGGTTAAAACAAGACCAGCAACACCACCCAGATGTGCTGACAAATCCCGATAGGAGCTGCACATATCTCGTTCTCAGGGCACACCGGATGAGCAAGACGTCGGGTAGGCCAGCCCAGAGTTGCCCCTGGTAGCCCCGGACATCGCTCGGTTGGACCAACACTCAGAGGAGCACTGGCCGGGGGGGCTAAAATAAGATGACCCTCGGGCTCCGGAAACCCAAGGGAAAAAGAGGCTAGGTGGCAAATGGTAAAACCAAGGTTGGGCATTGCTGGAAAAGCTTTAATCAAGGCGAACTATCAAGGGGTTCCCATTATAACCCAACCGCGTAAGGAACGCAAAATCCGGGAACAAAACACCGATATGACGGAAACTAGGGTGGCAAGAGTGGAACAAAACACTAGGCGAGAGGCCGAGCCTTCCACCCTTCACCAAGTATATAGATGCATTAAAATAATATGGCAATATAATGATATCCCAACAAGTAAATAAATGTTCCAACAAGGAACGGCCTCCAATCTTCACCTGCAACTAGCAACGCTATAAGAGGGGCTGAGCAAAGCGGTAACATAGCCAATCAACGGTTTGCTAGGACATGGTGGGTTAGAGGTTTGACATGGCAATTTGGGAGGCTTGAAAGCAAGTGGTAGGCATCGTAGCATTGGCATAGCAAAAGAGCGAGCAAACTAGCATAGCAAAGATAGTAGTGATTTCGAGGGTATGATCATCTTGCCTGCAAAGCTGTCAGAGTTGACTGAATCCTCGAAAGCAAAATCAACGGGCTCCTCGTTAGCGAACTCGTCTCCCGGCTCTACCCAAAAAAGACAAACAAGCAACAAGGATACAATCAACCACGTGCAAGCTCAAACAATAAGATGCAAACATGGTATGCTATGCGGGATGCAATGCGGGATGCTTATGCAAGATGTGACAGGGAATGCATGAACCTGGCCTCAACTTGGAAATCCAAGTGTGCCACTGGAAATATGAGATGAAATCGCTTGAAAACGATATAAAGAACGCCGGAATCGGAGTTACGGTTTGGAAATGGCAAGCGATTTAAATATGACATCGGTCTGCGATTTACAGCAAGTAGCCATCTAAATGCAATGAGATGAACATGCTACAGCACCCAAACATGACAACAAAATACATTGCAGGGATGCATTCAAGATGCTTAACAAAAGTCTAGCACTGAGCTACGGCCAATTCATCCATTAACGGTTCAAACAAGCATGGCAAAACTACATATGGTAAACAGATCTCAGACTTAGTGAAATTAACACTTGTCTAAAATTTCAAATCAGATAGCCCTCTTCGGAGTAACAAAACTACATGCTACAGGACCTGAAAATGGCAAAGTAAAGCATGGCATGGAGCTACTCAAAGATCTTAACAAAAGTCCCTTAGTGACCTTGAGCCAAACGGGATAAGAAAATACAATTGCAAGCATGTGAACATGGCAAAAACATAATCAGTTCTCAGACTTAGTGAAAACTGGCACATGCTGAAACAGATATCAAGTAGGCATGTTTACGAGCTCGATGCACTCACTACGGATCAAGGCATGAAAAACTAAGCATACACCCGTCAATAATACACAAAATACAAGCTAGACATGGCAAGAACAATAACATAGCATGCACGGATCAACTACAACAACATCGGCAAAATTGCAAACAAGTTGACAATCTGCCCAAATTCACAAAGTAGCAAAAGTAGAGCTCGATTGACTCAAGCTAGGTTGCTCCATAATTGCAAACAATGACATGGATGGATATAGCACTACAATATTAACAAAACATCCTTACTGATCATCCTCAAAATAGGCACGGATCACTAGGAAACAACATGAACATATGGCATCATGAGATAAACAGCTCAAGGACTTAGTGGAATTGCTAAGTCCCTGAAAACAGAATTACCAAGTGCCTCACTTTGCAAGCTTGCACTAGTCACCACACACATCACAAAAATACATGGGTTGCACCTCTGGAAAGATGACAAAACCCTTAACAAAACATATATAGAGCATCAGGGCGTATCATGCACACAACAATCATGGCAAAAATGACAAAACTCTAAATGGAGTAGCAGATCTGACAATTAACTCAAGTAGCCCTCTTCTAACAGCATTTCGGGCATCAAGATGAACTCAAATGAAAATGATGCAATGGAATGAAATGATGTACTCTCTGAGATGAACATTTTGATATGCTATATGCATGAATCGGAGCTACGGATGCAAAGTTACGAGGCTATGAACAACAGCACTTGGATCTCAAATTTCGGGACTTAGAAGAAAAACAACCTCCGGATCTAGGGTTTACTGTTCATGGCACGTGAACCGAGATGGTGGCGCTGCTCGTTGGGGAAGACAAGGACGGCGGCGGCCGGGGCCTTGGCGTGGAGGAGGAGACTGCCGGGGTGGTCGCCGGCGCGGGTTCCGGGCGCGGCGCGGGCGAGCTCGGTCTGGGGCGGCGCGGCGAGCTCGGCCGGCGAGGTGGAGGCGAGGCGGCGCGGCGGAGGTCGAGGCAGCGGCGGCGGGCGGCGCGCTCCGGCAGGGCGGTGCCTCGGGCGCGAGGAGGCGGGGCGAGGTAGCGGGCCCTCAGGGGCCGGCGCTGGGCTCCCGGGCGGCGGCGGCGGCTGGCGGCGGAGGTCCCTCGGTTAACCGTTGGAGTATCAAACGAATTCCAAAAGATAAGAAACTTGACAGGCGGTCTACTGGTAGTAAACCAAGGCCGCTTGGCAAGTCTCGGTCCAATCCGGAAATGTTTAAACCCCACACACGAAAGAAAGCTAGAAATGACCACCGGAGGAGAACGAAGCGCCGGAATGCAAAACGGACAACGGGGAAAATGCTCGAATGCATGAGATGAACACGTATGCAAATGCAATGCACATGATGACATGATATGAGATGCATGACAACGACCACAACACACGGAGACAAAAACCCGAACCCGAGAAAATAAAATAACTTAACGCCGGAAACGGCAAGAGTTGGAGTACAAATTTGGAAAGTTACATCCGGGGTGTTACACCCAAGAAGGGCCTGAACTGGTCTTCATCTGACGCACTAT
Organism: Triticum urartu; assembly: GCF_056163025.1. Lineage (NCBI taxonomy): Eukaryota > Viridiplantae > Streptophyta > Magnoliopsida > Poales > Poaceae > Triticum > Triticum urartu. The sequence goes on along the minus strand of NC_141873.1, from coordinate 466,611,053 downwards.
CTATGCTCCAGACACGCATTAAAGATATGGAAGACAAGAAAATCGAACTTGTCAATGTAGTCCAGGTGATGTTAGTTCGCCGGATCCTGCCTTGTCAGCACCGGACTTGCAATCTCTGGGAATTCGATCCGTGCAAACACCAGACCCTACGAAATCTCTTTGGATCCTCGCACGAAGACATCTGGAAGGTGCTTTTCAAGTCCGGCAAATCATGGCCAGACTCGGCCGAGGACCGCGGGTATCAACTGTCCCGCCCTGCAAGCTCGGTAAGTTTTTACGCGTTTTACCCGCATAAACCAAGGGAAATGTGAAGGAAATATGCCCTAGAGGCAATAATAAAGTTATTATTTATTTCCTTATATCATGATAAATGTTTATTATTCATGCTAGAATTGTATTAACCGGAAACATAATACATGTGTGAATACATAGACAAACAGCATGTCACTAGTATGCCTCTACTTGACTAGCTCGTTGAATCAAAGATGGTTAAGTTTCCTAGCCATAGACATGAGTTGTCATTTGATTAATAGGATCACATCATTAGAGAATGATGTGATTGACTTGACCCATTCCGTTAGCATAGCACTTGATCGTTTAGTTTGTTGCTATTGCTTTCTTCATGACTTATACATGTTCCTATGACTATGAGATTATGCAACTCCCGTTTACCGGAGGAACACTTTCTGTGCTACCAAATGTCACAACATAACTGGGTGATTATAAAGGTGCTCTACAGGTGTCTCCGAAGGTACTTGTTGGGTTGGCGTATTTCGAGATTAGGATTTGTCACTCCGATTGTCGGAGAGGTATCTCTAGGCCCACTCGGTAAAGCACATCACTATAAGCCTTGCAAGAATTGCATCTAATGAGTTAGTTGCGGGATGATGTGTTACGAAACAAGTAAAGAGACTTGCCAGTAACGATATTGAACTAGGTATTGAGATATCGACGATCGAATCTCGGGCAAGTAACATACCGATGACAAAGGGCACAACGTATGTTGTTATGTTGTTTGACCGATAAAGATCTTCGTAGAATATGTAGGAGCCAATATGAGCATCCATGTTCCGCTATTGGTTATTGATCGGAGACGTGTCTCTGTCATGTCTACATAGTTCTCGAACCCATAGGGTCCGCACACTTAAAGTTCGATGACGGTTATATTATGAGTTTATGTGTTTTGACGTACCGAAGGAGTTCAGAGTCCCGGATGAGATCGGGGACATGACGAGGAGTCTCAAAATGGTCGAGACATAAAGATCGATATAGTGGACGACTATATTCGGACATCAGAAAGGTTCCGAGTGATTCGGGTATTTTTGGGAGTACCGGGGAGTTACGGGAATTCGTATTGGGCCTTAATGGGCCATACGGGAAAGGAAAGAAAGGCCTCAAAGGGTGGCCGCACCCCTCCCCATGGGCTGGTCCGAATTGGACTAGGGAGGGGGGCGCCCCCTTCCTTCCTTCTCCTTTTCCCTTCCCTTTCCTTCCCTCCTACTCCTACTACTTGGAAGGGCTCCTAGTTCTACTAGGAAAGGGGGAATCCTACTCCCGGTGGGAGTAGCACTCCCTAGGGCGCGCCATAGAGAAGGCCGGCCCTCCCCCTCCTCCACTCCTTTATATATGGGGGCAGGGGGCATCCCAAAGAGACAACAATTGATCTCTTGATCTCTTAGCCGTGTGCAGTGCCCGCCTCCACCATAATCCACCTCGGTCATATCGTAGCGGTGCTTAGGTGAAGCCCTGCGTCGGTAGAACATCATCATCGCACCACGCCGTCATGCTGACGAAACTCTCCCTCAACACTCGGCTGGATCGGAGTTCGAGGGACGTCATCGAGTTGAATATGTGCAGAACTCGGAGGTGCCGTGCGTTCGGTACTTGATCGGTCGGATCGTGAAGACGTACGACTACATCAACCGTGTTGTGCTAACGCTTCCGCTTTCGGTCTATGAGGGTACGTGGACAACACTCTCCCCTCTCGTTGCTATGCATCACCATGATCTTGCATGTGCGTAGGAATTTTTTTGAAATTACTACGTTCCCCAACAGTGGCATCCGAGCCAGGTTTTATGCGTTGATGTAATATGCACGAGTAGAACACAAGTGAGTTGTGGGGGATATAAGTCATACTGCTTACCAGCATGTCACACTTTGGTTCGGCGGTATTGTTGGATGAAGCGGCCCGGACTGACATTACGCATACGCTTACGCGAGACTGGTTCTACCGACGTGCTTTGCACACAGGTGGCTGGCTGGTGTCAGTTTCTCCAACTTTAGTTGAACCGAGTGTGGCTACGCCCGGTCCTTGCGAAGGTTAAAACAGCACCAACTTGACAAACTATCATTGTGGTTTTGATGCGTAGGTAAGAACGGTTCTTGCTCAGCCCGTAGCAGCCACGTAAAACTTGCAACAACAAAGTAGAGGACGTCTAACTTGTTTTTGCAGGGCATGTTGTGATGTGATATGGTCAAGATGTGATGAGATATAAGTTGTTGTATGAGATGACTATGTTTTTTTGAAGTTATCGGCAACTGGCAAAAGCCTTATGGTTATCTCTCTATTGCATAAGATGCAAGCGCCAAATAATTGCTTTACTTTATCGCTATGCGATAGCAATAGTTGCAAGAGCAATTGTTGGCGAGACAACCATGTGACGACACATTGATATAGATCAAGATGATGGAGATCATGGTGTCATGCCAGTGACGATGGAGATCATGACGATGCTTTGGAGATGGAGATCAAAGGCACAAGATGATGATGGCCATATCATGTCACATATTATGATTGCATGTGATGTTTATCTTTTATGCATCTTATTTTGCTTAGTTCGACGGTAGCTTTATAAGATGATCTCTCACTAATTATCAAGGTACAATTGTTCTCCCTGAGTATGCACCGTTGCAAAAGTTCTTCGTGCTGAGACACCATGTGATGATCGGGTGTGATAGGCTCTACGTTCAAATACAATAGGTGCAAAACAGTTTCACATGCGGAATACTCAGGTTAAACTTGACAAGCCTAGCATATAACAGATATGGCCTCGGAACACGGAGACCAAAAGTTCGAGCGTGAATCATATAGTAGATATGATCAACATAGTGATGTTCACCATTGAAACTACTCCATCTCACATGATGATCGGACATGGTTTAGTTGATATGGATCACGTGATCACTTAGAAGATTAGAGGGATGTCTGTCTAAGTGGGAGTTCTTAAGTAATATGATTAATTGAACTTTAATTTATCATGAACTTAGTCCTGGTAGTATTAGCATATCTATGTTGTAGATCAATAGCTCGCGATGTTTCTCCCAGTTTATTGTGTTCCTAGAGAAAAATTATGTTGAAAAATGTTAGTAGCAATGATGGGGATTGGATCCGTGATCTGAGGATTATCCTCATTGCTGCACAGAAGAATTATTTCTTTGATGCACCTCTAGGTGACAGACCTATTGCAGGAGTAGAGGCAGACGTTATGAACGTTTGGCTAGCTCAATATGATGACTACTTGATAGTTTAGTGCACCATGCTTAACGGCTTAGGATCAGGACTTCAAAGATGTTTTGAATGTCATGGACCATATGAGATGTTCCAGGAGTTGAAGTTAATATTTCAAGCAAATACCCGAGTTAAGAGATATGAAGTCTCCAACAAGTTCAATAGCTAAAAATATGGAGGAGAATAGCTCAAGCAGTGAGCATGTGCTCAAATTGTCTGGGTACTACAATCGCTTGAATCAAGTGGGAGTTAATCTTCCAGATAAGATAGTGATTGATGGAATTCTCTAGTCACCATCACCAAGTTAGTAGAACTTTGTGATGAACTATGATATGCAAGGGATAACGGAAACGATTCCCAAGCTCTTCGTAATGCTGAAATCAACGAAGGTAGAAATCAAGAAAATATCAAGTGTTGATGGTAGACAAGACCACTAGTTTCAAGAAAAGGGCAAAGGGAAGAAGGGGAACTTCAAGAAGAACGGCAAGCATGTTTCTGCTCAAGTGAAGAAGCCCAAGTCTGGTCCTAAGCCTGAGACTAAGTGCTTCTACTACAAAGGGACTGGTCACTGGAAGCGGAACTGCCCCAAGTATTTGGCGGATAAGAAGGATGGCAAAGTGAACAAAGGTATATTTGATATACAGATTATTGATGTGTATTTTACTAGTGTTCGTAGCAACCCCTCGGTATTTGATACTAGTTCAGTTGCTAAGAGTAGTAACTCGAAACGGGAGTTGCAGAATGAACAGAGACTAGTTAAGGGTGAAGTGACGATGTGTGTTGGAAGTTGTTCCAAGATTGATATGATCATCATCGCACACTCCTATACTTTTGGGATTAGTGTTGAACCTAAATAAGTGTTATTTGGTGTTTGCATTGACCATGAATATGATTTGATCATGTTTATTGCAATACAGTTATTCATTTAAGTAAGAGAATAAATGGTTGTTCTGTTTACATGAATAAAACCTTATATGGTTACACACCCAATGAAAATGGTTCGTTGGATCTCGATCGTAGTGATACACATATTCATAATATTGAAACCAAAAGATGCAAAGTTAATAATGATAGTGCAACTTATTTGTGGCACAGCCGTTTAGGTCATATTGGTGTAAAGCGCATGAAGAAACTCCATGTTGATGGACTTTTGGAATCACTTGATTATGAACCACTTGATGCTTGCGAACCATGCCTCGTGGGCGAGATGACTAACACTCCGTTCTCCGGAACAATGGAGCGAGCAACTGACTTATTGGAAATAATACATACTGATGTATGCGGTCCGATGAGTGTTAAGGCTCACGGCAAGTATCGTTATTTTCTGACCTTCACAGATGATTTGAGCAGATATGGGTATATCTACTTAATGAAACACAAGTCTGAAACATTTGAAAAGTTCAAAGAATTTCAGAGTGAAGTGGAGAATCATCGTAACAAGAAAATAAAAGTTTCTACGATATGATCGCAGAGGTAAAATATTTGAGTTAAGAGTTTGGCATTCAGTTAAAACAATGTGAAATAGTTTCACTACTCACGCCGCCTGGAGCACCACAGTGTAATGGTGTGTCCGAACGTCATAACCGTACTTTATTAGATATGGTGCGATCTATGATGTCTCTTACCGATCTACCACTATCATTTTGGGGTTATGCATTAGAGACAGCTGCATTCACGTTAAATAGGGCACCATCTAAATCCGTTGAGACGACACCGTATGAACTATGGTTTGGCAAGAAACCTAAGCTGTCGTTTCTTAAAGTTTGAGGTTGCAATGCTTATGTGAAATAGTTTCAACCTGATAAGCTCAAACCCAAATCAGAGAAGTGCGTCTTCATAGGATACCCAAAAGAAAATGTTGGGTACACCTTCTATCACAGATCCGAAGGCAAGATATTCGTTGTTGAGAATGGATCCTTTATAGAGAAGGAGTTTCTCTCGAAAGAAGTGAGTGGGAGGAAAGTAGAACTTGATGAGGTAACTATACCCGCTCCCTTATTGGAAAGTAGTTCATCACAGAAATATGTTCATGTGACTACTACACCAATTAGTGAGGAAGCTAATGATGATGATCATGTAACTTCAGATCAAGTTGCTACCGAACCTCGTAGGTAAACCAGAGTGAGATTCGCACTAGAGTGGTATGGTAATCCTGTTCTGGAGGTCATGTTACTTGACCATGACGAGCCTACGAACTATGAGGAAGCGATGATGAGCCTAGATTCCGTGAAATGGCTTGAGGCCATGAAATCTGAGATGAGATCCATGTATGAGAACAAAGTATGGACTTTGATTGACTTGCCCATTGATCGGTGGGCCATTGAGATTAAATGGATCTTCAAGAGGAAGACGGACACTGATAGTAGTGTTACTATCTACAAAGCTAGAATTGTCGCAAAAAGGTTTTCGACAAGTTCAAGGTGTTGACTACGATGAGAGTTTCTCACTCGTATCTATGCTTAAGTCTGTCCGAATCATGTTAGCAATTGCCACATTTTATGAAATCTGACAAATGGATAAACAAAACTGCATTCCTTAATGGATTTATTAAAGAAGAGTTGTATATGATGCAACAAGAAAGTTTTGTCAATCCTAAAGGTGCTAACAAAATATGCAAGCTCCAGTGATCCATCTATGGACTGGTGCAAGCATCTCGGAGTTGGAATATACGCTTTGATAAGTTGATCAAAACATATAGTTTTATACAGACTTGCGGTGAAGCCTGTATTTACAAGAAACTGAGTGGGAGCACTACAACATTTCTGATAAGTATATGTGAATGACATATTGTTGATCGGAGATAATGTAGAATTATTCTGCAAAGCATAAAGAAATGTTTGAAAGGAGTTTTTCAAAGAAAGACCTCGGTGAAGCTGCTTACATATTGAGCATCAAGATCTATAGAGATAGATCAAGACGGTTGATAAGTTTTTCAATGAGTACATACCTTCACAAGATTTTGAAGTAGTTCAAAATGGAACAGTCAAAGAAGGAGTTCTTGACTGTGTTACAAGGTGTGAAGTTGAGTAAGACTCAAAACCCGACCACGGCAGAAGATAGAGAGAGAATAAAAGTCATTCCCTATGCCTCAGCCATAGGTTCTATAAAGTATGCCATGCTGTGTACCAGACCTATTGTATACCCTGCCCTGAGTTTGGCAAGGGAGTACAATAGTGATCTAGGAGTAGATTACTAGACATTGGTCAAAATTATCCTTAGTGGAATAAGGATATGTTTCTCGATTATGGAGGTGACAAAAGGTTCATCGTAAAGGGTTACGTCGATGCAAGTTTTGACACTGATCCAGATGACTCAAAGTCTCAATCTGGATACATATTGAAAGTGGGAGCAATTAGCTAGAGTAGCTCCGTGCAGAGCATTGTTGACATAGAAATTTGCAAAATACATACAGATCTGAATGTAGCAGACCCGCTGACTAAACTTCCCTCACAAGCAAACATGACCACACCTTAGTACTCTTTGGGTATTAATCAAATAGCGATGTGAACTGATTATTGACTCTATTAAACCCTTTGGGTGTTGGACACATGACGATGTGAACTATGAGTGTTAATCACATGGTGATGTGAACTAATGATGTTAAATCACATGGTGATGTGAACTAGATTATTGACTCTAGTGCAATTGGGAGACTGAAGGAAATATGCCCTAGAGGCAATAATAAAGTTATTATTTATTTCCTTATATAATGATAAATGTTTATTATTCATGCTAGAATTGTATTAACCGGAAACATAATACATGTGTGAATACATAGACAAACAGTATGTCACTAGTATGCCTCTACTTGACTAGCTCGTTGAATCAAAGATGGTTAAGTTTCCTAGCCATAGACATGAGTTGTCATTTGATTAACGGTATCACATCATTAGAGAATGATGTGATTGACTTGACCCATTTCGTTAGCATAGCACTTGATCGTTTAGCTTGTTGTTATTGCTTTCTTTATGACTTATACATGTTCCTATGACTATGAGATTATGCAACTCCCGTTTACCGGAGGAACACTTTGTGTGCTACCAAACGTCACAACATAACTGGGTGATTATAAAGGTGCTCTACAGGTGTCTCCGAAGGTACTTGTTGGGTTGGCGTATTTCGAGATTAGGATTTGTCACTCCGATTGTCGGAGAGGTATCTCTGGGCCCACTCGGTAATGCACAGCACTATAAGCCTTGCAAGAATTGCAACTAATGAGTTAGTTGCGGGATGATGTGTTACGGAACGAGTAAAGAGACTTGCCAGTAACGAGATTGAACTAGGTATTGAGATACCGACGATCGAATCTCGGGCAAGTAACATACCGATGACAAAGGGAACAATGTATGTTGTTATGCGGTTTGACCGATAAAGATCTTCGTAGAATATGTAGGAGCCAATATGAGCATCCAGGTTCCGCTATTGGTTATTGACCGGAGACGTGTCTCGGTCATGCCTACATAGTTCTCGAACCCGTAGGGTCCGCACGCTTAAAGTTTGATGACGGTTATATTATGAGTTTATGTGTTTTGATGTACCAAAGGAGTTTAGAGTCCTGGATGAGATCGGGGACATGACGAGGAGTCTCGAAATGATCGAGACGTAAAGATCGATATATTGGACGACTATATTCGGACATCGGAAAGGTTCCGAGTGGTTCGGGTATTTCCGGGAGTACCGGGGAGTTACGGGAATTCGTATTGGACCTTAATGGGCCATACGGGAAAGGAGAGAAAGGCCTCAAAGGGTGGCCGCACCCCTCCCCATGGGCTGGTCCGAACTGGACTAGGGAGGGGGGGCGCCCCCTTCCTTCCTTCTCCTTTTCCCTTCCCTTTCCTTCCCTCCTACTCCTACTACTTGGAAGGGCTCCTAGTTCTACTAGGAAAGGGGGAATCCTACTCCCGGTGGGAGTAGGACTCCCTAGGGCGTGCCATAGAGAGGGCCGGCCCTCCCCCTCCTCCACTCCTTTATATACGGGGGCAGGGGGCACCCCAACGAGACAACAATTGATCTCTTGATCTCTTAGCCGTGTGCGGTGCCCCCCTCCACCATAATCCACCTCGGTCATATCGTAGCGGTGCTTAGGCGAAGCCCTGCATTGGTAGAACATCATCATCGTCACCACGCCGTCGTGCTGACGAAACTCTCCCTCAACACTCGGCTGGATCGGTGTTCGAGGGACGTAATCGAGTTGAACATGTGCAGAACTCGGAGGTGTCGTGCGTTCGGTACTTGATCGGTCGGATCGTGAAGACATACGACTACATCAACCGCGTTGTGCTAACGCTTCCGCTTTCGGTCTACGAGGGTACGTGGACAACTTCTCCCCTCTCGTTGCTATGCATCACCTTGATCTTGCGTGTGAGTAGGAAATTTTTTGAAATTACTACGTTCCCCAACAAAATGCTCAATGTGTTTTCCTCAACTCCCCTAGGGCTGGACGAAGAAGGCGGGGCAGATCCACTATCTGGCCCCGTTGCCCGCAGAACCGGCCGGCCCACTTCTGACGAAGATGCTGGTCCCAGCGCCGTACAAGGCGCCGAAGAAGAAGGCCGAGAAGGAGGCCAAAAAGACCCGGGGCGGCCTTCGTCACCGCGGCACTTCGGACACAATATCCGAAGGCTCCAACGTCCGTTCTGCCTCCGAAGAGGACGAGGAGGAGGAGGAGGAAGACGAATCCCCGGCGGGGGGAAGAAAGAAGAGGGCGGCCTCCATACACTTGGAGGCCGAGTCACCTAAAAGGGGAAAAGCTCCTCTTCCGGAAGAGTCCACTGCCGCCGCCGATAGTAGCCCGACGTGGGATCCCAGGGCCCAGCCCCTGGTGAATTCATGAGTATAAGATCCGAACACGCTTATGCATCCAGACTCATCATGGCATAATATTTTAATCTAAGCTATATTTTTTGTAGTCCGACGAGGTCCCGCACCGAACGATCCTCATCAGAGGATTCACTGAGCTCGGATGCTATAGAGAGCGGGACGCCCCCGAAGGCCCCTCCCCCAAATATGTGCATAACACCGAGGCTTCGTCCCAGAGGGACCCCGGCCAAGGAGAGGGGGAAGAGATCATGAAAGCGGCGCCTGGAGGTCAAACTTCGGGGGCCGGAGACATGGGGGAGAAGATTCCCATGGGAGTCGACGACGGGAGCCATCTTGAATTCGGCTCCCAGCCGAACGCAATTCCGGAGACCAATACGGCTTCCGAATCAAGTAGGCGGCCTCCCTCGGCTGGAGGGGGCGTGCCTGTTCCACCGGCAATCTCTGTCCAGCCAGAGGTGTCGGATGTTTTGTTGGCGGCGCTGAAGAGCGCCTCCATTGTCGATGAACACCGTGCCCTGATGGGTGCAGTGATTAAGGAGATTCAGTCTACTGAGAGTGGACGGAATGAAGCCTGTATCAGCCTTATAAGAGGCTTTGAGGTATGCTTTATGAGGTTTCGAAGAGTGTCATAGTAGGATAGTATCCCCTGATACACTGTTCGGTCAAGAAAGGACCGGAAAAAGGATCAATTTTATTTTCGCAGGAAGACTCACTTGATGACATCTATCTCTCTTCTTTTATAAGCAGGCGTCTGCAGCGGCTGCTGCCTCTCATGCAGCGGAGGTCTCCGGACTGAATCAAAGTCTAGAGCGGGCCGAAGAAGAACTTGGCCAGTTGAAAAGGCAGTTGGAGGATAAACAAGCTATGCGCGAGCCTTGTTCACGTTCAGTGCAAACAAATTCTCAGTATGATAACATATGTTTCATTATTTGCGCCAGGGGCGATGACCGAAGTCGAGGCTCTGAGGAGGGCTATTGCCGAGGCCGAGGAAAAGGCAGCCGTAGAGCAGGCTCTTCGTGAGAAGCACGAGGCCAGGGTTATTGAAGCTGGGAAGAAGCTTCAAGAGTCTGTGAATAAATGCGAGACCTTGGAGCAGAGTTTAACAGAGAAAGAATCTGAACTCGCCAGGGCTCATCAGGCCGTGCGCGGTGCCCAGGGGGAAACCCAAGGCGCCCTGCAGGAGATCCAAGAGGCGAGGACAATCGCGGCGGGTAGGGATTTTTTCCATGTAAAGCAAGTATTTGAGGAGGAAATCATGTATCTTATTTTGAGTTCGGATTTCTCCAGGGGTATTTGCGGAACTGCCCCGCAGCATCTCGGATGCCGCCCAATTCTACCGGGCCGAAGAAGGGAACACTACGGATAAGCTCTTCTGGTTGCAGTATCTGGCACCGAATTATCCGGTGCCTTTTGCCGACCAACTGAAACAGCTGATCGAACTGCATAGGGCGGCCGAACTAGCCATGAAGGATTTGATTATCCGGCTATGGCCTTCCAAGCCGATTCCGGGCAGCTACTTCGGGCTTGTGAAGCGGCTTGTGAGTGTCTGCCCTCGACTTGACGTCATCAAGCGGTCGGTCTGTATAGAGGGTGCGCGAATGGCCTTCGCCCGTGCAAAGGTGCACTGGGGGAAGACGGATGCTGAAAAGCTGATGACCGAGGGACTGCCGGAGGGGAAGGAGCACCGCAAGCCCGAATTATATTATGAAAGTGTCCTAAAAGGATCCTGCCTAGCGGCGGAGCAATGCACCAAGGATATTATATTTCCATGAATACAATCATGTTGTCCTTTAATGTTGAACAAGGTCATTTCTATTATTTATTGCCTGTTATATAAAAGTTTATCCTCCTACGTGGCCGTTTTATATATTAAACCTGAGAGTTGGCCAGTCGTCGGCTTCTGCCCCCACGTAGGAAGTACGGGGGTGTTCGGGATAAACCTGATCACACTTTATTCCATTTTTGGGTCCTTCGAAGCAGGTGTTCAGCACAACGAACTAGGCAATCGGACTATAGGGCTTTATCACTCTCACTTAGCCATAGGAGCTTTATAAAAGGAAGGTAGGCGCAGCCCCTGGTGTTCGGAAGACCATACGAGGGGCTATATAAGCACCTAATCGGAAGAAAAGCCGATCCATCGCATGCTGCATTGGTTATGGCATTATGCGGGAGAAATCCTTAAAGATTTTACAACCTCTCGAACAGCTGACCAGCTCTCACCGTATCATGACAGTCAGTTTTCGGCTTTCTCTACTGAGGTGCTCGTCCAGAAGAACCAGGACACAATCGCAGTAGTTCTCCCTGTGCCGCCTTAGCCGATATAGTGGAACGTAAGGCAGCAAAACATGGGAGCTGGGCAAACCCAACATTTGACCCAAGACATGATTCGGAGCTAATGCATATAATGCTATAAGTTCGGGGTGCCGAACTTCCATGAAGGTGTTCGGACTTTATTGTCGTATTATGGGTAAAACGAAGCCCCTGACATATTTAAAGCATATTGCGGTGTACGGATGCCACTTGATAAAAGAATTTCAATAAGAAATAATAGCAGATAAACGTTATATAAATCCACATGTTGTATTTGAATAGTACATCGATGCCTGTGAGTACAGGTAATGTGGTAAAAAAGAAATATGACTGTGGAACCTGCTGAGATCAGGGGGAAGAAGCTGTGTGCGGATCTAGAGTATAGCCGAATGGTCATCGCGGGGAATATCTAAGGATTCCCTTGCGTGTTCGAGTTGCTTCCATATCGCCAGTCCTAATCTGCGCAAAGTTAAACCTGCAAAAAATGTAAGAAATGCTTGTGTGCCACAGAGCGGTTGAGCCGTGGTATGTGGCCTGTCCTGGCTTTCGTCGGAGTGTTTAATTGAGCTCTGGATGAGCCGGGCTATCCTGCCGCGAAGTATTTCGAAGTCCTTTAGCGGTGTACGGGAGTCGGGCCGTTGACTCGAGGTTCGGTTGGAAGGTTCTACTTGTAGCTTCTGCTGTTAAAGCAGCGGTATACTCCTTGGTGCCGAGGGAAAAATCGGCCTTGCCATTAACCGTGATGATGCCGCACGGACCGGGCATCTTGAGCTTACGGTAGGCATAATGTGGTATTGCGTTGAATCGAGCGAACACGGTTCGTCCGAGCAGTGCCTGATAATCACTGCGAAAGGGGACGATGTCGAAGATTAACTCTTTGGCAAGGTAATTGTCTGGTGATCCGAAGACTACCTCAAGGGCGATGGAGCCTGTACAGCAGGCCTCCACACCTGGTATAATACCGCTGAAGGTGGTTTTAGTGGGCTTGATCACCGAATGATCGATGCCCATCTTGCGCACTGTGTCCTGGTAAAGCAGGTTTAGACTGCTACCTTCGTCCATAAGGACTCGCGTGAGGTGGAACCCGTCAATTATTGGGTCGAGGACTAGTGCGGATGGATTGCCCTGATTAGTATTAACCGGACGATCTGTACGGTTGAAGGTGATCGGCCCTAGTTTAAATTGTGGGACGACTGGAACCATTAAGTCGACATCCCTAAGGGTGTGCATCCGGTCCGGGTTGGGAGTGTAGGTGCCGTTTACCACGTTCACCGTTTGGATTTGCGGGGGAAATTTCTTTTGCCCTCCTGTACTCGTTGATCTGGGCTCCTCATCGCCATCGTCGCTTTGAGACCCCTTATCTTTGTTTTTGGCACCTGACCTACCGGCTTGTTTGAAGACCCAGCATTCTCTGTTGGTATGATTGGCTGGTGTTCCTAGGGTGCCATGAATTTGGCATGGGCGGTCGAGTATGCGGTCCAGACTGGACGGACCCGAATTGTCATTTGTGAGTGGCCCGTCCCGCTGACTGGACGTAGAGCCCTTAAATCCGGCATTGACTGCCGTATCTTCGGCGTTTCCACCATTTTTTCGGCGCTTGTGTTTGTTGCGTCGGGGTTTGCCGTTGCTATCTCTGGCTTCTGATGTGCCAGGGTTGCTTGTTGTGTTGTTGCTATGGGCCAACCAGCTATCTTCGCCCATGCAAAAGCGGGTCATGAGTGTCGTGAGGGCTGCCATGGATTTTGGCTTCTCTTGGCCAAGATGTCAGGCGAGCCACTCGTCACGGATGTTATGTTTAAAGGCCGCTAGGGCTTCGGCATCCGGACAGTCAACAATTCGGTTCTTTTTATTTAGGAACCGAGTCCAAAATTTCCTGGCTAACTCTCCGGGATACTGTGTTATGTGACTTAAATCGTCAGCATCCGGTGGCCGCACATAAGTGCCCTGGAAGTTGTCCAGGAATGCGTCTGCCAGGTTCTCCCAGCTTCCGATGGAGTTTGCCGGCAAGCTATTCAGCCAATGTCGAGCTGACCCTTTGAGCTTTAGCGGGAGATACTTGATGGCGTGTAGATCATCCCCGCGGGCCATGTGAATGTGGAGGAAGAAATCCTCTATCCATACCGCGGGGTCTGTGGTGCCGTCATATGATTCAATGTTTATGGGTTTAAACCCTTCTGGGAATTCATGATTCATTACTTCATCAGTGAAGCATAGGGGGTGTGCGGCGCCTCTGTGCCGGGCTATATCACGAGGCAGTTCATACGAGTCTTGTCTGTTGTGTTCGGCCCGGGCGGATTTGCTTTTAGTATATCCGGCGTGATGGTTGTCGTCGCGCATTGGGGCGCGCCCCTGTGATCCGTAGATCGATCTTTTATGTCCCGATTTGTTTTCCAATACTTCTCGCAGGTCCTGCGTGTTACCCCGGGCCTTGGTATTTTTGTTTGACCAGCGACGAGGTGCGGTCTGGACTTCGGGCTGATATGCCGCTTTGTCTCGGCCACGAGGTGGCCAGTCAGCCGCATCATACGCTAGTGGTGTAGGCTTTAATGCTTCCTCCTCAAGTTGGGGTAGCAACCTGCGCTTTGGGTAACTTTTGGTTGGGCGCTCGAGTCTGTATTCCTCGACTGCCAGTACTTCGGTCCATCTATCCTCTAGCAAATCTTGATCAGCTTGAAGCTGATGTTGCTTTTTCTTCAGGCTTTTTGCTGTGGCTATAAGCCGGCGCTTGAAGCGCTCCTGTTCGACGGGATCCTCACGCACGATAAATTCTTCGTCGCCGAGGCTCACCTCGTCATCGGAGAGGGGCATGTAATTGTCATCCTCTGATTCTCCGTCTGCCGCCTATTCCTTGGGGCTAGCTTGCCCATCCTCCCGCTCGAAATCTGGCTGGAGGGGATTGTCTTTGTCTTCGGCACTGTCCGCAGCGTTATTGTCTCTTGTGCCGGTATCGCTGCTTTTGCTATGGCGGGGCTTAGAGCGGCACCGATGATGCGGTGCTTAAATTGCTTCTCGAGGGGATTATCCTCCGTTGCCTTATTGCCATCGCTTTCTTTGGGGTGTCCACCATGTATATATCATATGATGAGGTGGCTGTCCAGCGCCCTGTAGGCGGTGGTTCCTGTTCTTCTCCCGCATCGTCGTCCATACCGTCGATGTCTTCGGAGCCAAAATCAAGCATGTCGGTTAAGTCGTCGACAATGGCTATTAAGTGGGTGGCAGGTGGGGAATGAATTTCTTCGTCGTCTGCTTCCCACTCAAGCCGGACATAGTTCGGCCAAGGGTCTCCTGACAAGGAGAGAAACCTCAATGAATTTAGTATGTCGCCCAAGGGCGAGTGCTGAAAGATATTCGCGGAGGTAAACTCCATGATCGATGCCCAATCAGATTCGATAGGCACGGACGCAGGCGGTTCGGAGCATGTGGCCGGGGATGAATCCGATGGTCCGACAGCACAGGTCTCATAGGGGGTGAAGTCAGTATTCGGCTCTATCGCCGCTGGGTGTGCGGCCCCCATGGCGGGGTCCATCCACCCGTCCTCGGACGGCATGAGCTGCTCTGGATTGAGGGCCGGAGTAGCCACAAGTGTAATCTCCCGAACACCGTCCGACGGCCGAGCTAAGTCATGCTCGTCGTGACTGTGCGGCGCACCTGACACGGGCTCGAATCCGTCGAAGATCAAGTCTCCGCAGATGTCGGCAGTATAGTTTAAGTTTCCAAACCTGACCTGACGGCCAGGGGCGTGGCTCTCGATCTGCTCCAGATGGCCAAGCGATTTGGCCCGCAGTACGAAGCCGCCGAATACGAAGATCTGTCCGGGGAGAAAAACCTCACCCTGGACCGCATCGTTGCCGATGATCGAAGGATCCATCAAGCCTTACGGTGACGACACGGTGGAACTCTTAATGAAAACACCAATGTCGGTGTCAAAACCGGCGGATCTCGGGTAGGGTGTCCCGAACTGTGCATCTAAGGCGGATGGTAACAGGAGGCGGGGGACACAATGTTTACCCAGGTCCGGGCCCTCTTGATGGAGGTAATACCCTACGTCCTGCTTGATTGATCTTGATGATATGAGTATTACAAGAGTTGATCTACCACGAGATCGTAGAGGCTAAACCCTAGAAGCTAGCCTATGATTATGATTGTTCTTGTCCTACAGACTAAACCCTTCGGTTTATATAGACACCGGAGGGGGCTAGGGTTACATAGAGTCAGTTACAAGGGAGGAGATCTACATATCCGAACTGCCAAGCTTGCCTTCCACGCAAAGGAGAGTCCCACCTGGACACGGGACGAAGTCTTCAATCTTGTATCTTCATAGTCCAACAGTCCGGCCGAAGGATATAGTCCAGCTGTCCGAGGACCCCCTAATCTAGGACTCCCTCAATGAGGTGGGCCCTTGCAGCGTCCCACGTGCGAAGGCCAGAAAAGCTCCTGAGAGGCGGCCCGGTTGAGCCCTGGGACGTCGATGCACACGCGCAGCCCGACATCCTCACCTGGATGGGGAGCTGTGCCTGGTGAGCGGCGGTCGCCGCGCATGGCCCTTGCATCTTGCAGTTCCTGAGTGGTCTTGGTGATGAACTCCTGAACGGTGGGCACTCCTTGCCCTGTGTTCTCCCGAGGGAAACGTGCCGCGAAGCACGCCTCCAAGTGGTGCCCAAGCACCTCCCTCGTGATGCTGGCAAAGTCTGAGGCACTCCAGAGGAGAGCCCCCGAGCCCTGCCCGAGAGGGGCGCTCTGCGCGCCTTCCTATGCGATGGAGGGAGGCGCCACAGGCGCGGGCGCCGATCTTGACGAGGCGCCACTTGCCTGAGGCCCTGCATGGCGCAGCTTCTTCTTCTTCTTGGGGGTGGCCTCAGGAGGGCGCTCGCCCTGGCTGTCGGGGTCGTCGATTGCTGCAGCTTGGAAGGCACGCTCGAGGGAGCACACCGCGTCTCTTTCTTCGCATGGGACTGTGATGACTCCGCTGCTTCCCGGCATCTTGAGGACATTGTAGCCATGATGGGCCACCGCCATGAACTTGGCCAGGGCTGGATACCCGAGGATGGTGTTGGAAGGCAGGCGGATGTAGGCGACGTCAAAGTCGATGAGTTCGGTGCGGTAGTTGTTGCGTTCTTCGAAGGTAACGGGGAGGTGGACCTGCCCGATCGGGGTAGTAGAGCCGTCGGTCACTCCTGAGAAAGGCTTGGTAGGCTGAACCTGGTCATATGGCACTTGGAGGTTGTCGAACGTGTCGACGGACAGGAGATTGAGCCCTGCGCCACCGTCGATGAGGGCCTTGGTAACTTGCACGTTGCTGGTGAACAAAGCATTGGGAGGACGCCTGCAGTAGCCGCGCACTTGAGCTGATCTGGCGAACTGGACGTGATGGGGCATCTGGACCATTTGAGCGGGCGTGTGGCCTCAAGCTTGGGGAGGACTGCATTCACTTCGCGAGCAAACTGTTTGAAGATACGCTGCAAGGCTGGGGCTTGAGCTCCGCCCAAGATGCAAGCGATAGCGCGCGGTTCCTGGAAGCCCCCAGCCCCCTCATCTTGATGGTGGTCGTCATTCCTTTTGGGCAGTGGCGGTAGTGGAGGAAGGCCAGTGTTGCCTTGAGGACGACCCTCACGAGGCTGGTCCCTCCAAGCGCCCTCGCGAGACTAATCCTGCCAGCGGTCCTCACAACGCCGGTCATGCTACTCCTCGCGCGGGCCGCGGTTGTCCCAGCGTCCGCCACCACGTCCTCCTCCTCGATCGTAGCCCCGATCGCTGGGCTCGGGCGTCGACCGAAGCGTCCTTCTCGAATGGCTCTGAGCTCTTGACAGTCGCTGGTGTTGTGGGTATGCAGGTTATGGAAGGCGCAGAACGGTCGGCTTCTCTTGGATGACTCGGGCTGGTCTCTACCGCGCTTGGTGTCCGGCTCCGCTGCGAGCACGGCTGCTCCCTTGCGCTTCACGTCCTTGGCCTTGGTATTCTTCTCCTCTAGGTCCGTAGCAGGGAGCTCGAGGAGGGAGAGGTGCCCCTCCTCAGCTCTTGCATACTTGGTCGCGATGTTGAACAGCTCCAAGGTCGTGCACATCTCCTCATGGATGGCGAGCTCCTCCTTCATCTTGACGTCGCGGACGCCGTCGGAGAACGCTGAGATGATGGCCTCGTCGGTCACCTTGGGGATCTTGATTCGCGTGATGTTGAAGCGCTGGATGTACTTCTGCAGGGTCTCTCCTGGTTGTTGCTTGATGCGGTGCAGGTCACCCGCGACCGGGAGGCGGTCGCGAGTGCCCTGGAAGTTGGCGATGAAGTGGTTGCGCATCTCGTCCCAGGAGGTAATCGAGCCTGGAGGCAGGTTCAGGAGCCAGGAGCGGGCGCCATCTTTGAGAGCCATGGGAAACCAGTTCGCCATGACTTTCTCGTCGCCGTTGGCCGCCTCGATGCTCAGCTTGTAGAGCTGCAGGAACTCTGCGGGGTCGGGGGTGCCGTCATAGCAAGGAGGCAGATCTGGATTGAACTTGCCCGGCCAGGCGACGCTACGCAGCTCGGGGGTGAAGGCGCGGTAGCCGGGCATGGTCACCGGGGCCCTCCTTGGAGGTGGAACTTGGTCTTGGCGCCCACGCGCCGCTATGGCAACCGGCGCGGGGCCTTGCCGCAGCAAATGATCCTGGCGCGGTGGTGCGAGGAATGGCGGGGCATTCTATTGCGGTCGAGGGACTTCTTGGCAGCTTCTTTCTTCACGCGCGGGCGCCGGATGCGGTGGGTCGTGCCGTGGAGCCGTGCGCCTTGGTGCTAGGGCACCGTCTTGGTGCAGAGATGGTGGAGGTGCTTCGTGAGCTGCATCGCCCGTGGCTGGCGGAGGGCGAGGCAGAGAGTGGGACGGCCCAGGGGAGTCCCCTGCGGCGCGGACAAGCTCGGCGATGCGGTCAAGCCAGTCCTCGTAGAGGTCGTCGACTGGGCGGTAGCGCAGGAGCTCGTGCGCCATGAGGAGCGCGGCTCGTGCGTCCACGGGAACGCGACGAGCGTGAGATGACGAACCAGCGGGAGTCAGCGATGGAGTGGCGGTGCGGTCGTCTGGTCGCACCGAGGGGTGCAGCGAGGATGCTTGCTGCTCGTTCCCCGCCGGGCTGGTGGCAGTGTTGGCGGCAGGTGATAGGGAGCGATGGGGTGGCCCGCCGACAGGGGCCGTCTGAGCGATGCAGGTGGCGAGGGAAGCCCGGCGCTCGGCGCGGGCACGGCGTGCGTCCGCCATGGAGACGATGAAGCGACGTGACGCGGAGTGACGAAAGGGAAGCTTCGGCGCACCCCTACCTGGCGCGCCAAATGTCGGATCACGGGTTCCGGCAAAACCCTTAAGGTTCGAACACTGGGGTGCGCACGAAGATCTTCCCCCTACTGATCCACGTCCTAGCTCAACTAAGATCTTACGAACTAACTCGACGAACCCGCAACACAAAGGACACAAGATTTATACTGGTTCGGGCCACCGTTGTGGTGTAATACCCTACTCCAGTGTGGTGGTGGTGGATTGCCTCTCGGGATGAGGATGAACAGTACAAGGGGAAGAACAACCTCCTCAGGTTGAGGTGTTCTTGTGCTTGGCGAACTTGTGTGTGTGAGGATCTGATTAACCCCGGTCAATCGATCCCCCTCGCTATGGTGGTGGCTAGTCCTATTTATAGAGGCACTGGTCCTCTCCCCAAATATTGAGCGGGAAGGGAGCCAACAACGGCCAATTTGAAAGGGGACAACTAGTACAGCTTATCCTGACAAAAGTGGTCTTCGCGTGCAAAAGGCTCTGGTGGTGACGCCGTCTTGGGCACCACGGTGACCTCCGTCTTGTCATCTAGCTTGTCTTGGTCTCGTTGCACCGATATGGAAACCTTTGCTTGATGCCTTGGTACTCTGCGCCTGCGCTTGCCCCCTTAGCACCAAAGAGGAAACAAGGACGTTGCGCGCGCTGGCGCCCGCCTGGTCTCGATCGTCATGGCTCACGTCACTAGAACCTCGCGAGGTTTGCCTGGCCTCGAACTCTTCGCCCCTCACGAGCCCGCCTGGCGAGGCCGCTCCTAAGGAGGTCTTGCGTCATCCGCCTTGCGAGGCTTGGCCCCTCGCGAAGGTCTTGAATGCCTTGTTGATGAAGATGGGCCGTACAGGCCTGCTAGCAAAGTCACGCCGTGGGCCGCAGGCAGGCAAGTCTGGGGACCCCCGTTCCCAGAATGCCGACAGTGTGTCCGAACATCGTAACCGCACTTTATTAGATATGGTGTGATCTATGATGTCTCTCACTGATTTACCGCTATCGTTTTGGGGTTATGCTTTAGAGACGGCTGCATTCACATTAAATAGGGCACCATCTAAATCTGTTGAGACGACACCTTATGAACTGTGGTTTGGCAAGAAACCCAAGTTGTCATTTCTTAAAGTTTGGGGCTGCGATGCATATGTGAAAAAGCTTCAACCTGATAAGCTCGAACCCAAATCGGAGAAATGTGTCTTCATAGGATACCCAAAGGAGACTGTTGGGTACACCTTCTATCACAGATCTGAAGGCAAGATATTCATTGCTAAGAATGGATCCTTTCTAGAGAAGGAATTTCTCTCGAAAGAAGTGAGTGGGAGGAAAGTAGAACTTGACGAGGTAATTGTACCTTCTCCCTTATTGGAAAGTAGTTCATCACTGAAATCAGTTCTAGTGATTCCTACACCAGTAAGTGAGGAAGCTAATGATGATGGTCATGAAACTCTTGATCAAGTTACTATCGAACCTCGTAGGTTAACCAGAGTAAGATCTGCACCAGAGTGGTACGATAATCCTGTTCTGGAAGTCATGTTACTTGACCATGACGAACCTACGAACTATGAGGAAGCGATGATGAGCCCAGATTCCGCAAAATGGCTTGAGGACATGAAATCTGAGATGGGATTCATGTATGAGAACAAAGTATGGACTTTGGTTGACTTCCCAATGATCGACAGGCCATAGAGAATAAATGGTACTTCAAGAAGAAGACTGACGCTGACGGTAATATTACTGTCTACAAAGCTCGACTTGTTGCAAAAGGTTTCCGACAAGTACACGGAGTTGACTACGATGAGACCTTCTCGCCCGTAGCGATGCTTAAGTCCGTCTGAATCATGTTAGCAATTGCCGCATTTTATGATTATGAAATTTGGCAAATGGATGTCAAAACTGCATTCCTTAATGGATATCTTAAAGAAGAGTTGTATATGATGCATCCAGAAGGTTTTGTCGATCCAAAAGGTGCTAACAAAGTGTGCAAGCTCCAGCGATCCATTTATGGACTGGTGCAAGCCTCTCGGAGTTGGAATATATGCTTTTATAGTGTAATCAAGGCATATGGTTTATATAGACTTTTGGAGAAGCCTGTATTTACAAGAAAGTGAGTGGGAGCTCCGTAGCATTTCTGGTATTATATGTAGATGACATATTGTTGATCGGAAATGATACTGAATTTCTGAATAGCATAAAAGGATACTTGAATAAGAATTTTTCAATGAAACACCTCGGTGAAGCTGCTTATATATTGGGCATCGAGATCTATAGAGATAGATCAAGACGCTTAATTGGACTTTCGCAAAGCACATACCTTGATAAAGTTTTGAAGAAGTTCAAAATGGATCAGACAAAGAAAGGCTTCTTGCCTGTATTACAAGGTGTGAAGTTGAGTCAGACTCAATGCCCGACCACTGCAGAGGATAG
Source organism: Triticum urartu (assembly GCF_056163025.1). Classification (NCBI taxonomy): domain Eukaryota; kingdom Viridiplantae; phylum Streptophyta; class Magnoliopsida; order Poales; family Poaceae; genus Triticum; species Triticum urartu. Next base: position 466,589,721 of record NC_141873.1, on the reverse strand, counting down.
AGAGAAAATGAAAGGTTTTCCCTATGCTTCAGCTATAGGCTCTATCATGTATGCAGTGCTGTGTACCAGACCTGATGTGTGCCTTGCTATCAGTTTAGCAGGGAGATACCAAAGTAATCCAGGAGTGGATCACTGGACAGCGGTCAAGAATATCCTGAAATACCTAAAAAGGACTAAGGATATGTTTCTTGTATATGGAGGTGACAAAGAGCTCGTCGTAAACGGTTACGTCGATGCAAGCTTTGACACTGATCCGGATGACTCTAAGTCACAAACCGGATACGTGTTTTTATTAAATGGTGGAGCTGTCAGTTGGTGCAGTTCCAAGCAGAGCGTCATGGCGGGATCTACGTGTGAAGCGGAATACATAGTTGCTTCGGAAGCAGCAAATGAAGGAGTCTGGATGAAGGAGTTCATATCCGATCTAGGTGTCATACCTAGTGCATCGGGTCCAATGAAAATCTTTTGTGACAATACTGGTGCAATTGCCTTGGTAAAGGAATCCAGATTTCACAAGAGAACCAAGCACATCAAGAGACGCTTCAATTCCATCTGTGATCAAGTCAAGGAGGGAAACATAGAGATTTGCAGGATACATACTGATCTGAATGTTGCAGACCCGTTGACTAAGCCTCTCTCATGAGCAAATCATGATCAGCACCAAGACTCCATGGGTGTTAGAATCATTACAATGTAATCTAGATTATTGACTCTAGTGCAAGTGGGAGACTGAAGAAAATATGCCCTAGAGGCAAAAATAAAGTTGTTATTTATATTTCCTTATATCATGATAAATATTTATTATTCATGCTAGAATTGTATTAACCGGAAACTTAGTACATGTGTGAATACATAGACAAACAGAGTGTCACTAGTTTGCCTCTACTTGACTAGTTCATTGAATCAATGATGGCTATATTTCCTAACAACTACCTCTTGAGCATTGCGTTGGTTTTCCCATGAAGAGGAAAGGGTGATGCAGCAAACTAGCGTAAGTATTTTCCCTCAGTTTTTGAGAACCAAGGTATCAATCCAGTAGGAGACTACACGCAAGTCCCTCGTACCTACACAAACAAATAAGAACCTCGCAACCAACGCGATAAAGGGGCTGTCAATCACTTCACGGTCATTTACGAGAGTGAGATCTGATAGAGATAATAATAATAATAAGATAAATATTTTTGGTATTTTTATGATATAGATTGAAAGTAAAGATTGCAAAATAAAATAGATTGGAAACTTATATGATAAAAGATAGACCCGGGGGCCATAGGTTTCACTAGTGGCTTCTCTCAAGATAGCATAAGTATTACGGTGGGTGAACAAATTACTGTCGAGCAATTGATAGAAAAGTGCATAATTATGAGAATATCTAGGCATGATCATGTATATAGGCATCACGTCCGCGACAAGTAGACCGAAACGATTCTGCATCTACTACTATTACTCCACACATCGACCGCTATCCAGCATGCATCTAGAGTATTAAGTTCATAAGAACAGAGTAATGCATTAGGAAAAATGACATGATGTAGAGGGATAAACTCAAGCAATATGATATAAACCCCATCTTTTTATCCTCGATGGCAACAATACAATACGTGCCTTGCTGCCCCTGCTGTCACTGGGAAAGGATACCGCAAGATTGAACCCAAAGCTAAGCACTTCTCCCATTGCAAGAAATATCAATCTAGTAGGCCAAACCAAACTGATAATTCGAAGAGACTTGCAAAGATAATTAAATCGTACATATAAGAATTCAGAGAAGAACCAAATATTGTTCATAGATAGTCTTGATCATAAACCCACAATTCATCGGATCTCGACAAACACACCGCAAAAAGAGTTACATCGAATAGATCTCCAAGAAGATCGAGGAGAACTTTGTATTGAGATCCAAAGAGAGAGAAGAAGCCATCTAGCTAATAACTATGGACCCGAAGGTCTGAGGTAAACTACTCACACATCATCGGAGAGGCTATGGTCTTGATGTAGAAGCCCCCCGTGATTGATTCCCCCTTCGGCGGAGCTCCGGAAAAGGCCCCAAGATGGGATCTCTTGGGTACAGAAGGTTGCAATGGTGGAAATAGGGTTTCGTGGTGCTCCTGGATGTTCTCGGGGTATATGGGTATATATAGGAGGAAGAAGTAGGTCGGTGGAGCTACAAGGGGCCCACAAGGGTGGAGGGCGTGCCCAGGGGTAGGCGTGCCCCCTGCCTCGTGGCCGCCTCGTTTGTTTCTTGACGTCCACTCCAAGTCCCCTGGGTCACGTTTGTTCCAAAAATAACTCTCCCGAAGGTTTCATTTTGTTTGGATTCCGTTTGATATTCCTTTTTTGCGAAACACTGAAATAGGCAAAAAAACAGCAATTTGCACTGGGCCTTGGGTTAGTAGGTTAGTCCCAAAAATAATATAAAAGTGCTTAGTAAATCCCATTAAACATCCAAAACAGATAATATAATAGCATAGAACAATCAAAAATTATAGATACGTTGGAGATGTATCACTAACCATAGACATGAGTTGTCATTTGATTAATGGTACCACATCATTAGAGAATGATGTGATTGACTTGACCCATCCGTTAGCTTAGCACGATGATCGTAGCTTAGCACGATGATCATTTAGTTTGTTGCTATTACTTTCTCCATAACTTATACATGTTCCTATGACTATGACATCATGAAACTCCCGAATACCGGAGGAACACTTTGTGTGATACCAAACGTCACAATGTAACTGGGTGATTATAAAGGTGCTCTACAGGTGTCTCCAATGGTGTTTGTTGAGTTGGCATAGATCGAGATTAGGATTTGTCACTCCGATTATCGAAGAGGTATCTTTGGGACCTTTCAGTAATGTACATCACTATAAGCCTTGCAAGCAATGTAGCTAATGAGTTAGTTATGGGATGTAGCATGACGGAACGAGTAAAGAGACTTGCCGGTAACGAGATTGAACTAGGTATTGAGATACCGACGATTAAATCTCGGGCAAGTAACATACCGATGACAAAGGAAACAATGTATATCGTTATGCGGTTTGACCGATAAAGATCTTCGTAGAATATGTAGGAACCAATATGAGCATCCAGGTTCCGCTATTGGTTATTGATCGGAGACGTGTCTCAGTCATGTCTACATAGTTCTCGAACCCGTAGGGTCCGCACGCTTAACGTTCGGTGACGATCATATTATGAGTTTATGTGTTTTGATGTACCAAAGGTAGTTTGGAGTCCCGGATATGATCACGGACATGACGAGGAGTCTTGAAATGGTCGAGAAATAAAGATCGATATATTGGACGACTATATTTGGACATCAAAATGGTTCCGGGTGAGATCGGGCATTTACCGATGAACCGGGAGGTTACCGGAACCCCCTGGGAGGTATATGGGCCTTACTCGGCCATAGTGGGAGAGAGGAGAAGGGAGCAAAGGAGGGGGCGCCCCCCCAAGCCCAATCCGAATTGGGAGGGGGGTCGCCCCCCCCTACCTTCCTCCTTCCTCCCCCTTCCTTCTATCCTAATCCAACTAGGGAAGGGGGGAATCCTACTCTCGGTGGGAGTAGGACTCCCCTTGGGGCGCGCCTAGGAGGCCGGCCCCCTCCCCCTCCTCCACTCCTTTATATACGGGGGAGGGGGCACCCCATAGACACACAAGTTGATCATTGATCTTTTAGCCGTGTGCAGTGCCCCCCTCCACCATAATCCACCTCGGTCATATCATAGTGGTGCTTAGGTGAGGCCCTGTTCCGGTAGCATCATCATCCCCATCATCACGCTGTCGTGCTGACAAAGCTCTTCCCCGACACTCTACTGGATCTTGAGTTCACGGGACGTCACCGAGCCAAACATGTGCAGATCGCGGAGGTGTCGTACCTTCGGTGCTAGGATCGGTCAATCGTGAAGACGTACGACTACATCAACTGTGTTGTCATAATGCTTCCACTTACGGTCTACGAGGATATGTAGACAACAATCTTCCCTCTCATTGCTATGCATCACCATGATCTTGCGTGTGCGTCGGGTTTTTTTTGCAATTACTACGTTCCCCAACACGTTGTTCAAAGAAAATTTTATCTATTTCATTTCTTTCATGCATATGTAAATCATATTCATGGTCTAGCAAATATTGTTCTAAAGGATCAGTAGGAGGCACAGCAATAGAAGCAAGACCAATTAATTCATCCTTACTAGGCAATTCTTTTTCATGAAGCTTTCTACTAATCTTGGAAAAATTAAACTCATGAGACTCATCACCAAAACTAACACCGACAGTTTGCTTCTCACAATCTATTTTAGCATTAACAGTGCTCAAGAAAGGTCTACCAAATATAATGGGACAAGATTCATCTTGTGGGGAACCAAGAACAAGAAAATCAGTAGGGTATTTAATTTTCCCACACAGGACTTCAACATCTCTAACAATCCTAATCGGTGATATTGTGTCTCTATTAACAAGTTTAATAGTAACATCTATGTCTTCGGTTTCTGCGGGTGCTATGTCATTCATAATTTGTTGATATAAGGTGTAGGGGATAGCACTCACGCTAGCACCTATGTCACATAAACCATGATAATAGTGATCTCCTATTTTAACTGAGACAACAGGCATGCCAACAACAGGTCTATGTTTATCCTTTTTATCAGATTTGGCAATTCTAGCAGCTTCTTCACAGAAGTAGATAACATGCCCATCCATACCTTCTTCCAAGAGATCTTTAACCATAGCAATACTAGGTTCTACTTTCATTTGTTCATCAGGTTTATGTGTTCTAATATAGCTTTTCTTAACCACAGCTGAAACTTTAGCATGTTCCTTTATCCTAATAGGGAAAGGTGGTTTCTCTATATAAGCAGAAGGAACAACTGGATCAACATTATAAAGTATAGTTTCTTCTTTAACCAGCACCGGTTCTTTCATTTCTTCTTTAATAGGTGGGTGATATTTAAACCACTTCTATTTAGGGAGTTCAACATGATTAGCAAATGATTCACAAAAGGAGGTTACTATCTCAGAGTCAAGTCCATATTTAGTACTTTTTAAAAACATCGGTATCCATAAAAGATTTAACACAATCATACTTAGGTTTAATACCTGACTCTTTACCTTTGTCGAGTTCCCGATCTTCAGAGTTGCGTTTAATTCTTTCCAAAAGATCCCACCAGAATTCAATAGTCTTCTTCATAAAAGAACCAGCACAAGAAGTATCAAGCATGGTTTGATCATTACGAGAAAGCCAAGCATAAAATTATGGATAATAATTTCTCTTGAGAGCTCATGATTGGGGCATGAATATTACATTGACTTAAGCCTCCCCCAAGCTAGAGCGATACTTTCTCCTTCACGAGGCCAAAAATTATATATATAATTCCGATCATGATGAACTAGATGCATAGGATAAATTTTTTGGTGGAACTCTAATTTCAAACGATTCCAATTCCAAGATCCAATATCATCGCATAGCCTATACCATGTCAATTCTTTTCCCTTCAAAGGTAAAGGGAAAACCTTTTTCATAACTTCATCCCTAGGAAAACCTGTGATGCGTCCATTTTGCATCATGCTTTTATATCGATATTTATTGCATTATGGGCTATTATTACACATTATGTCACAATACTTATGCCTATTCTCTCTTATTTTACAAGGTTTACACGAAGAGGGAGAATGTCGTCAGCTGCAATTCTGGGCTAGAAAAGGAGAAAATATTAGAGACCTATTCTGCACAACTCCAAAAGTCATGAAACTCCACGAAAGTCAGTTTTGGAATATATAAAAAATATTGGGCGAAGAAAGCACCAGAGGGGGGGCACCCACCATCCACGAGGGTGGGGGCGCGCCCCCTGTCTTGTGGGCCCCCTATCAGGCCTCCGGTGCCCATCTTTGGCTATATGTAGTATTTCGCCTTGGGAAAAATCATAAGTAAGCTTTCGGGACGAAGCGTCGCTGCCACGAGGTGGAACCTTGGCGGAACCAATCTAGGGCTTCGACGGAATTGTTCTGCCGGGGAAGCATCCCTCCGGGAGGGGGAAATCATCAGCATCGATCCTCTCATTAGGAGGGGGTCAATCTCCATCAACACCTTCACCAGCACCATCTCCTCTTAAACCCTAGTTCGTCTCTTGTATCCAATCTTTGTCCCAAAACCTCAGATTGGTACCTGTGGGTTGCTAGTAGTGTTGATTACTCCTTGTAGTTGATGCTAGTTGGTTTATTTTGTGGAAGATCATATGTTCAGATCCTTTATGCATATTAATACCCCTATGATTATGAACATGAATATGATCTGTGAGTAGTTACGTTTGTTCCTGAGGACATGGGAGAAGTCTTGCTATAAGTAGTCATGTGAATTTGGTATTCGTTCGATATTTTGATGAGATGTATGTTGTCTTTCCTCTAGTGGTGGCATGTGAATGTTGAATGCATGACACTTCACCATTGTTTGGGCCTAGGGAAGGCATTGGGAAGTAATAATTAGATGATGGGTTGCTAGAGTGACAGAAGCTTAAACCCTAGTTTATGCGTTGCTTCGTAAGGGGCTGATTTGGATCCATATGTTTCATGCTATGGTTAGGTTTACCTTAATACTTCTTTTATAGTTGCAGATGCTTACAGGAGGGGTTAATCATAAGTGGTATGCTTGTCCGAGTAAGGGCAGTACCCAAGCACTGGTCCACCCACATATCAAATTATCAAAGTACCGAACGTGAATTATATGAGCGTGATGAAAACTAGCTTGACGATAATTCCCATGTGTCCTCAGGAGCGTTTTCCTTTATATAAGAGTTTGTCCAGGCTTGTCCTTTTCTACAAAAAGGATTGGTCCACCTTGCTGCTCCTTGTTTACTTTTGTTACTTGTTACCCATTACAAATTACCTTATCACAAAACTATCTGTTACCGATAATTTCAGTGCTTGCATAGAATACCTTACTGAAAACCGTTTGTCATTTCCTTATGCTCCTCGTTGGGTTTGACACTCTTACTTATCGAAAGGACTACGATAGATCCCCTATACTTGTGGGTCATCAACCTGGAAGCTTAAACAATCCACAAAGTTGTTCTACATATATCAAGTGCATATCAGGATGTTCGGTTCCATCTCCTGCATAAGGATTAGCTAGCAGTTGTTCTATCATACCCGAAGGAATTTCATATTCAATATTTTCAGTAGGTGCAGTAGGTTGAGTAGTAACTAATTGTGGTTCCGGACGAGGTGAAGATACCCCAAACAAACCCATCAAAGGATTTTTTTTCCATAGTAACAAGTGACAATAAATTTCAGCATACTATATAAATGTTTCCTTACCAAATTCCACTTACCAAAGACGCTTCACTCCCTAGCAATAGCGCCAGAAAATAGCCTTGATGACCCACAAGTATAGGGGATCAATTGTAGCTCTTTTCGATAAGTAAGAGTGTCAAACCCAACACGGAGCAGAAGGAAATGACAAGTGGTTTTCAGCAAGGTAATTTCTGCAAGTGCTGAAATTGTAAGTAGTGGAGTAGTTTGATAGCAAGATAATTTGTAACGAGCAAGTAACGATAGTAGTAAAAAAGTGCAGCAAGGTAGCCCAATCCTTTTTAGGCAAAGGACAGGCCAAAACGGTCTCTTATGATAAGCAAAGTGTTCTTGAGGGTACACGGGAATTTCATCTAGTCCCTTTCATCATGTTGGCTTAATTCGTGTTCGGTACTTTGATAATTTGATATGTTGGTGGACCGGTGCTTAGGTGTTGTTCTTACTTGAACAAACCTCCTACTTATGATTAACCCTCCCGCAAGCATCCTCAACTACGAGAAGAGTATTATGAATAAATTCTAACCATAGCATTAAACTTTTGGATCCAATCGGTCCCTTATGGAATAGCGCATAAACTGGGGTTTAAGCTTCTTTCACTCTCGCAGCCCATCATCTAATTGCTACTCCACAATGCATTCCCTTAGGCCCAGATATGGTGAAGTGTTAGGTAGTCAACGTTCACATGACACCACTAAGGGAATCACAACATACATACTATCAAAATATCGAACACATATCAAGTTCACATGATTACTTGCAACATGATTTCTCCCGTGACCTCAAGAACAAAAGTAACTACTCACAAACGATAAACATGCTCAAGATCAGAGGGGTATTATATAGCATATTGGATCTGAACATATAATCTTCCACCAAATAAACCATATAGTAATCAACTACAAGATGTAATCAACACTACTAGGGCGTGTTTGGTTGTCGTGCGCTACAGTACCCACATTGCATACACTTCTCCACCCAACCTGGCTATGCAAATGCAGTGTCAAATGCACCATATGCATGTTGTTTGGTTGCCTGCATGGCACGAACCACACTGCCTGGTGTTTGGTTGCCTGCATGTTAGTGGATAAACACAAGGCATGGTGTTTGGTTGTATGCAACGCCTGGTGTGTGGTAACCTCTTTGGCTAGTTGGTGAGGTTACCACCACACTTCGGTAGCACACATCATAAGCACAACAAAGTATAAACAGAGCATCAGCTAGCATAATTCAGATATAAGCAGTACCACACTTCATAACAGTTCAACGCATAAACCATAGACATGTACAAAGCAGACTCGATAGTACGCTGGAAAGAGGTAGCCCCGCCCTACTCCTTGGCGGCGAAGGCTTCGTCGTGCTTCCCGCACTTGTTGACGACCTCAATGCCATCGTCGTCGAAGATGATGACCTTGAGGGTGTCGAGAGTGAGGAGCTTGAACGTCACCATGTAGCCGATCTTGATCTGATGAACGGCTGCGTAGGTGACCCAACCCTGATCCAGGGTCATCCTGCTATTCATCAGCTTGACCGTCACCTTCCAGGAGCAGACGGTGTTGTTCCTGAGCTTTAACTCCGTCGGCACGACGACGAAGTGCTTGGTGAAGTCCAGGGGCATGGGGATGCACTCAAGTTTCAGTGCAAGGATGACCTTGCAGAAGTGAGTTGGGCCATCCTCCTGATGGTAGTGGCCGTAGTTGCGGCGTTTGTTGCTGGGGGGCTCCTCCATGCCCTCGTCGTCGCCACCCTCAGGCATCTTCGGGTCTTCCTCGGTGGTGGCCGGCAGCACAACCTCGTCGGGCATTGGGTGAAGGGGTTGCTTGCCCTTGTTGTCAACCTCCGTGCCCATCTCATTGCTCCCCTCGATCTGCACACAATTCATGGAGTCACACACAGCACGGAGTTCAAGGCTAATTGAAGAGCTTGTAGTTACAACGGCATGACTGTCACTCTTCTCCTCCTCTCCATCCCCCTATATTTACTCACCCTGCCCACCAGTACTTACCCACCCCCTCTTCTCTCACTGTCAACCTTCCTCCTCCCCATCTCCATGAGCTCTAGCTCCAGCTCCAACGCCAACCCCTTCCCTTGGGGTATTGGCTGGAGGGCCTTCTTCCTCGGGTGGACGGCTGGTGACCGGACCAAGTTCGAGAACACCATCGAAGTGTGCTCGAACTTCGGCTCCATGCCTAAGATGCAGAACGAATCAAATGCAGTGCTCATGAAGGCCAGTAAAGAAGAGCTGAAGACGTTGATTCCTGACCCAACGAAGGGTGTGATGGCAGTTGACATCATTCGCTGGGCCATGAATCAGACCGTCTCCGTCAACCCTAAACAGAGGAAGAAGTGGTGCAAGTACAAGACCTACTGTGCTCCTAATGACCGTCGTGTCGCAGTGTACTGGGAGATGGCTATCGCGCCGCCGGCGGTCATCAGCGGGGAGTCTAAGGAGGAGGAAGAAGAAGCGGTGCAGATGCCAACAAGGGCGCTGGAGCCAGGCCATCGTTCCTGGCAGATCGACCTCGACTCCGCCGAGGACGACGACGACGACCCCGCCGGCCCGCACGACGATGAAGCAGAAGAAGAAGAAGCGCAGAGGCTCGACCAGCCGCTCCGCACGCCGGTGATGGCTGCCGCGGTCAGCCGGTGTCCGTTGTCCACCCCCTATCCTCCAATCCCCCAATCCCCCTTCTGCATTTTGATCTTGCATGTATGAACTTGTATGAACTACCCCTATGCTTATCTACATATTCCCCATTCCCCTCCGCCGTGGATCGAATCTAGCATGCAGGTCGAAGAGATAGAAGTGCTTACTGCCATTGATGGAGTCCGGTGGTCTTCTTCCTCTGCTCCGATCCGCCGCCGCCAGTGATGGATTCCGGTGGTGTTCTTCCTCTGCTACGATCCGCCGCCGCCGGTGAGGGTTGGGAGAGTGGGGAAGAGTGGGGAGAGGGAGCGATGAGGCTAATAACTGCCGGTGCTCCGGGAAGCAACGTGGCTTCTCGAGCATGGCCGCGCGTGTGCAGCCGCCGCCCACGTGCACCGCTCAGGCCTGGCCCTGGAGAAACTACTGATTCATGGGTTTCTAGTGAGACAGGCCCAGAGCTGCTTTAAGTTCCGTGTGATGCAGGCCCAATAGTAAAAATAGACAACCAAACAGCCCACACACATCCCACGCGGGCCTGGTTGGGCTCGATGCGGGCAACCAAACACGCCCCTAGTCACCCACAAGCACAAATCTATAGTTTCAGTAACAAGATTGAACACAAGAGGTGAACTAGGGTTTGAGAGGAGATGGTGTTGTTGAAGATGTTGATGGAGATCGCCCTCCCCAAGATGGGAGAGTTATTGGTGATGATGATAACGATGATTTCCCCCTCCGGGAGGGAAGTTCCCCTGACAGAATCGCTCCGTCGGAGGGCAAAAGTGCTCCTGCCCAAGTTCCGCCTCGAGGCGGCGGCCCTCCGTCCCGAAAGTCCTCTCCTTATTTTTTCTAGGTCAAAATGACTTATGTACCAGAAGATGGGCACCGAAGGTGGGGCTGGGTGAGCACAACCCACCAGGGCGCGCCTGGGCTCCCTGGCGCGCCCAGATGGGTTGTGCCAACCTAGTGGGCCCCCTCTGGTAGTTATTTTCTCCAATAATTCTCAAATATTCCATAAAAATCCTCGTGAAGTTTCGGCTCATTTGGAGTTGTGCAGAACAGGTAGCCTGACGTAGCTTTTTCAGGTCCAGATTTCCAGCTGCCGGAATTCTCCTCTTTGTGTATACCTTGCATATTATGAAAGAAAAGGCATTAGAATTACTCCAAAAAACATTATTATGGATAAAAACATTATAAATAACAACAAGAAAACATGATGCAAAATGGACGTATCAGTCACTTTGCTCGAAATCTTTACATTGGTTCGTTCTGGGTAATCAGACTCGCCTGATCGGTGACTAGTAAAAAAGTTCGGTGGTCAGAGTGACTCTATTGGAGATTTATAAGGGTAGCATCATTTATCATGTGCCTCCATTCAGTATTTGCTACAACTCTATCAAGTCGCTCATGTATATTTCCTCGCTGCCAGGTAAATATTCCGCCTTCATAACCAAAGATCATTAAAATCACAAGAGTCTACTATACTCATGAATGCATTCATATAAGATCCGGGACTCGGATCCTCCCTCCTTCTCGTCATTATAAAGAATTTCATTAAGTTCTCCAATAATCACCCAGGGCAAGTTATGGTGCGCGTGAAGAGTCTGCAAATGTTCCTAAGTTTTATACTTCCGACCCCCCCCCCACATCGGAATTCTCCATACATTCTAGTCAACCTCCAAACCCTGTCATCTGCTCATCTATATTTACATCAATATAATTTGGATGCAAAAAATATTTGATCCTCAGTCGATTTCTTATGAGTGTATGCCGCATTCCACCTCCAACTCTCCTACCCATCACATGACTTGCTCTCACTACTATTTCCTTCCCAAAGATCATCTCGGTTCACACCCCTTCTAAAACCTCAGCCAAAAGCCATACCTCCCCTTCCTCTTCCAGCACTCATGTGATTTCCATTTCCTCGACCACCTCCATACCCCATGCGACTTCTCCCTTCATCTGCTAATATGAAATGACTCCATTCGAACTTGGTGTTGTTATGCTCACCCGTGCCACGTACCGGTGGCCAAGAAGACCACAATTGCTACAAAAATATCACCATTTTTTCATATTTACCATTCTTGCCTGCCCTTCTTATGGAGATGAACCTTTCAACCTTTTATTCACATCTAAACTTGCTTCAGAAGGTTGAACATGCCATACTGGGTGTGGTCCTAGAACCATCTTAACGTTCAATTGGACAACTTGGTAATTTGGGGCAAATCCTATTTTGCACTTATAGGGCGAAATAGTAGCAAATCGCTAGGTAGCGCTCACAACCTTCTATAAAATAGTTCCCATGTGGGCCAACCCATGTACGGTTTTATTTCTCATAGTCTTGGGAATCCCTTGGTTTTCTCCGTGCTTTTCTCAAATTTTTCGTTTTCCTTTTCATTTTTAACATGTATTTCTTTAAAATTTTCAAATATTTTTTGGAATTTGAAAACATTTTATTTCATGATTTTTTTCAAAAAATTGTCAAGTTTTTAGATCCATTTTAAAAAATTCGTGAACATTTTCCCAGATTCATGAACTTATTAAAATTGACGAAGTTTTACAAATTCATGAATTTTTTCCTAACTCGTGAATTATTTTTAAATCCATGATTATTTTTCAGATTCATGAATATTTTTAAAATTCATTAACATTTTAAAAAACCATGAAATGTTTTAAAATTTGTGATCATTTTTCCAAATTTCATGAAGTTTTAAATCCGTGAACATATTTCAATTTCCAGAATATTTTTGAAATTCTAGAACATTTTTATATTTTATGAATATTTTTTCAAATCAATGAATCATTTTTCAAATCAGTGAACCTTTCAGATCCATGAACTTTTCTTTGATTTGATTAACATTGTAAAATTCATGAATGTTTTAAAACCCTTGAAAGCAATCAAGTTCGTGATTTTCTTGAATGCATAATAAAATGGTAGCTTGTTTTTCTAAGTAGCGAGTGAACTTACATTAGCCTGCGAAAACATCACACACACACACACACACACACACACACACACACACACAATCAGGCCAGTAGCGAGCAGCAAGCGCGATGGAGTGCTATTTTGGGCCGTGACCTATGGCCATCCGTGCCGGCGCTTTGGCAACATGTTGGCAGACGATGTGGGGGCAGCACTATGTATCGCTTATATAGTTTTTTTCTCAAAAAAAATATTGCTTATAATGAGACCTAGTGTCCTCTCGTGCCAGGTCTTACATAAACTGACCGGCGCAGGCGTGCGGAAGGCCATGACCTTGTTGTTTCTTTTTTACTTTTTTAAACTTTCTTTTGTACTTTCAAATATTCTAAATATGTATATTACAAAAAAACTAAATAAAATATTTAGAAAAATGTAATCAAGCATTTAAAAATGTTAAATGTGTATAAATAAAATGTTTCTCATGTATATGAAAAATTATACAAAATATATATAGTATGCACAAACAAAATTGATCACGTATTTGAAAAAAATTGATCAAGCATTTGTAAAAAAAATTAAATGGGTATTTGAAAAATACTAATAAATTTTTAAAAAAATATTAAATGTGTATAGAAAAAATGTTGACACACGTATTCATAAAATGTTAAACTTGTATTTGAAAAATGTTAGATGTATTAAAAATATGTTAACCCTGTGTTCGAAAATGTTAATCTACCATACAAAAATGTTGAAATGTGTTTAGAGAAAATGTTAACCATGTATTCAAATAATGTTAATCTTGCAGATGAAAAATGTTAATGAAGCACTTGAAAAATGTTAAAAAATATGTATAAAAATGTTGATCATTTATTAAAAAATGTTAAACTTGTAGTTGAAAAATATTAATCATGTATTAAAACGTTCTTCACGTATACAAAAATGCAGAATGAAAACCAATAGAAACAAAGAAAATTTATAAAAATAATGAAATCCAAAAAAGAAACTAAAGAAAAAAGGAGACAAAAAACGAATCCGAAGAAACAAGTGCAAAAAGAATGAAGAACATTGAAAACCAATAAATAAACAAAGAAAAACAAAATAAAACCATTGAAATCGAAGAAAGCAACAAAAAACAGAAGAAAAAAAGAAGGAAAATGAGAAAGAAAAGAAAAACGATGAAAACCACGAAAGAAAGAAAAAATGGAAGAAAAAATCAAAGTATAACGAGGGAAGACCCTAAGAAGAAATGTGAAAACCAAACAAAAAATAGAAAAGACGAAGAAGAAAAGGAAAAAAAATTGAAAAAACGCATCAACACCACCTAGTAACAACCGAACAAAGACATCGACCTAAAAAATCACCAACGAAGCAACAACGATTGCTGACGATCGAAAAAAAAATTAAACGGGCCGACGGAGTTTAAGACGGGGGGTAGAAAAACTTTCAACAAGACGGAAGCTATACTCATAGTATAAGCGAGATATAGCCTTCGCGACTGAAGTGCCACCTTGCGTGATTTGGGGCCACAGCAATGCTTCAGTAGAGGTTTCCCTGTTGGGCATGATTGTGCTGCCTACTGCAAGGAAGAAGACGGGTGCCTCGGCTACAAGGCGTGGTGGTGGGTCGGCCCAGTTGGACGTGGGTCGTCATGCTGGTGTCACACAATATGTTTATCTTTTCTAATTTTAGTTATAATTTAAAAGCATATATTTAGAAAACAAAAATTTATTTAAGAAATTTAGAAGTACGAATTTTAATAAATGTTAGTGCCGTTCTGAAAAGATGTTGATAGCGTAAAAATATATTTGTAACAATAAAAGGTGTTCCCGCATTTCAAAATAATATATGAGATCGTTTAAAAGAATTCTATAATGTAAAAAAAGTTCCATACCATTAGAAAATATACGTTGCATTTTACGGAAATATTCATGCATTTCAAAAAAAAGGTTCTTGAAGTTTATTAAAATGCTATACACAATGTAAAAATAGTTTTAGGTTTGTTAATTTTATTCCCATTAACAAATGTACATGAAATTTTCAAAGATGTTTCTACTATGTATAAAAATGTACACGACATTTTCAAAGATGTTTCTACTATGTATAGAAATGTTGCGCACTTTAATTTTTTATTGCCATTAAAAAATATACAATGTGTATTTAGAAAATATCACTATGTTTTCGAAAATGTGTTCAAAACATGTATTTAATAAAATATACATCATGCATTTGAAAAATTGCCAGCGTGTATGAGAAAAATGTTTCACGTGCGCTCTAAAAACGTACACCGTGACCGTAGCTGTTCGAACCTACAGCGCGGAGCGAGCAAACCGCGCTAATAGGCCGGTCCGCTAGTTATCACCTGTAGGCGGTTCCTACTAGAAATTCGTATGGGCGACATATAGCACTGACGCTCCCTATCATCTGCAAAAAGATTAGGTTTTGTACAAACTGGACTCAGGATGCATTTCTTTTCTACTTACCGGGCTTCCATATGTGGTCGAGCTGACCCAGTGACGGTGTCAAGTCCTGCACATGTGCAGTTGGCCGCCGCATGTGGCCGCCCGTTTGTCCCATGTGGCGACGCGATGGCGATGGGATCCGTATTCTATGCGCCCCTCTCTACCTGGAGTCTATATCATACCCACAGTTCATCGGCCATAGCCATTTATCCTCTCCTTACTCCCACTCTAATTGGTAGCCGCCGCCGACGAGGCTACAGCACCGGCCGCTCGAGCGTTGACGCGATCTCCCTCGACTGGCGTGCGAGATCGTCCGTCCACAACGTGCCCCCACGCCGTATTTTCTGACTACCGGGCGTCAACGCCAGCTCTGCTCCGGCTACCCTGATTTTCCTGGCGCCGGAATCAGTCCGTTCCATATAGAGCCACGATGCCTTCCAGCTCCGACTCCGACCCTCTGCTCGCGCGCGCCGACGGCGACGGCATGACGGAAGAAGACGACGGCATCGACGTCGCGGCGGTGGACCACCGCGGCCGGCCGGCCCCCCGCGCCTCCACCGGCCGCTGGCGGTCGGCGCTCTTCATCATAGGCAAGTGCATACACAGTACAATACACATGCAGCAGCCCAACAATTTCGTTTAGATTTGTGTGCGTGGTGATGATCGGGATCGGAACGGGGGGGTGCAGCGGTGGAGATCGCGGAGCGGTTCTCGTTCTACGGGGTGTCGGCGAACCTGATCAGCTACCTGACGGGGCCGCTGGGCGAGAGCAACGCCAAGGCCGCGGCCGCCATCAACGCCTGGAACGGCGTGGCGCAGCTGCTGCCGCTGCTCGGCGCCGCCCTCGCCGACTCCTGCCTCGGCCGCTACCGCACCATCCTCATCGCCTCCCTGCTCTACATCCTGGTACGCACGTAACGGCCGGCGCAAAACCAGTCATTTCTTTTTTTTGCCTCGAGCAATTACCACCATTGCCTCAGAAGTTCACGGTGCCGGACCCAGTGTCAGTCGGACATTTCGGTGGTGGCGTGCTTGAATCGGTCGTGGGCTCGTGGCCATTTATGTTTGCAGCGCCTGAGATATTCTGGTCCAGTTCGCTATAGATTCTAGCTTGAATTTGACCGCAAGTTGGATGTTAAATTATGGTGAATTATTTGGGTTGTTGAGATTGGGCGAGTGGTCACAAATCTGATGACAGCTGAGTGGTCGAGGGTGCATGCACATGCGGACTACTCGAGGAAAGATAACATTCACCGGCGGCACACGTCCACGTCCACGAGTTGCACAAGCTTCTTCGGAAACACGCCAGATTTTCAGACATAAAAAATCGGACGTTTTTAATGAAAATTTATTTTGGCGTCGTGATGACAATTTTAATTTGTAAGCACGACAATTGTCTAACAGAAAGTGGATTGAGAATATTTCAGGCGCTGCAAACATGAAAAATATTTGATTTTCCATGGTGAAAAATCGGACATGAAATTTGTGGTGGAATCCAACTTCTTTCATCCAAGTGTCCACTGATGCGTTGTGTTTAACGGAGTAGGGTTTATATTCCCTTCTTTTGCATTTTGTGTGCTATATGTAAGATGCTTGAAAAAAAAAAGTTGAGCAACAGGTGCTTGAAAACAGTGGCGGAGGCAGGAATGCATATAATTGGATGTTCGGGAGGGCCGGCTGTAGGTAACAGTAAAAAAATGTCACTGTTTATATGCATATTACCAAGGAAATTAAGATGTTGGGGTGGGCCCGGGCCTTGGCTGGGCCCCCCATGTGCCTCCGCCACTGCTTGAAAATATGATTGGTGAGAGCAATGCCGAAGCTTCTCAAGGGCCAACGTGGACTTGCCCAACCCATAATATTTTTGAGTGCCGCGGTTAGGCCAAACCGGGAGTGACTAGAAGCCGGGGACGTGTGGCAATGGCTTCACCAGTAGAGAGGAGTCCGAGGTTGATTGGTTCAAATCCAATCCGGAAGACAACAAGGTTGGAAGGGTGGTCGGGAGCGACGACAGACAACTTAGGAAGGCTGGGGCGGTGAGGCATACGTGGCAGGGCCGCCGGTCATGGGTGGTGGTGGCAGGCAGCACGACTGGCATCAAAACAACTCTGCGGCAAGAGAAAGAAAAAGAGAGGAGAAGAAACATACTCTGGGGAAGTCAACTAACGCGGAAAAAAATCAGGCGGTCGAACATATAGTCTGTCTGTTTCTTCTTGAGTGGGGGGGTTGTTTTTTTCTTATTGGGACAGAGGAGAAAGTAGGTGACCTATTGCTTGTTGATGGGATTTTGGTTAGGGTAAACTTCGTCAAACAGTGCGTCTTTGTCTCATTTAGAGTGAGACTCTTGCCTTAGGAAACGTGCTAATTGGGCCTGCCCAATAGTGTTAGTTGCCCGGTCTCATTCTTTTCACTTCTGTTTATATTTTGCGACATTCCAAATAAATATATTCCAACAAAAAAGTTTAGTTACCCTTTTGAAAATGTTAAGTATGAATAAGAAAAATGTTAACGCGCTTTAACAATTTGTTAGCGAAATTGTAAAATAATGTTGATAGTATTCCAAAAAACTATTTCTGACATATAAAAAATGTTCACATGTTTCAAAAATAATCTACATAATTGTAAAAAAATGTTTATATAATGTAAAACATGTTTTTGTAATTCAAAAACAAAGTTTCATATCAATATGTTACATTTAAAAAATGTTCATGAGTTTCAAAAATATGTTTGTGACATATTTAAGATCTCTTGATACGATGTGAAAAATCTGATAGTTTACAATTTTATACCATTTGAAGTAATGTTTTAAAACATCTTTGAAAAAATGTTCAAAACATGTTTTTTTAACTATAATTATGTATTAAAAACGTTAAACGTGCAAAAAATATTGTAGACATATATAAAAAATGTATAATGTGTATGTAAAAATAGATATCAAAACATACATTCTGAAAAAAATGTTAATCATGAACTTAAAAAATGTTAAATGTGAGTAATAAATGTTCTCATAAAAAATATACATTGTGTATGAAAAATTGCAGACCTGTGTTGATCTTTTTAAAAGGGCAAACCAGATGAAAGCAGAAGAAAAAACAAAGAAAACTTTAAAAATAAGTAAAAACGAGAAAACAGAGAAAAATAAAAAGACCCAAAGTAATCAATGCAAACAGTGAATACCGATAAGAAAACTACAAAGAAAAAAACACGCGGCAGGTGCAGTGCTTGACCGGCCCAGGCCTCGCTTGATAAGAGGCATGAATAATAATAAGTAGTACTCCCTTTATTCACAAATATAGGATTGTTTTAACTATTCTTGAATTTGATGTCTCTCCATCTCATAGTGTAAAATGTTTTTTGCCACTAGCTAGTGTAGTGGCAAAAACCGTCTTATATAATGGGACGGTGGGAGTATATAGAGACGGTTTTGTGTTTTTGTTCACTTGTTTCGGTTTGTTGTCTATAAACATCTTATACTCCCTCTCTTACTAAATATAGACCTTTCAGAGATTTCAATAAAGACTACATACAAATGTATATAAATGCATTTTAAAGTATAGATTCACTTATTTTGCTCCGTAGTCTATATTGGAATCTATAAAAAGATGTATACTTATGAACGGAAGGAGTACTGTATAATTTTGGGAGGACGCAATTTCACTCTGCTCTTCTTTTTCCGATGTTTGATTCACGAGACAGGATCGTATGCATCACATTTCTAAATTTCTCACTCTGAAACTGCGTGCAGGGTTTAGGAATGCTGGCTCTCTCGACATTGCTCTCCCCCGGCAATCACAAATGCAGTAACACCGACGGCGGCACGCCCTGCCCGCCGCCGTCCGGTCTGCAGATGGCCGCGTTCTACACCTCCCTCTACCTGGTGGCCCTGGCGCAGGGCGGGCACAAGCCGTGCGTCCAGGCCTTCGGCGCCGACCAGTTCGACGCGAGCCACCCGCGGGAGGCCGTCTCCCGGAGCTCCTTCTTCAACTGGTGGTACTTCGGCATATGCGCCGGCACCGCCGTCACGCTCGTGTTCCTCAGCTACATCCAGGACAACATCGGCTGGGGCCTCGGCTTCGGCATCCCCTGCGTCGTGATGCTCTGCGCACTCGCCGTCTTCTTGCTCGGCGCCCCCACGTACCGCTACTACGCCTCCGACGGCAAGCAGCGGAGCCTGTTCGCTCGTGCCGGCGAGGCTTTTGGGGCGTGGCGGAGCAGACGGCGGAAGTCGAGTCCCCTTGCAGTCTCCGATTCGCATGAAGGCCGTCGACCCGCAACACAGGCGCCGGAATACAGGTAATTCGAAGTGTTTGACAGCGTGTTCGGTCGATGGAATGCAAGAACCCGACGTGGACATTGATATGCTTTCACCAAAATTTGCAGTGCTCAGGTCGACGAGGAGGAGCAGGGAGTGGTGATCAGAAACGCGGACCTCGTCGAGGAAGTCAAGGGCGTCCTCCGGCTGTTCCCGATCTGGGCGACGTGCCTGATCTACGCCGTGGCGTTCTCCCAGTCGTCCACGTTCTTCACGAAGCAGGCGGCGACCCTGGACCGGCACGTGGGCAAGCGGGTCCAGGTGCCACCGGCGGCGCTGCAGAGCTTCATCAGCATCACCATCGTGGTCTTCATGCCCATCTACGACCGCGCCATCGTGCCGCTGGCGCGCCGCTGCACGGGCGTCTCCTCGGGGATCACCATGCTGCAGCGCATCGGCGTCGGGATGGTGCTCTCGCTCGTGTCCATGGTGGTGGCGGCGCTGGTGGAGACGCGCCGGCTCCGGATCGCGGCGGACGCCGGCCTGGCGGACCTGCCCAGGGTGCCGGTCCCGATGAGCCTGTGGTGGATGGTGCCGCAGTACGTGCTGTTCGGCGCGGCGGACGTGTTCACCATGGTCGGCCTGCAGGAGTTCTTCTACGACCAGGTGCCCGACAAGCTGCGCAGCATCGGGCTGGCGCTCTACCTCAGCATCTTCGGCATCGGCAGCTTCATCAGCAGCGGCCTCGTGTCGGGCATCGACAAGTGGACGTCGGAGAGGGGGCCGAGCTGGTTCTCCAACAATCTCAACCGCGGCCACCTCGACTACTTCTACTGGCTCATCGCCGCGCTCAGCGCGCTCGAGCTTGTGGTGTACGTCTTCTTCGCCGTTACCTTCAAGTACAAGAAGAAGGCAGCGGCAGCTGCCGTTGGTTAGAATTAGCAGTATATACTCGAGCTAGGCATAGGTTAAACGGAACTGCTAAATCTCAGTCGACTGAGAAGTCTCAGTCGACGAGCTAGCCATTGGATGCTTTGGTCGTTTCAAGATTCGTGTTGGGTGCTTTATCCTATGTTTTGGCCTATATAAAGCGCCGACCGGCCCGTTTTTCTTTTTTTTTAGTCAGAGCGTCATCGCGCTTGCCTTTTGTGGGCTGGACAGGTGCTAGGGTGGGCCTTTTTGTTTGTTTGTTCTTTTTTTTACTGTCTTGTTTTTCTGGCCGCAGTAAAGAAATGGAATGGGAAGCGGCGGCCGAGAGCACCCCGTGGCCAGTAATCAGTCCATTTCTTCCTCTATCTCTCTGTTCTTTCTCTGTCAAAAAAGCCAAAGATCTCTGCGGTGGAACGAAAGAAATCGCCTTTGCTCCTGAACGGCCAGCGAGAGCCTGGGCGATGCTGCTAGTGGAGTAAGTGTTACCCTCTTTCCTCCAATTTTTTTGTTTCTTTGTTGGCGCTCTGCTTCAGATCTGAGGGGATTGGGTTCCATTTTTTTTGTTTGGATCAAGTCTAGATTACTAGCTTGAAGCATGGAATCCCTCCCAGATTTAGTCCTTTTTTCGTGTCCTTTTTCTTCAAGCAGTGGTATGTAGTGCGTCCATTTTTTGTTTGATTTTTTTTTCAGATTGCCGAAACCCTTGTGCAATCAGTAGCATGTTTAAATCATTATGTGGAAACAAGAGGATTAATACTGAACCTATCACTAGGAGTGACATGTTTTTTTTTTCAGATTTTGCTGACACCCTATTAATCAGTAGCTTGTTTTGAAGCCATTCTCTGGAAACAAGAGATTATTACTGAACCTATCACTAGGAGTGGGCTTGTATTTTTTTGTTTTTTCAGATTTTTGCTGAAACCCTATTAATCAATAGCATGTTCAAATCTTTCTAAGGAGTCAAAGAGAATGATTACTGAACGTATTTTCTAGGAGTATCATTTTTTTTGTTTTTCAGATTTTGCTGAACCCTAGAATCAGTACCATGCTCTAATTTTTTCTATGGAATCAAGATAATGATTACTGAACCCATCACTAGCAGTGGCATGTTGATTTTTAAATTTTCATATTTTTACTCAAACCCATTTTTCTGGTGTGGTACTGGTTTTTTACAGTTTTGTGCAGGTGCAAAAGCTCAACAGCACTAGAGCTGACCTGATTGATCTATACATGTGTAGGACCATAATTAGTACTACGAGTACTACTAATCTTTTTTTGCTTTGTAGGTACTTAGAGATTAATTAGGATCTTTGGCCGAGAAGATCTGGAATAGTATTGAGCAAAAGTACTGCCAGTACTGCTATTTTTATGCTATGACTTTTTGAGAGTCATTAAATCAGGGGGACTTCGTTTGCAGGAGAACAAATATTAATTAAGCCCGTTCTTCCACGCTTCTATACAGGAGGAGCATGTGTTTTTAGGGTGCTTAAGTTGACCTTTTGTTAGGATATAACCTCTACTAGTCATTCTTTTTTTTTGACAACTTGATCCCGCTGTTGTTTCTGCTGAGTGCTAACACAGCAGGGATATTTGCTGGCACATGCCCCTAGTAGTTTGTCACCACTGCTACTAGGGGCATGTGCGAGCAAATAATGGCGCATTAGATTAATTAGGGGCAGGAGTAGTTCTTTTTTGTTGTGTAAATAATGGCACTTAGCATCTGGTAAGCAGGGTTTGGGTTCACACAGTCATAAACCTACAGGAATAAATGCTGAAATCTAGATGTTTTGCAATTATTCATTTTCTAGTTATGCTTTTCTGAATCCAGTTTTTTAATTTTTTTCGTATTTGTGTTGTTAGTGAATTACCCATTTAATTATTTTCTTTTTTGCTTCTTTTTTATGCGCACAGGAGATGGCTTGTGGAGTTTGTTTAAACCATTGCAACTATGAGAGTGAGGGAAGCGGTTTCAGCATGTATGTATAGGAGCACTTCAAAAACGCAGGGGTAACTCACTAGCTTCTTTTTTTTTAATATATTTTCTCATTTTTTATCCTTTGTTTCTTTTTATATTAGTCTTTGTCATGACACCACTACTAACTTTTGTTCTTTGCTTTTTTGTGTTCAACCAAAATAGGTTGTGCCATGCAATGAAAGGGTCCGTTTCAACAACATGATGGGAGCGAAGGTGACGTTTGTGGCAAACCAAATACATAATTCAAATCTGAACTGAAAATATGAACTTTAAGCTTTTTGTAGGGTTTTTAGTTTTTGTAACTCTGAACTGCATTTTTTCAAGTAAGGATGTACATGTTTTCCAGTTTTCAGCTTTTCTTTTTTGTTTTCGGTATACTTCAAGTAAAAATCTGAAATTGTTTTACTTGTTTTTGTTAGATTTTTTACTATGCTTTTTTGTTATAATACACATTTTACATTCTTTTTCCCTGGAGAGGTTTTTTTAGGAATGACAGTTTGATAGAACACTCATAATTGTCTTACAGTTCAACCCTCGACTCTTAATTTGGGGCTTTTTGTAGTTTTGTAGTTGCACCCTGGGACCCTGCTCCCAGTTGCATGTCAACTATTGGCACTCAACTAGGCTTTTTTCATAGTTTGTGTGTGTGTGGGGGGGGGGGGGGGGCAGTTGGAAGTCAACCCTTGACTCACAGTTGTTTTTCGTAGGCTTTTGTAGTTGCACCCCAAGCCCCCGACCTAGTTGCATGTCAAGTATCGACATGCTCCTAGGGAGACTTTTCATAGGTTTTGTAACTGCCCTAGTTGCAAGTCAACCCTTGACTCACAACTAGGATTTTTTTTCATAGGTTTTTGTAGTTGCCCCTAATTTGCAAGTCACCCCTCGACTCACAACTAGGGGCTTTTTCATACATTTCTGTAGTAGCCTGAGTTGCAAGTCAACCTTTTGACTCACATCCTGGGAGCTTTTTCCTAGGATTTTGTAGGTGCCCAAGTTGCTAGTCAACGCTTGACTCACAACCCGGGAGCTTTTCCCCGGGATTTTGTAGTTGCACTTGCACCCTTGGGGGCCCGACCCAATGCCAACTCAACCCTCGACCCACAGCTAGGGGCTTTTGTAGGTTTTTGTTGTATTTTCCCAGGCCTTTCTTGTCATAGGGTGAGGAGTAGGGTAGTTGTAAGTCTGAGGAGGAGGGCATTTGCATGTCCAGTAGTAGGCATGCACTTGCAATGGTCACAACCCAACTGCAATTGCATGCCTTCCAACAAGGGATGCAACTAGTTTTTTTGGGGAATTGCATGACCGATACTGGGCATGCAACTACAACTGTGACCACCGATTACAACCGCATGTTCGTTAGTTGGCTTGCAACTACAAGTCTCATGCCCAACTGTAATTGCATATCTTCCTACCGACCAGAATAGGCCATGTGTTTTTGTCGTAGGGTGGTGGAGGAAAGAGGGGGTGAGGTAGTTGCAAATGGGGGGTAGTTGCATGTCCGATACTAGGCATGCAACTGTCACCCATGACTGCAACCGCATGTCCGATAGTAGCTTGCAACTACAGGTGTCGCGCCCAACTATTACTGCATGTCTCCCTACTGACTGCAACCGGCTTTGTGTTTCTGTTGGAGGGGGAAAGAGAGATTGGAGGTGAGTTAGTTGCAAGTCGGGGGAGGGGGTAATTGCAAGTGTAGTGCTAGGCATGCAACTGCAACTGTCACCCGCAACTGCAATTGCACCACTGCTAATGTTGTTGCAACTAGTCTTTTTGTTTTGTTGGAAAGTAGGAGTTGCATGTGTCATACTAGGCATGCAACTGTAGTCGTCACCCCCGACTGCGAACTGCACGCCTTTCAAAGTGGTCGCAACTAGTCCTTTTGTTTTGTTGGAAGGTGGGAGTTGCATGTCTGATACTAGGCATGCAACTGTAACTGTCACCCCCACCCCGCAACTGCATGCCTTCCAACATGTTTGCAACTGCATGTCCGACAGCAAGTGTTGCCCCCAACTGCATTTGCATGTCTCCCTACCAACCCGAACCGGCCTTGCATTTTTGTTGGAGGGCGGCGGGGGTGAGGTAGTTGCAAGTCCAGTACTAGGCATGCAACTGCCACTGTCACCCCCGATTGCATCTAAAATCTCCCAACATGGTCGCCACTGGTCTATTTGTTTGTGGGAAGGTGGGAGTTGCAAGTCTGATACTAGGCATGCAATTGCAACTGTCACCACCGGACTGCAACTGCATGCCTTCCAACATGGTTGCAACTGGTTGTTTTGTTTTGTTGGAAGGTGGGAGTTGCATGTCCAATATTAGGCATGCAACTACATGCTTTCCAACATGGTTGCAACTGCATGTTCGGCAGTAGGCTTGCAACTGTAGGTGTCGACCCCAAGTGCATTTGCATGTGTCCCTACCAACCACAACTAGTCTTGTGTTTTTGTAGGAGGGCGGCGGGGGTGAGGTAGTTGCAAGTCGGGGGGGGGGGTTACAAGTCGAGTACTAAGCATGCAACTACAACATTACCTCCGACTGCAACTCTCCCAACATGGTCGCAACTAGTCTTTTTGTATTGTGGGGTGGTGGGAGTCGCATGTATGATTCTAGGCATCCAATTGCAATTGCCACCATGGACTGCTACTGCATGCCTTGCAACTGGTCCTTTTTGTTTGTGGGGAGGTGGGAGTTCCATGTAGGCATGCAATAGAAATTGTCAGCCCGACTGCAAATGCATGCCTTCCAACATGGTTGCAATTGCATGTCCAACAGTAGGCTTGCAACTGCAAGTGTCGGCACAACTGCATTTGCATGTCTCCCTACCGACCACAACTGGCCTTGTTTTTTTGTCGGAGGGAGGCAGTCGGTGAGGTAGTTGCAAGTCGGGGGGCGGGGGGGGGGGGGGGGGGGGGTGGTGGTGGTAGTTGCATGTCCAGTAATAGGCATGCAACTGCTATTATTACCCACGGTCACAACTCTCCAACGTGATCGCAACTGGTCTTTTTGTTTTGTGGGAAAGTGGGAGTTGCATGTTCGACTCTAGGCATCCAACTGCTATTGTCAACCCCGGACTGCAACTGCATGCCTTCCAATGTAGTCGCAACTGGCCTTTTTGTTTTGATGGAATGTGTAAGTTGCATCTCTGACACTAGGCATGCAACTGCAAGTGTCGCTTCTGACTACAACTACATGTCTTCCAACATGGTTGCAACTGGGTTTTGTTGAAGGGGACGATGGTGAGAGGGGGGATAGTTGCATGTCCGACACTAGTTATGCAACTGCAAGCATCACCCTCGATTGCAATTGCATGTCTTCCAACATGGTTGCGACTAGGTATTGTTTTGTCAGAGGGGTGGCAGGGAGATGGGGGCAGTTACATGTTTGACGCTAGCCATGTAACTGCAAGCGACGCCCCCAACCACATATGCATGTTTTCTAACCTGGTTGCAACTCGCCTTTGTTTTGTCAGGAGGAGGGGGCGACGAGGAGAAGGGAGACAGTTGCATGTCCGACATTAGTCATGCAAAAAAGGTGAGACCATTGTTGTACTAACCTAAGCAGCTAGAGGTGAGACTAGCTTTTGATTTCGAATTTCAAATCCATCCAAAACCTGACGCATGTAAGCATGATGTTTATTCAGAGTAAGCTCACGCATTGTTTTTTTTGGATCTGCACCTTACTTTCGTTTTGATTTTGTTTTCCCAATATCCTAATTGCAAATGTACTGCTAGAGATGGGTTCATTAAGTACAAATAGTTCCTCTTTTGATTATTTTTAGGTCGAGAAGTCCCTGGTGAAGCTGGATTTTGCAGAGAGTTCTTTTCACCTGAGTTAACCTGAATGTGTGTTTGTTTGTCTTTTTTTTTAGTTCTCTGAAACCGTGTAGTAGTTTTTGCAGGAATAGTCTTGTTGAGTTTGTAGCTGAATTAGAGGGATTGTTAGCAGTGGTATTTGGTAGGAAGGCTTTTGTTTAAAGAATGAAAATGGACCAAAATATATCTGCATGGTGCGTATTGCTTAAGTTTAACTTGGCATCAACCTTATGTGCTTCCACAACACTCTTTTTTCAAACGGACACTTGCTAACTACAGTAGCACTAAGTCCTCTCTTTTTTCTGCGGTCAACATGGATGTGATGTCATGTGTGCTGACGGGGGCTGTAATTTTTGGTGACTGTTTTTGCTGTGTGTCGATGCATGCTTACATTTTCAAATACTAGAAGCAGATCAGTTGCTCGGGGGAGTGGGGAGGGGTGGACATGATTTGGGAGATGTTTGAGGGGCGATGACATTGTGGGATCCCGGGGGAATGATTATATATTTTTTGACTTGTTTTTTTAACTCAAGCAATCACTAAAGTTTGTATATTCCTGAAGTAGAGTCGAGACAATGTGTATGCCTGTTCCAGGTTCAGTTTTTGTTTACTATAATGACAACGATGGTGTCTTTGTTACGCTAGCCAGATTTTTTGTAGGCTTGACAAAGCCCTGCTTGAGATAACAAACATCAAATCATTTGTAAAAGCTGGCTACCCAATCCCGGGCTTTGTGCGCGCGTGTGTGTTGGGATGAATGTTTTACATAACATAGATCACAACTAGTAGCTGCTGGATATATGTTCAGATTGTTTTTTTTCTGTTCAGGTTTTTTTAAATGTGCATGTGTTCAATCCCAGAGATAGTGTCGCTAGCATTTTTTTGTGCACCAGGGGGCCATGAAATGCTGATTTACAAACTAGTAGTAGAAATTCTCTTCTAGCTAGTGCCATGATTTTAGCTTCTTCTTTGTCATACTTTGTCCTACCCCCTCTTTTTTTAAACTTGTTTTCAACACTAATGTATCATATACATTTATGAATACAACAGTGCACAGACACTGACATGGATGACGAAGGATGCGACCCTGAGCAAAAGAAATGCAAAAGGCAAAGAGCAGTGTGTTGAAGATATAGAGTCAGGAGAGGGAGGATATCATGTAGAAATCACGTACACGGAAGTGTCGGAGGGCTTGCCTACACTGGTTTGTAACCTCTAAATATATTCATATTTCTTCTAGAGTTTTAGTAGTTGATACAGGACGTTAACTAGGAAACACATGATCTTTAACTTGTTGTGTTGCCATGTCTCCATGCCTTTTTTGCTGTAGTTTTAAAATAGCTAATGCATGAATTTTGTTAACTAGCTACTTGATGTCTATGTAAGTTGCTAGTTGACTTGCTGAAAAAACATCCATAAGTTCCTGTGATCAACTCCATGAACCATGGACAGCACCGTTCAATTTAGCATACAGTTTCTTGTCTCTATTTGCTGGGCTCTATTTTGTTCCTTTTTTTGTTCAATAGCTTTTTTCATATGTGTTGGTAAAAAATATTTTCATAGGCGAGCCCGACCCAATCAGAACAAACAAATTAATAAAGCCCAGCCAAAAAAAGCAGGAAAATAAAGAAAAAAGCCCAGAAGCCAGGACGAATACAGTCCAGGAGAGGGAGAGCTGATCAACAGGCCTAATCTGCATGGGTGACGTCAGCCGGCTGAGACTTCGTGAAGTCTCAGTCGACTGATACGTAGACAGACCCTAGGTTAAATATGAATTCAAGGTGTACATACTTACATTTTTAAGATGGCTATTCCCCGCTTCGATCCGGCCGGGGCCGATTATCATGACATTGGACACGCCACAAAGGGTTTTTGGGGAGAACATGGCTCTGTCGAGAGCCTAACTTTAAGTAACGTTGAGCCCATTTCCCACGCGGTTACGTAAAAAGCAAGTAAATTTAAGTGCAATTTGATGTAGGGATTTAGGTGGAAAAATTATCACAATAGCTAAACATTAGTCGCCTGAAATCTAATTTGGATCAGTTGATTTTGCGAAGGGCGAAGAAGTTCGCTGGAGGGAAGGAAGGAGAAGGAAGGAGCTCACTGGAGGGCTACCCCATCATCTATTGTTGGTAGGGGGCGAGGGCAACAACACGGCGGCGGTGGGGCGGCAGCACAACGATGGTGCAAGTTCGTTGAGGAAATCTCTGTCGGTATCGGGGCTAGAGGGATGGTCAGGGACGGCAGCAGCACGGCGGTGGGAGTAGGTTCCAGGGAGAGCGGGTGGCGAGGCTGCGTAGGAGCGCCGTCGGCTGCAGGGTGGTGCTGGCCGGCGGTCCGTTGGGCGGTTGGAAGAAGGCATCGGGAGGAAGAAGATGTGGCGTTGTGCCTGTGATCTGTTTTTAGAAAATGGTTGAAGGTGAAAGATGACATGACGGACATTAGATCAGAGATCAAGGGCGAAGAAGAATACTGACCTAAATTGAGATTTCAGTCGACTGGCATATAGCCAGTCCCAAAAATTATCGATGCAACTGTAAATAACATGACTTGATGGCTAGGTTCAGTGAGTTCATGTCGAAGCTTGCTTGAAAGTTTGGTAGGATCTACTTCTCCAGGGCCAAAACCACATGTTAGGTTTGCATCTTTAGATTCGGTGGTGACGTAGATATCCTAAAATTCCATTATTTCCTATCAAAAAAGTTCCAGCATTTCTTTTACATCATTACTTTAACAGGTACATCTCGTTTTTGGCTTGCACCTTGTTTAGCCCTCTACTCCCTCCATTTCTTATGTATTTTGCTAAGACAAGCAATTGAATATTTTTTATTATTAATACCAAGGTTGTCCGAATCATGATTTTGAATTAGATCGGAGGTCTGATGGTAGGGTAGCAAATCATAGAATCTTAACTATCAATGTTGTAGAAACGTAGATTCTATGAACTAAAATCGTAAAATCCGAGGTGTTAGTCTGGATTGTAGAGTCGTAGAATCGTATAATAGAACCGCGATTGTAACAACCTTGATTAATACTATGTGATCTACATGTCATGAAATTTATATTGGTAGCTTCTTTTTAAAGAATTTACTGGTGAATAATTCTTGATCAAACCTATGTCTTTACAAAATCTAATACACCAGAGATTAGAATTTTTGTGTGGCATGCCGCTTATAATAGCTTAGTTGTACATGTTAATAAAGTTACGCATCACCGGTCCAACTCAGGTATGTGTTCGATTTGTGGTATGGGAGAGAAAAATACTTTTCATGCTCTTGTGCTTAGCCCTAAGGCTCGTGCCAAGCGGATAGTACTCCCTCCATTCCATAATACCGATACAAAATTTTGCTCCCCGCCGCAATCGATCTCGTTGGTTAAATTCATGATCAAATTTAGATCTCGGGGAGCGCGGGTGCACTACATTGTGGAATGGAGGGAGTAGGTAATTTTGTTGAGGTGGCACAGAATTAAATGAAGAGAGGGAGGATTGAGTAAATGATGCTAAGACTAGCCACAGTGGGAGTAACTTCAGCGGTAACATCGAGTCCAACTCAGCAGATTTGCTCATGTGTCAATGAGTTAATGAAGAGAGAGGTAATTGTAGTAACTTAGCTAGTTACTGTAACATCACATGTCCCAATGCAATATGAGTCTATAACCTAATAAATGAATCTTTGCATGTTACCACACTTAAATTACTACCCACTATGAAGGTAGTAACATAGTCTAGGGATATGTGTATGTTACTATCCATTGTGCCTAGTCTTATACGATACTACCAAGCTATAATACTATACATTGTGGAGGTACTAACATACACTAGTATCATGTGCATGATCCTAGTATATGATACTTTCCATTGTGACCAGCCTCAGGCATGACATCAAGGATGACCTCATCATGTTTGTGACGCTTCGTGCTCCTACGAGCCGGCCTCAACCAAGTTTGATGAGATCGGACTTGAGTGGAGCATTCTCCACAACCCTAAGGAGTCAGCTCTCAACGAGTCAACCCCCTGCACCCCCCAAGATGAGGTGAAGCATTTTGCCCCTGACACCGCCAAGATGAGGTGAAGGAGTCGGCTTATGGGTAAGTTCCGTGTGTTCAAGCTGACCTCACCTTTGGGTGTCAGCACCCGACCGATCCCGATGTTCCTTCCCTTTGGGTGAACGGCTCTGGGTTAGCTTGTTTTTAGGAGTTCCATGAGTCCACCAATACCTTGTTGTGTAGTCCAAGACGACGCGCTTAGTTCGGGTTTCACCAGCTGCAACCAAGATCACGAAGGACTCGGGGGCTACTGACGATACCATTCTCTATGGTGTACTAGCATGCCAAGAATCGACCCACCGGGCCACGGGACGGCCCAAGCCCACGACACAACACCGATGTACACAGGGAGTCATGGACGCTTCATCAACTTGACATGCAAGACCGTCCTGCCCATGGATCTAGGAGTATCCCACGAGATTAGCTAGATCATACTGACCTGGGAATCGTGTAAACCCTAGCCATGTTCCCTATAAAGGTATGGCTAGGGTCCTCTCTCGATAGCTAATACCTACGTGATCATTGCAATCTTATCATCTTGCTCAAAATCCTAGTTCTCATACGGGGCTATTTCACCATAATACATCAAGCAGGAGTAGGTACCTTGATCTTAAGGGCCCGAACCTCAATAACTATCTTGTGTGAATCTTATTTGAGGGGCATGTACGATCCCCTCCTCTTGTGGGGGAAAATACCCCTAAATTCACACCACCAAATGGCAACAACTGCACGAGGGAAGATGGACGAGCGTGGAGGAAGGAAGTGGGCGTTGCAAACCATGATTGTGCGTGAGAAAAGAACGAGGGAAATATTTTCACTGAGTGCTCAGCCGTGGAAACTCTACCCAGCACAATAGAGGGGTTAGGGCCGGCCTGCCCTGTGGGTTGGGGCCTTCAAATATCGCGGTCCTCTCTTCGGGGGACAGTTTCCGTGGTTTCACCCCCTAAAAAAAGGTCGGGATCCCTAGGGAATCCCCAATAACAAAACGAAGCCTAACGGACTAACCTGCCGTTGGTGTTGGAGTTAACACCATTAAGGTAGGGAGGCTAGAGAGACTTACTATATCGCCATGATATCAATACTACCTCGACATCGCCATCAGGATAGAAGAACCAAAAGTCATAGAAAACCAGCCTACACACAATAAACAAAGAACCGAGTGCGACTTCCTTAAAGGGAGAGGAAGTCCGGTTTGTCTCATCCCTGGGAATTTTAACATTTCCTTTTGATGTGAAGTTAGATGTATTATGAAATCTAAAAAAGGTCTATTACACCCCGAAGTGAAATGAGTAATAGCGGGTTTCCAAAAATGAAGTAAAAAGTAACGTGCTGTCTTCCGTAAACGGTCTTGCTAAATCTCAGTCGAGCGAGAACTAGCCACACTCTTCCGCAAAAGCCAAAACCGTGCCCTCTCTCTAAAAAAAACAGTGCCAAATGGGACTCCTCCGAACTGAAGAATGCATCACGGTCACCACCTCCTCTCCACCGGTACAAGAAGCCTCTTCAAGTCAAC
Source organism: Triticum urartu (assembly GCF_056163025.1). NCBI lineage: Eukaryota > Viridiplantae > Streptophyta > Magnoliopsida > Poales > Poaceae > Triticum > Triticum urartu. The sequence goes on along the minus strand of NC_141873.1, from coordinate 466,557,867 downwards.
GTCTAATCAGAATCAGCGAGGAGCTCACACCCACCGCACTCCCGCTTCCCAGCCGGCCATCCAGCATGGCGCCGGAGTCGGACTCCGGCTCCTCCGCCCCCCTCCTTCGCGCCGGATCGGGCCACCGCCACGCCACCGGCGGCTGGAGGTCGGCTCTGTTCATAATCTGTAAGCCCGGCCGCAAATCCCTCACTCGATCGAGCTCGCTCCTAGCTTGTTTGCTCGATTCGATTTGCTAAATTTACGCCTTTTGGGGGGGTTGGGAAATCCAGGGGTGGAGGTGGCGGAGCGGTTCGCGTACTACGGCATCTCCTCCAACCTCATCAGCTACCTCACCGGCCCGCTCGGGGAGAGCACGGCCGCCGCCGCCGCGGCCGTCAACGCGTGGTCCGGCACCGCGTCCATGCTGCCGCTGCTCGGCGCCGCCGTCGCCGACTCGTGGCTCGGCCGGTACCGCACCATCGTCGCCTCCTCCGTGCTCTACGTCACGGTCAGCCTAGCAACTCAGCCCCCTCTGAAATCCCTTCCTCCATTGTCAACTATACTCTTCAGTTGATCCCTCTGTAGTCTCTGCGCCATTAGATTGGATCATCGGAATTCACTGATATTTTTTGTCCGACATTATCAGTCCCGTCCGCCACTTGCGTGCGACTTCAGATCGCACAAATCCCGCACAAATGGCGCAAATAAATTGTGTACTATAGTATAGTATAGATTAGTGCTCGCGCATAGGGGTGTTTTGGATCCGGGGTAAGCAGAGACAGCAACTAGTGCTTGGCATGACAGCGATTCACAGTGAGTTAAAAACGAGAGCCCAAGCAAACTCCGTTTCCTCCATCCTTCTCTCATTCGTCACGTTTGTCTAGCTACTCTGCTTCTGATCTTTCCAACTCAGCTGAAACAGTGACACTTTCACTTCTGCAGCACCTGTTTTCCACATGTTTTTGTTCAGTGGGACGTACACCCACACGCCTGGTCAGTCATTTTCAGTGGTTTAGCGATCAAAACTTGATGATCCGTGATATGATATGACCGTGACGGCATGCACACGTACATGTTCGCCTGGTCTGGAAGGCCGATACGGCACTCTTGATCGTGCCTTTCTGGCCTCTGTTCTGCGAAAGAAGCTAACACCTGCGCCGTCGGGTTGCTTGCCAGAGCGATCCGTATCAAGTTATTCAGTTTTCAGAAACAAAAAGTTGAATTCGCTAGCCCGTCGTCAAGATAGCGCAACATTGATATTCACAATTTTATTTATTTTTCAAAACTAGTTGGTTTTGCACGGGAAAGTAAAAATTCAGAAACTCACAAATGCGAACTGACAATCGGCACTTCTGCAGGGCCTGGGCATGCTGACGCTCTCGTCCATGTTCCCGTCGCCCAAGAGCCAACAGTGCAACTTCACGGCCGACGGCCGGCGAGAATGCCCGCCTTCCTCCCTCCAGACGGCCTTCTTCTACGTCTCGCTCTACCTGGTGGCCATCGCGCAGAGCGGCCACAAGCCCTGCGTGCAGGCCTTCGGCGCCGACCAGTTCGACGTGACGGACCCCGGCGAGTCGTCGTCGCGAGGCTCCTTCTTCAACTGGTGGTACTTCGGGGTCTGCGGGAGCGCCACCGTGACCGTCGCGATCATGAGCTACGTCCAGGACAACGTCAGCTGGGGCCTCGGCTTCGGCGTGCCGTGCGTGATCATGCTGCTCGCGCTCGTCGTCTTCCTGCTCGGCACCAGGACGTACCGGTTCTACGACTCCGGCCACGGCGAGGGCGCCAGCGCGTTCTCGCGTGTCGGCAAGGCCGTCAAGGCATGGCGCAAGAGGTCGCCGGAGGGTGGCGCCCTGGTGCAGCACGGTGACTGCGCGGAGGACGACGTGCTCATGGAGGAGGTGAGGGGCCTGGCGAGGCTGTTCCCGATCTGGGCGACGTGTCTGCTCTATGGCGTGGTGTTCGCGCAGCCGCCGACGCTGTTCACGAAGCAGGCGGCGACGCTTGACCGGAGGATCGGGTCGTCGTCGTTGGAGGTGCCGCCCGCGGCGGTCCAGTGCTTCTTGGGCGTCAGCGTCATCGCGTGCATCGTGCTGTACGACCGCGTCCTGGTGCCCGTGGCGCGCAGGATCACCGGCGTGGCGTCGGGCATCACCATGCTCCAGCGGATCGGCACGGGCATGGCCCTCGCCCTCTCCGCGCTCGTGGCCGCCGCGCTGGTGGAGATGAGGCGGCTCGGCGCGGCGAGGGACGCCGGCGTGGTCGATCAGCCCGGCGCGGTGGTGCCCATGAGCCTGTGGTGGATCGTGCCGCAGTACGTGCTCCTGGGCGCGGCGGACGTGTTCGCCATGGTCGGCATGCAGGAGTTCTTCTACGACCAGATGCCCGCCGAGCTCAAGAGCCTCGGGCTCGCGCTCTACCTCAGCGTCCTCGGCGTCGGCAGCTTCATCAGCAGCTTCCTCATCTCGGTCATCGACGGGTTGACGAGGAGGGGCGGCGGGACGAGCTGGTTCGCCGACAACCTCAACAGGGGCCATCTTGATTACTTCTACATGCTCCTTGCCGCTCTCAGCGCGCTGGAGCTTCTTGCTTTCCTCTACTTCTCGGCGGCTTACGTTTACAAGAGAAAGCTTGTCAATGTTCACTGAGCGAGACTGATACATCCGTCTATGTACAATGGATCTGTGGCCAGGTATACAGTACAATTGCAAGCAGCATCAGTAAAGTTATAGTAGACGAGTACGCTGACCACCGACCTAACTTTAGAGAGGGGAAGTCAATGTGCTACAGTGCTCGTCTAGTGTAATATGAAGAAGGGATGTTACAGACTATTAGCAAGTTATTTAATTTTGGTAATTATTGTATATATAAAAAATCCAAAATTAATTTTATCTCGCCGTCAACTTGTTTGTATGTAATTACTATGAATGTGCATACTAGATCTGTAATTTAAAAATTAATTTAAGTTATTTTAGCCTTAATTGTATGGATTAACAGAAAGAAAGTTAGGGTACTGTAGCTTCTCTAACATCTTTGTGTATGTTAGAGGATCCAGTTCCATCTACTTCATCCATTAAAAATAAGTGTCGCAGTTTTGAATGGTGGTTAGTTTGAACTGAGGTCGGAGGTTGACGGTGATAGATCTCTTTGGATCGTGTAGGCTAGATCTTTCCGGTAACCTACCTTCCTTGGGTGCGGATGAGCTCGATCCAGAGCCGGCCATGGTGAAGTAGAGGCCGGTGATAGCAGAGAGATCGAGATGGAGAGGTGGCAGTGGTGCTTCCCGTGAGCACTGCGATTGCCCTAGATCGGAAGGGATATCGGTGGGGAGTCTGGCGGCGCGGTTAACCTCGTACCGTGTGCCCCGGCCCCCACCTCTCTATATATCGCAGGTCATAGGGGCCCACCAACCATAAGAGGGTTGGGCGCCCCCGATCAGGGCGCGAATAGATCAGGGCCCGATGGGCCGTTGGGCCCACTCGGTGGAGAGATCAACCTAACATTCTCCCCCTTGATCTCAACTTTTCCTTTTAACCTTATACTTTCTAGTTTATTTGTTTCATCACATATTGGTACATAGAGCATGTTTCATCGTCACAGCTTAATTGCCGTTAGAATCATACAGCTACAACATACGTTATGATCAGAAGCAAATTCTGTTCCTTTTGGGCCTATCCAGGAATCATAAGGCTTTCCCTTAAACCCATGCCGGCTATGAGTTCCTTGAACACATTGGGTGGTAAGCCTTTCGTTAGCGGATCCGCAAGCATATCCTTTGTCCTTATATGCTCGAGACTTATAGTTTGATCCTGGATTTTATCTTTCACAACATAATACCTTATCTCTATTGTTTTGGCAGCATTACTCGACTTGTTGTTTTGAGCGTAAAATACTGCGGGTTGGTTGTCGCAGTACATCTTTAGTGGTTTGTGAATACAATCTACCACTTTCAAGTCGGGTACAAATTTCTTTAGCCATATCGCCTGCCCCGTGGCTTCGAAGCATGCTATGAATTCTGCATACATCGTGGATGATGCAACTATTGACTGTTTGGAGCTTTTCCACGAAATAGCTCCCCCAGCGAGAGTGAAGACGTATCCTGACGTGGATTTTCTATCATCTCTGTCCCCCGCAAAATCTGCGTCTGAATACCCTTTTATCTCTAAGGAATCACTTCTCCTGTATATTAGCATGTAGTCCTTCGTGCCTTGCGCATAACGCAATGCTTTCTTTATCATCTTCCAGTGCTCCATGCCTGGATTCTCTTGATATCTACCGAGTACCCCGGTGATAAAAGCTAAGTCAGGGCGAGTGCACACTTGTGCATACTGTAAGCTACCAACTGCCGAAGCATATGGTACTGCTTTCATTTGATCGATCTCATACTGGTTCTTGGGACATTGGAATTTCTCAAAACTATCGCCCTTCACTATAGGAGCAGGTGTGGCTTTACTCGCATGCATGTTATACCTTTTAAGAACCTTTTCTAAATATGCTTTCTGCGATAGTCCTAAGACTCCATTGTTTCTATCTCGATGAATTTCTATGCCCAAAACATATGATGCTTCACCAAGGTCTGTTATGTCAAAATTTAAGGATAAGAACTTCTTTGTTTCTCGTAGTAGACTAACATCACTGCTAGCAAGCAGGATATCATCCACATACAAGATTAGGAAAATATATTTCCCATTTTTAAACTTTGCATAAATGCAATTATCCTCAATATTTTCTTTAAATCCAAAACTTTTAATTGTTTCATTAAACTTTAGATACCACTGTCGAGAGGCTTGTCTTAATCCATAAATGGATTTCTTCAGGCGGCATCCCATATTTTCCTTGCCTTTCATGATAAAACCCTTAGGCTGTTTCATGTAGACATTTTCTTTTAAATCACCATTCAGAAATGCCGTCTTAACATCCATTTGATGTAATTCTAAATCAAAATGAGCAACTAATGCCATTATGATTCTGAAGGAATCCTTACATGAGACTGGAGAAAATGTCTCATTGTAATCTATCCCTTCTCTTTGTGTAAATCCTTTTGCCACGAGTCGTGCTTTATACTTTTCTATGTTCCCTTTAGAGTCATACTTAATTTTGTAGACCCATTTACAGCCTACTGTTTTGGCTCCTTTAGGAATTTCCTCTAAGTCCCAAACATCTTTGGAACTCATCGATTTCATCTCGTCTTCCATTGCCTTCATCCACATCGATGAATGAGGACTTCTCATGGCTTCTTCATATGAGGTGGGATCTTTTTCCATATGAACCGTTTCTGTGTTATAAAATTTAAAGTCAGTAGAAATAGCTGACTTTCTTGGTCTTGTAGACCTTCTTAGGGCCTCATTTTCTGGCACGTTCTGTGCCTCAACTTCTGGCACTTCTTCTAAAATTTGCTGTTGCACCTCCCTTTCATGCTCAACAACGGGTTCAGTCGGCTCCTGACGGACAGGTTCCGGGTCTACCCCCAAGGTTGTCATGGGTGGAGTTGCAACTGGTAGTGAGAAAAATGGCTCCTGAATCATCGGATTAGGTGCATGCACCCTCTTCTACTCAAGATCAATTTTCCGAGCTACCAAGCTCCCCCTCATCATTTCGTCCTCAAATAAGACTGCATGTCTCGTTTCTACAAACTTTGTATATCTGTCTGGGCAGTAGAAACGAAAACCTTTTGATCTGTCTGGATAGCCAATGAAGTGGCAACTTACTGTTTTGGGATCTAACTTTGCAATGTTTGGATTAAACATTTTGGCCTCAGCAGGGCACCCCCACACCCTGAAGTGTTGTAGGGAGGGTACCCTTCCTGTCCATAGCTCGTACGGTGTTTTGGGCACCGACTTGCTTGGAACTCTATTGAGAATGTGAATGGCGGTTTTAAGCACCTCCATCCATAATCCCAATGGCAAGTTGGAATAACTCATCATGCTGCACACCATATCCATAAGTGTACGGTTGCGCCTTTTAGCTACTCCATTCTTTTCTCCCAGAGTGGGATACATTAAAAGCACGTGAGTTATCATATCTTTCTCTTGCCAGAATTTCTCCCGCCATACAGGATTTTTGACATAATATTATGTCAGCTTTACCCCGTTACGCAGGTATTTTTCCCAAACTTTTCCCGCCATGCAGGTTTTATCATAATCATCTTTTCCCGCCATGCGGGTAATTCCATGTAAGGGAACATAAATGATAGAATTGGCTCTTTTGACTGCATATTCAATCATCAAATTTAGGAATAAATCCGAATGCTCTTTGACACACATGCTTGATCCGACGTTGGTCAAATTAAACACGCATGTTGCTTGTTTCATCTCAAATCATGTTGATTAAAAAAAAACTTCTTCATAGAGAGTACATGAAAGACATTCATCAACCAAGACTCTCAATGATCTATCTCTTTTCTTTTTATGCCATTCTTTAGAGAGAACATACTCCCTCACGTTATGACCTTTCTTGGTCATCTTTTGGGTCACAAGTACCCAGCCATTCGCTTTCACGAATGAAAGCATGCAAAACTTTTAGTCTGAGAAAACTTAGCCAATAATCAACAATAATGGGCATAAAAAATAACCCTACGTTGGTCTGGTTAAAAGAAATGCACGTTAAACTTTTGAAACTTTCTTTTATGTTCTAAATCACCATTGTGGCAGAATTAGAATAAACATCATCCTTATACATTAATTCCATATCACCGTTGGGCAGAAATGGCAATAATGCATATAACTCATAAACAATGTGATGATAGTATTTCTATTAAACAACTTTGCTAAGAATTAATCATCACCATCAACTTTATTGCAGCGGGAACAAGAAATATACATTCCTCTAGTTCAAGAGCATTTCTTGATCTTTATCCGTTCTCTGAAAATTGACCACTTGGATACAAAATTTATCAGAGATTTAAACTTTAAACATAAGACTCATAAAATTATAGCACTGTTATCATCAACGTTGGTCAGAAAATAACAATACCATATTTTAACTTTAAAACAAATATCTTTCTTTTGTCATAGTGGAAACTATCTACATCTTATTTCACCCACAGGGGAAAAACATTGCTTAGGGCATTCCTTCCAATTAAACTTTCCCGTTGGTTCCAATTTAATTGGAGGATAAAACTTATACTTTGCAGTGGAAACTTTACAATTTTCTATTAAAAAACAATCTGTACTCTTTTACTCTCTAAGAAATTTTAACCAGTTGGTTAAAAAATGCATTACAGAAGCAACAATTTAATCTTTTACTTTAGTTCTATTCACTTTTAAAAGAGCACTTTTATTTTCAATAATAAACATGATCATGTTATTAACAACGTTGGTCATAAAAATAACATAATCATATTAATTCGAATAATCACTTTAATGTGATCTATAAAAAATAATTCTCTCTAAACTTTATCCCTTTATAAAAGCACACTATTAAACATTTACGCAGCAGAAAACATGAAAATAAATTCATGAACTTTTAATTCTTTTCTGAAAATTTCAATTTTATTTTCAGAGACTTCTCTATTTTTTTCTTTTTCAGAAACCTTGCAACTTTTTCTTTCCTATTTTCTGAACATAATTTTTCGTTGGAAAAATAATGCACAGAAAGGACTATCTAAAATCTGCCAAAAAACTGGACAAAAACTATTAAAACGTCAAACGTACAGCTGGCCCGGCGCGTGAAGCTGCTGGCCTCGGCCTAGCGCAGCCCAGCCGCCCTTGGCTCAGCGCAGCCCAGCCGCGCGGCGGCGCCCGCAGCTGCTGGGCTCGGCCCAGCGCGCGTGGCTGCCCCCGCCGCCGACGGCCTCCTTTTCTTTCGGCCCAGCGGCCCACTGTGGCGCTAGGGTTTGGATCTCAACCGTCCATCGCAATCCGACGGCCAGCCGTTGATATCGCTGGATCAAAAACGCCCAGCCGGCTTGACCGCCCGAACCCTAGCCTCATTCCATTTCTCCTCTCCACCTCGCACGCGCCACTCGCCTCAGTCCCGCACGGGACTTCGCCGGCAACGGCGCCGAGCGCCACCGCGCCAGCCGCCGACGGCGACGTACGCCGCCGTGCCGCGCGAGCCCTTTTCCCCTTCCTCCTTTGGCAGGGAGGGAGAGCGACGGCTGTGCCTCCTCTGTTGCCTCTCTCATGACGCAGAGCTCGGGGCTGCGCCCCGGCCGCCCGGTCCGGCCGCCGGCGACGGCGGCGGAAGCCACCGCGCCGCGTGCGCCTCCATCTCCTTCCCTTTCTCAATCCCTTTCTTCATTCTTTCCCCCATTCACCACCGCCTCCTCTCTGTGTCACCGAGGACGAAGACGGCGTGAAGCAGCGGTGCCCCTTCTGCCCCCCTTGCCGGTGTGCGCGAGCTCCCGATGGAGAGCGCGCCGCTGTCAAGCGGTGCGGTGGTGGTGCCCTTTTGCCCCCTTGGGAGGCTGTGTTCTTCTTCCCCGCACCTCGGCTTGCCGATGCGTGTGGGGATCGAGAGGAACGGCGCGGCTGAAGTGGCGGCGCACTTTGCCGGCGAGGCCCGAGGCTCTCTGCCGGTGAACTTTCCTTTGCCCTCTGATTAGGGTTCTTGGGGAGGGGATCTCTTTTTCTTTCTCTGTTTTATCTTTTTACCGAAAATCTTCTAACCAAGATGGCCTGATACCATTGATAGATCTCTTTGGATCGTGTAGGCTAGATCTTTCCGGTAACCTACCTTCCTTGGGTGCGGATGAGCTTGATCCAGAGCCGGCCATGGTGAAGTAGAGGCCGGTGATAGCAGAGAGATCGAGATGGAGAGGTGGCAGTGGTGCTTCCCGTGAGCACTGCGATTGCCCTAGATCGGAAGGGATATCGATGGGGAGTCTGGCGGCGCGGTTAACCTCGTATCGCAGGTCACAGGGGCCCACCAACCATAAGAGGGTTGGGCGCCCCCGATCAGGGCGCGAATAGATCAGGGCCCGATGGGCCGTTGGGCCCACTCGGTGGAGAGATCAACCTAACAGACGGGAGCCTAGTCTCCGGCGAGAAAATCTGCCAAGGTCATTGCGAGCTTGGCAGAGCAGCTCCCTACTACTTCTAGATCTCCCTCCTCCAGCTTCTCCTAGGCGTTTCACTTTCCGTTTTTTCTGTGTTGTTAACTTGTTATGTCAGTATTTTCTCCTCCTCGCCATCTTCCTCTAAATATTCGTATTTTCAGGGGGGCCTCCTTCTCCCCGCGGACATCCTCGCTTAGCTCAAGGGGTTGAAAGTATAAACATTGAAGTTTACAAAAGCCTAAACATGACATATTTGCATGGTTCATTTTACCCATAAGCTCAAAGTAGCTTCTCCTTACGTGGACAATATATTGGTCTACAGGCCCGTCGATGAGGGGGGCCAAACTGGCCGACCGCACAGGGCCCCCCAAAATCATGGGCCCCCGATCAGAGAAAAAAAATGGAAGGTAAGCCTAGGTTCTGTCCCGCACGTCCGTATGCAAGTCGATCGAAGTTGTCTTTCGCAATATGTGAGACGCCTGCTTCGGGCTGAGCCATTGTGTCGAGACCCACTACCAATCCTCCGCCCACATCCCCCAGTCCTACCCTAGCACGCAGGCGCCGCCTCTTGCCATCTCCATGCTCCCGTTCCACGAATCAATGCCGATGTGGTCTGTTGCAGACCGCCGCCGGTTAGTTGCTCCGCCCTAGCGCCATGGCACTGTTATTGGCAATGCTCCCCGACCTCCGACTGGCGGTCCTGCCGCTGCCGCCAGGTGCTGGCCCTGCCTCCGCTAAGCCCAAGGCAAGCTGCGCCTCCAAAGCCGAGAAACACCTTCTCCTCGACCATGGATCCGTGGGTAATTTCTTGGATGAAAACAGGCAAACAACAATCAAAGATGCATTTGAATTGACATGATGTGTGTTTATTTCTAGATCAATCGACACATTTGAACATTGAACTGTATTGAATTGAAAAAGAGCTGCGTGTATGTCTGAATTAAACACAAAATGGATGCCTTTTGGTATCGACTTTATTTCATGTTACAGAAAAATAAGATGAAAATATATTTCATTGGCACTCTGCAACAATAGGAGTGTCTACACATGGGAGGTGTGGATGAAGCAAACTATTGATTTGGTATTCTTTTGTATCCCTTATTTTTATTTTTATTTTTTTCCATATTTTATCTATTTTGTTGAGATTCAGTTCTACATATTTTGTGCAGCCGAGCTAATTTTTTGATGCTTTTGCATGAAGTAGTTGTTGGATAATTCTTTAGCTATACAAAATTTTGAAAATGTAGGTCCCATTTTGTATTTCGTCCCGGGCCCCCAAATTTCTGGAGACGGCCCTGCTAATATTAGTTGATTCCGAGCAATTTTCTATGTATGAACACAAGAGTTAGATTCTAAACACCTTAAATTCGTAAAATGAATAAATTGCATGTGACATCCAAACCTAAAATATTTTGATTGGTATCTTATAAATTAAATTCATATTCTATCCAAATTAGATTGCAATTTAATTCAATGAAATGAACTCATTTTTTGTATTTTCTAAGATAATTCAGATTTGTTGGCGGAATAGTCAAATACTCAAATTCCAACAACAAAAATTATATTAACAAAATACTTTCTTGACCCATGAAGCCCATGTAACACGAGAATCACGCGCCATCTCGTCCCCACCGCTAATCGCTATGCACTAGAACACGACACCTCCTCAAGGCCTTGAAGCCATTATCTGTCAGCCAACCGCGCGCGTCCTCCTCACACACACAGCGCCCGGCAGCTCGCGATGGCTCCAGACCTCGAGCCGCTGCTCCCCCGCGCCGGTCACCGCCCCGCCACCGGCGGCTGGAGGTCGGCTCTGTTCATAATCTGTAAGTCCGCCACGATCTCGCTCTCCTATCTTTGCTTGCTCGGCTCGATTCGCTACTAATCAGGGGTGGGCGCTGCATTCTTTCCGCGGCGACTCAAGGGGTGGAGGTGGCGGAGCGGTTCGCGTACCACGGCATCTCGGCCAACCTCATCAGCTACCTGACCGGCCCGCTCGGGGAGAGCACGGCGGCCGCCGCCGCGGCCGTCAACGCGTGGTCGGGCGCCGCGTCGATGCTGCCGCTGCTCGGCGCCGCCGTGGCCGACTCGTGGCTGGGGCGGTACCGCACCATCGTCGCCTCCTTCGTGCTCTACATCACGGTAAGCTCACCCAGCACAGCACCTCTGATTCGTTCTCCGATGTCGAACACAGCTTTTTCCTCCTGTTCACTCAACTTTTCTGTGGTTCTTCTGAGTTGGTACGGTTAGATCGAACGATAGGAGTTTACTGGTTCAAGAAATCTCGCACTGAGAGTGGCGCATGGAACCATATAGTAGTAACATTTTTTGTTTTATCAGTTTAGACGCAACTGCCTACTAGCGTATTATCGTTGACAGGGATGCTTCATCGTTTTGATCCGGTGGAAGTCCGGAGCTCGGCGCGGCCGGCAGGCGGCTTCGCACGGCCGAGCCTCGCGGCCGTCGGGCGGCCGGCCGGAGTGGCGCGCCTCCACTTACTCCGGCGGGGGGCCTAGGCTAGGAAGCACCGTAGCCCATCGTAGACCTCCGGGGAAGGGTTTAGGCCAGCCGCAGCCGCTGGAGAAGCTTTGATTCGGCGGCGGCCGAAAAAGAATCGCCGACTATGGGCGTCGGGCCCGGCAGGCGGGCGAGTCGGGCTGGTGGCGGCTGATCACGCGGAAGTGAAAGGAATGGCAATTGGGCGGTTACGCGAGGTCGTGTTTTTACATCTTCACATGGTGGAGATGTAAATTTGTACCGTGAATTGTTGTGGTTTATATCTCTTAGGGATGGAGGTGTAATTTTTTTTACATCTACACCATCTATTAGAGAGGTGTTTTTGACCCTCAAAAATGCAAAAGTTAGGTATTTTTGAATCTACATCTGGAGCCCAGTCTCTGGCGAGAAATTCTGCCAATGTCATCGCGAGCGTGGCAGAGCATCTCTCTACTTCTAGATCTCCCTCCTCCAGCTCCTCCTCGGTGTTTCACTCACCATTTTTTCTGTGTTATTATGTTAGTATTCTCTCATGCTCGCCATCTCCCTCTAAATATTCATATTTTCAGGGGCTTCTCTCCTCCCCGCGGACATCCTTGTGTAGCTCCAGAGGTTGAAAGTATAAACATCGAGTTTACAAAAGCCTAAACATGATATATTTGCATGGTTCATTTTACCCATAAGCTCAAAGTAGCTTCTCCATACGTGGACAGTATATTGGTCTAATATTAGTTGATTCCAAGCAATGTGTATGCACACAAGATTTATATTCTAAACACTAAAATTTTGTAAAATGAATAAATTGCATGTGACATCCAAACCACCTAAAATATTTTGAATTGGAATGTTATAAATTAAATTCATATTATATCCAAATTAGATTGCAATTTAATTCAATGAAATGAACTCAATTCTTTTATTTTCTAACATAAGTCACGTTTGTTGGCGAATTAGTCAAATACTCCAACAACAAAAATTATATTAATAAAAGACTTTCTTGATCCATGAAACCCATGTATAACACGAGAAACAGAATCACCAGGCGCGCCATCCCGTCCCCACCGGTGATCGCTATGCATTAGAACACGACACCTCCTTCTCAAGGTCTTCAAGCCATCACCTGTCAGCCCACCGCGCGCATCCTCCTCACACACACAGCGCCCCGGCCGCTACCCATGGCGCCAGACCCCGAGCCGCTCCTCCCCCGCGCCGGCCACCGCCCCGCCACCGGCGGCTGGAGGTCGGCTCTGTTCATCATCTGTAAGCCTGCCACGATCTCGCTCCCCCCTAGCTTTGCTTTCTCGGCTCGATTCATTCGCTAATCAGGGGTGGGCGCTACATGCTTTCCGCGGCGACTCAAGGGGTGGAGGTGGCGGAGCGGTTCGCGTACTACGGCATCTCCTCCAACCTCATCAGCTACCTCACCGGCCCGCTCGGCGAGAGCACGGCCGCCGCCGCCGCGGCCGTCAACGCGTGGTCGGGCGCCGCGTCGATGCTGCCGCTGCTCGGCGCCGCCGTCGCCGACTCGTGGCTCGGGCGGTACCGCACCATCGTCGCCTCCTCCGTGCTCTACATCACGGTCAGCTAACCCTGCACAACACCTCTGATTCGTTCGTCGATGTCGAACACAGCTTTTTCCTCCTGTTCAGTCGTCCAACTTTTCTGTGGTTCTTCTGAATTGGGTCCAGTTAGATCGTTTACTGGTTCAAAAAATCTCGCACGAGTGGCGCATGGAACCATATAGTAGTAACATTTTTTGTTTTATCAGTTTAGACGCAACTGCCTACTAGAATATTATCGTTGACAGGGATGCCTCATCGTTTTGATCCGGCGGAAGCGGAGACGCCACACGCGTACTGCTCCCCACGTCGCTGTGCTCATAAATCAGCTGAACCGGTCTTCCAAGAAAGAATGCTGAGCTGAACTATAAACCTTTTGTTTTCTGAGACCGTACTATATTTTTTTCTTGAAACACATGATCATCACCGGATCGAGGTTTTCAGATCATCTTTAGCGCTTTAGCTCGTGCCGAGCTGCAAAAATATATTTATGCGTCCTTTTAGGTGAAGCAGTAGCGCGGAAACTTTTTTAAAAGTGCACCCGCCCCCATGTTCCATAGCGGCCTAGCCTAATCAAGAGCTTCAAACTTTCTGAGTGTTTGATTGTAACCATGTACTCCCTCCATCCTCTTGAATACTTATCGCGGAAATGGGTGTATCTAGATGTATTTTTAATTTTAAATACATCCATTTCTACAACAAGTAATTTGGGATGGAGGGAGTATTAGGTAGTCCGGCCTGCATCTTATTTGGGACAGAGGGAGTACTAGGTACTAGGTAGTCCGGCATGCATGTTGCTTCCGGTGCACAATTGAATCTACACAATCTAATCAATTCGGAGTAGCAACCGCCAAAAAAAAACTAACCGCTATAATAAAATAAAATATGCACAACCGCATGTACTTGATTGTTGGCCGGAGGTGGAGCGGGAGTGGATGGTGATGGAGCAAACCCCACGAGATCGGCACCATCCACGCCCCTGCCGCGGCTGGTGTCTCAGGAACATCATCCAAACTCCCCGCCTTCAAAACCCCATAAAAGTCATTCAGTGGCCTAGACGGAGCCCCATGAAACCTCACCCAAATCTCATGCAGCGGTAGACCCTCAGGCTCACGGCTAGACCACTCCTCGAATTCGAGAAAACATGTATTGTCCGGTACCTCACAAATACTATAAACACCATGAGACGAGCCCGATCTTCCTTCCTTGTGAAGTCCACCTTAAAGACATTTTCTTCTATCAACACAAGAGTCCAACGAAACTCCGCCGGAACAAGTTTCTTAAGTTGCTGCAACACTTGCTCCTCCGAGAGAGAACCTCCTGATACATGCACAAGCCCAATCCTCGTGCTTTCAAGGCATCGCCTGCTTGAGTTGGAACACGAACATGGGTTTCGAAGAACATCAATTTAGAGCTGCACGCCCATAAGTCGTAACCACTGTTTTAAGCATCGTGAGAAGTAGCCAGACATCAGTTTTATGACACGGCTTCAAGCAATTATCACACAACTCGGCATTACAGTCGACTACAAAGTGACCAACCTCCCCCACAACGGAAACAATATGTTTTTTCCTTTTTATCACCACCTCACTTGATTGGTCCACCTCTGAATTCACTCTCCCTTTGTCATGAACAGTAGTCGAAGAAGCCACTCCCTCAAGCGGCACCACCTCTGAATTCTCTCTCCCTTTGTCCTGAACAATAGTCGAAGAAGCCACTCCCTCAAGCGGCACCACCTCTGAATTCTCTCTCCCTTTGTCCTGAACAATAGTCGAAAGAAGCCACTCCCTCAAGCGGCACCACCTCTGAATTCTCTCTCCCTTTGTCCTGAACAATAGTCGAAGAAGTCACTCCCTCAAGCGGCACCACCTCTGAATTCTCTCTCCCTTTGTCCTGAACAATAGTCGAAGAAGCCACTCCCTCAAGCGGCACCACCTCTGAATTCTCTCTCCCTTTGTCCTGAACAATAGTCGAAGAAGCCACTCCCTCAAGCGGCACCACCTCTGAATTCTCTCTCCCTTTGTCCTGAACAATAGTCGAAGAAGCCACTCCCTCAAGCGGCACCACCTCTGAATTCTCTCTCCCTTTGTCCTGAACAATAGTCGAAGAAGCCTACACTGCCGCAAGCGCCGCATCAGGCAGCAGAGCCACCGGCTGCCCCGGTGCCTATTGCCACGTCAAGTTCATTCTACACTGCTACAATAGTCGAAGAAGCCTACACTGCCACGTCAAGTTCATTCTGTGACAAAGTTCGTTCAAAGGGTCAGAATAGTGATTTCAGCCTGCACCAGATACGTTCTCGCGCAACGGGTGTGCAGCATACTCGTGTCCTTCATCCGAAGAGGACAATCCCATGTACCTTTGGTCGCAATAAACACCGTATCCATCATAGCATCAATCCTCTCCGCATCAAAGAAGTCCTGCAGAGAGGATTGTACATGTGTTTCATAGATTATTTGGTTTCAATGAAGTTTCTGAAATTTCAGAATTTGTTTTGATTAAATTGTATTCTCTCTGTTCGAAAAAGCTTATCTTTTAAATAGATGTATCTAGCACCAAGTTAGTGCTAGATACATCCATTTGAAAAACAAGGTTCGGACAAGTTTTTTCGGACGGAGGGAATACATAACCCATTTGGTTCGGACATGTTTTGTAGTTTAGTTTCACCAAATCCATGCTCTTCTTTTCATTCAGATTCCTCCCATCTGGCATCTGCCCATTATATATTAAAGGATGGTTTCATAAAATTCGAGCACCCTCTGTGCGGTCCATATGTTGAACGATGAAATTGTGTGGTTATTTTGGAGAAATTGTATCCACACATGCAAAATTCGTGTATGATTCATGCTTCAGTAGTATCCCTAAAGCTTTTAAATTTGAACCATCACAAGGGTTGCTGGTTTCTGTTCTTCTCAACCAAGCTGAAAAATCTGCAGGGCCTCGGGATGCTGGCGCTCTCGTCCATGTTCTTGTCACCGAGCCAACAATGCAAGCTCACCGCGGACGGCCGGGAGGCATGCCCGCGTTCCTCCCTGCAGACGGCCTTCTTCTACGTCTCGCTCTACCTGGTAGCCATTGCGCAGAGCGGCCACAAGCCCTGCGTGCAGGCCTTCGGCGCCGACCAGTTCGACGCGACGGACCCCGCGGAGTCGCTGGCCCGGGGCTCCTTCAACTGGTGGTACTTCGGGATCTGCGGCAGCGCGACGGTGACCATCGCGCTCATGAGCTACGTCCAGGACAACGTGAGCTGGGGCATCGGCTTCGGGGTGCCGTGCGTGGTCATGGTGCTGGCGCTCGCCGTCTTCCTGCTTGGCACCAAGACGTACCGGTTCTACGACGACTCGGCCGACGGCAAGGGCGCCGGCGTGTTCGCCCGTGTCGTGGAGGCCTTCAGGGCGTCGAGAAAGAGATCGCCGGAAGGCGGAGAGCACAGGCATGGCGACCGCGAGGAGGACGCTGCCATCGTGGAGGAGGTGAGGGGCTTGGCGAGGCTGTTCCCGATATGGGCGACGTGCCTGCTCTACGGCGTGGTGTTCGCTCAGCCGCCGACGCTGTTCACGAAGCAGGCGGCGACGATGGACCGGAGGGTCGGGTCGTCGGGGTTCCAGATACCGCCCGCGGCGTTGCAGTGCTTCATGGGCATCAGCATGATCACCTGCGTCGCGCTCTACGACCGCGTCCTGGTGCCCGTGGCGCGCAGGCTCTCCGGCGCCCCCTTGGGTATCACCATGCTCCAGCGGATCGGCACGGGCATGGTCCTGGCCGTGGCCGCGCTGGTGGTCGCCGCGCTGGTGGAGATGAGGCGGCTGAGCACCGCGGTGGACGCCGGCGTGGTGGACCTGCCCGGCGCGGTGGTGCCCATGAGCCTGTGGTGGATCATGCCGCAGTACGTGCTCCTGGGCGCGGCGGACGTGTTCACTATGGTCGGCATGCAGGAGTTCTTCTACGACCAGATGCCCGTGGAGCTCAAGAGCCTCGGGCTCGCGCTCTACCTCAGCGTCCTCGGCGTCGGCAGCTTCATCAGCAGCTTCCTCATCTCGGTCATCGACGGCGCGACGAGGAGGGGCGGAGGGACGAGCTGGATCGCCGACAACCTCAACCGGGGTCATCTCGACTACTTCTATCTGCTCATCGCTGCGCTCACCGCGCTGGAGCTTCTCGCTTTCCTCTACTTCTCAGCTTCTTACGTTTACAAAAGGAAGACTGTCAGTGTTCATTGACACATTGGTCGACGAATTATGTGTACTAGTAAGTTCTATGCTGGCAGTTCCACTATTCATGTGCTGATTCTTCCAGCAGTAACGTTTCAGTTTTACTTTTACTTCTAATATTGCTATGAGCTTACAGTACTAGGGAAGCACAGACACACTTGGACACGGCATTGCTCTTCTTCAGAGCACGGCCAGTCCGAGAACATGGGCGCATAGCGATAACTGCAAGTACCGAAGCATATAAAAAACTTGACTGAACAAAATAGATTCATCCATCCTGAATTCTTGACTCTTGGGTTTTAGCACCGACTTTGCAGTTCAAAGTCGTAGCTGAATATTCAGAAAAGTTTAGATGAGTCGTAGCTGAATATTTAGATAAGTTTAGAAAAGTTTAGTTGTCGCTTTCGCGACCCGTTTCAGAAAAGTTTGCTGAAAGTGTTCCACGTGCTTGCTTGGCAATTTAGATAGATGCCTTTAACTGGGTGTTTCACAAGGTGGATGCAGTGTTGGCAAACTTTGGCCATCTTCGTCAGGCCTGCCCAGTCATGCTTTCCCGGGGGTTGGAGAGGTTTAATCGAAGGTCAACCATTGCAGCAACTTAACTTCTACACCAGGGATAGAATTCATGGCCAAATGATGTTGCAGGCATACATAATTCGCAAGCATGCCCAGGTTTCAGTCGAGCAATGGAGGGGCTCCGGCTCCCTCATTGATGATCTAAGAAAATTCGCAAGCAGAATAACTAACGTTACAGCTGATGCAGAGGAGCTGGGCAGAGCAGAGCTCACCGGTCACTCCTCCTCGAACTCGGCCGCCGGCTCGGGGAGCGTGGGCAGCACGGGGTACTTGCGCGAGAAGCATGCGTCGCAGTAGTCGCCGGCCTCCTCGCCGTAGATGCCGTGCAGCTTGTCCAGCGAGAGGAAGGCGAGGGAGTCGCTGCCGATCTCGCGGCGCACGCCCTCCAGGTCCATCCGGTTCGAGATGAGCTCCCCGTCGCTCGGCGTGTCGATGCCGTACAGGCACGACCCCACCACCGGCGGGCTGGCGATGCGCATGTGCACCTCGCGCGCGCCGGCGTCGCGGAGCAGCCGCACGATCTTGCTCGACGTGGTGCCGCGGACCAGGGAGTCGTCCACCACCACCACGCTCTTGCCACGGATCACGCCGCGCACGGGCGCCAACTTGAGCTTCACGGCCAGGTCCCGGATCGCCTGCGTCGGCTGGATGAAGCTGCGCCCGCTGTAGTGCCACCGGATCAGGCCCTGCTGGAACTCCAGCCCCGACTGGCGCGAGAAGCCCAGCGCGGCGTAGAAGCCAGAGTCGGGAACAGGGATGACCACGTCGGCGCCCGGCGCCGGGGACTCCTCCGCGAGGGCGCGGCCGAAGGCGGTGCGGCGCTCGTGGACGTCGTGCGAGAAGACGACCGAGTTGGGGAGGGAGAAGTAGATGTGCTCGAAGACGCAGGCCCGGCGGGGCAGGCGCGGGACGAGGCAGGCCGAGGAGACGGACATGTCGCGGCGGTCGACCATGACCACCTCCCCGGGCTCCACCTCGCGCTCGTAGGCGGCGTCGATGAGGTCCAGCGCGCAGGTCTCGGACGCGAAGGCGACGGCGCCGTTGGGGAGGCGGCCGAGCACCAGCGGGCGGAACCCGTGCGGGTCGCGCACGGCGAACAGCTTGTCGGCCGTGAGGAAGAGCAGCGAGTAGGCCCCCGCGAGGCGCTCGCAGGCGTCGCAGATGCGCGCCAGCAGCGGTCGCGAGAGCGACGTGGAGATGAGGTGGAGGATGACCTCCGTGTCGGAGGTGGTGTTGAAGATGGAGCCGCGCGCCTCCAGCTTGCTCCGCAGCGCCTGGTAGTTGACGAGGTTGCCGTTGTGCGCCACGGCGACCTGACCGAACCTGTAGCCCGCCAGGAACGGCTGCACGTTCCGCAGGGACGCGGCGGCGCCGGCGGTGGAGTAGCGCACGTGCCCGATGGCGGCGGGGCCGGGGAGCGAGGCGAGCCTGGACGGGTCGCCGAACACGTCGGCGACGAGCCCCAGCCCGGTCACCGACTTGAGCTTGCCGTCGCCCCCGGCGGCGACGATCCCGGCGCCCTCCTCCCCGCGGTGCTGCAGTTTCTGCAGGCCCAGGTAGCAGAGCGAGGAGGCGTCTGGGTGGCCCACGACCCCCACCAGGCCGCACTCCTCGCGCGGGTGGTCGTCGGATTCGTCGTCCGCCCCGTAGGAGAACGGGGTCACGCGGTCCGGCAGGAGCGCCGCCCCGGCTGGTGGCGAAAGGCGGCGGCGCAGAGCGAGTGGGGACGGATTGGGGGCGTGCCTGAGCCGCTGCTGGTGGTGGTGGTGGCTGTGGCGCTTGGAGCCGGAGGTGGCGTGGCGGTGATGGAGGAGGCGCGACGTGGACGGGGCGGTGGCGGCGGCGGCCATTCCCATTCTTGGGCGGCTGATGGGGGGAGGGGATTGCTGGCGGCGGCGGCGGCGGCGGCAGCGAGGGCTTTGGGGGGATGCCCCTCCGAGTGCGGGTCAAGGGGCGGGATTTTAAAGGGGTTTGGTCGGCTCGTGTCCGCCGTAGGATGCGATGTACAACCTGATGAGATACTGAGTGGTGGGGACTGAGGTGTCGAGTATCGAGCACTCGAGAGCGTTGGAGTTGGACCAGTGAAGCAATCGCGGGTCAAGTGGCGCCGTATGGTCCATTTTCTAATTCATCCACTTGAGGACCAAGTTTTTTTTTTTTTGCTTTGTTCTTTTTGAGAATAAATAAATATACCACTCTTTTATTCATCACAAAATATTGTTAAAGAGAGTTTTTCAGATGCAAACCGGAGTTACATTGCACAAAGTAGAATCACCGGAAGAAAAACACAAATGCATATATGAACCGCCCACATTCAACAAATGGCTAACAATGACTAAAGAACAAGACGGAAAATTGCCCGCCAAAATCCTGATGCTGGTGACTACTACGGTCTATTGTTTGATAGAGAACTCTCTGGACAACCGAAAGACTGTCTGAAGTGAAGAAGATGACCTTATGAAAACCTTCTAGACGAGTGAGAGCAACGATGTGTCGAAGCGCTAGTGCCTCAGCTAGTTCTAGCATGCTAACCTCCTCAATGCGCTCGTGACATGCCAACAAGCACAATCGCTGTGGTTTCAGATCACCACGCCCACTCCCATCCGTCGCGAATTTTGAAATGGTGCATTATCAACATTTACGAACATTGTGTCTGTTGACAACGGAACCCATCGAGACACCAAAGGGTTTGGGTGGACATGCATATGAGGTTCGACGGTTTTAAAAGCAGTTCTGCACAATCAACTCCACATAAGCAATACTTTTTTCGGCCACACGATGAGGATGTAGGACCGCACCATTGTTCATGACATCATTCCTCGCCTCCCAAATGTGCCAAATAGTAACCACCAAAGCAGTTGCTTTAACGGGGTGTAGATCTCTGAATAATATCAAAGACCCACTGCTTGATGTTTTAAAAAAAATTCTTGCGACACAAATGGACATGACACCTCTGTTTTCTCCGGCCTCGCCATGCTCATGTGAGGCTGGTTCGCTGTTAGCGTCCTCGTGATCAGAAAACCATAGTCGATCGGTTATGTCAATGCTGCAGTCTGAGATGTTTTATGAAGGAAACAATCCTATGGCGCATGGTCAATGTGGCAGTTGTCATAGACCATGGCAACGAAGTGTATGTCCTTGTGGAGGTGTTGATGGAGCTCCTGATGATATGCATCCCCCGAGTTCCATAGTCTGAACCGGAAGAGGCTGTTTAGGCCAGACGGTGAGGTCGCTGAGATCGGGGGCTTGTCCCGTGTCTCACGCTGAATAGGTGTTAGGCACAGTCGAAGATTGCCATGAGCGTTGGTGGTGAAGGCGACGATGTCGACATAGATTGTGCATATAGGGTGTGCCGGTGGGTTGATGTCGACCCGACCCGCCCTATCAGCAGTAAACGTGAGGGAGCTGAAAATTAGGCTCTCTCCCGGTGGAAGGCCGCCAGAAGTAGAAGAAGATTCGATCCAAGATCAATCTCCAGCCAGCGCCGCTCGTGCTTGGTGCGCCAACTGACGGTGTAAAATACCGTTAGATCCCTAAGTAGGGGTCCAAGCGCAGCTGGAAGTCTTATATCGGAGGTCACACAAAGGGTTTATCTAGGTACCGGCCTTCGAAGAGTAATACCCTAGATCATGCTTGCTTTCTTTATCATGGTGGAGGGATACCTCGTGCCAGTGGGTTACAAATGGTGTATGAGATTGCTACTGAGGAGTTTGTCTGTCTGATAAAAGATACCCTGGGGGGTTGTCCGACCTCCCTTTATATAGACAGGGAGGTCTAGGGTTTGCATGATAGTAGATGCAATCTGGGGCGTCGCCATTGTAACACCCACGATGCGGCAATATCTCCCACGTGTCGGAGCACGACTTAGAGGCATAGCCGCATGGTAGGTTTGTCGCAAGAGGGGTAATCTTCACACAATCCCATGTACTGAATAGAAAGGGATAAAGAGTTGGCTTACAATCGCCACTTCAAACAATACATAAATATCATACGTCATCCAGAATACAATCAAGGTCCGACTACGGAACCAAAATAAAGAAAGACAACCCCAAATGCTAGATCCCCGATCGTCCCAACTGGGCTCCACTACTGATCAACTGGAAACGAAATAACACAACGAACACGATCTTCATCTAGCTCCCATTTGAGCTCGGTTGCGCCACCTGCACTGGTATCATCGGCACCTGCAACTGTTTGGAAGTATCTGTGAGTCACGAGGACTCAGCAATCTCACACCCGCGAGATCAAGACTATTTAAGCTTATGAGTAGGAAAGGGTAGTGAGGTGGAGCTGCAGCAAGCACTAGCATATATGGTGGCTAACATACGCAAATAGGAGCGAGAAGAGAAGCAATGCACCGGTCGTGAACTAGGAGTGATCAAGAAGTGATCCTGAAACTACTTACGTTCAAACATAACTCCAAAACCGTGTTCACTTCCCGGACTCCGCCGGAAAGAGACCGTCATGGCTACACATGCGGTTGATGCATTATAATTAAGTTAAGTGCCAAGTTCTCTACAACCGGATATTAACAAATTCCCATCTGCCACATAACCGCGGGCACGGCTTTCGAAAGTTTAAACCCTGCAGGGGTGTCCCAACTTAGCTCATCACAAGCTCTCACGGTCAACGAAGGATATTCCTTCTCCCAGGAAGACCCGATCAGACTCGGAATCCCGGTTACAAGACATTTCGACAATGGTAAAATAAGACCAGCAAGACCACCCGATGCGCCGACATCCCGATAGGAGCTGCACATATCTCGTTCTCAGGTCAACACCGGATAAGCTAAGCGTACAGGTACCAACATAACCCAAGTTGCCAAGGGACGGTCCCGCACGGTGCTCTGGTTCGGACCAACACTTAGACAAGCAGTAGCCCGGGGGGTTTAAAATAAGATGACCCTCGGGAGAGCGACTCCCAAGGGAAAAGTAGGTGGTGGTGAGGCAAATGGTAAAACCAAGGTTGGGCCTTGCTGGAGGAGTTTTATTCAAAGCGAACTGTCAAGGGGTCACCATAACACCCAACCGTGTAAGGAACGCAAAATCAAGGAACATAACACCGGTATGACGGAAACTAGGGCGGCAAGAGTGGAACAAAACACCAGGCATAAGGCCGAGCCTTCCACCCTTTACCAAGTATATAGATGCATTAATTAAAATAAGAGATATTGTGATATCCCAACATAACCATACAACATGGAACAAACTTAATCTTCACCTGCAACTAGCAACGCTATAAGAGGGGCTAAGCAAAGCGGTAACATAGCCAAACAACGGTTTGCTAGGAAAGGTGGATTAGAGGCTTGACATGGCAAAATGGGAGGCATGATATAGCAAGTGTGTTACGGCATATCTCTCTCAAGGTAGTTTTGGTGATTGATGACAACATGTTTGCGGACTAATCTTGTGCTTTGAATAATTCACAGATTCTCCCCTGGCACGAGACGCCTTCTTCCCCTCGGAGTGTATTTCAAGACGGTGTAGCTCTTTCGTTTCTTTCTCGGTGGACTAGTTGCGTAGAGGGCACCGTACTATCAAGAGGGGGTCCGCTGGGGTTTTGCATGGGTGGAATCATCACGTACACATCAGCTTCTCACCCTCCGAGCATTTCCTGTCCATTGAAGAGTCTCTCCTCTCTTCCTTGTCCTGTCTGGGTCTAAGCGGTAGTACCGCGCACCCAGCGGTACTACCGCTGAGGAGCCAAGCGGCAGTACCGCTCCACAGCGGTGGTACCGCCGTGGCTCCACAGCAGTAGTACCGCTGGGGGCCTGGCATCTCCGCCTTGTCCTCAACATCTTTGAGAGATTCCTTCTATCTCTCTCTCGCGCCCCAACGGTAGTACCGCACTGCCTGCGGTACTACGACCGAAGGGTCACAAGCGGTAGTACCGCTCCACAACGATACTACCGCCCTTGACCCCACTGTCGTAGTACCATTGGGCAGTCTGGCTCCTATCGCCTCGATTCGAGAGGTCTTTTTCTCGTGTTGGGTTTTGCGGCACTAGTCACGGTTGTAGTGGCGGTAGTACCATTCCAGGAGCGGTAGTACCGCCCTACCACCGCGGTAGTACCGCATTTGGGTCCATTCCCTACTAGTCTCCTCAGCACGGCAGTACCACTGGCTGGCGCGGCAGTACCGTTGTCCTGGCGGTAGTATCGTCCCCTCTCAGCGGTAGTACCGCCCTGTGCGGGGCTGGTTGGTGATCCCGTTGCCCCCACTATAAAAGGGAGTCCCCTTCTTCCTTCTCACCTACCTCTTCCTCCCCCAAGCTCCATTTATTGCTCAAGCTCCATTAAATACTCCAAGCTCCATTTTCGCCCGATCTATCTCTCTAGCCAATCAAACTTGTTGTTTGGCTCGGGAGTGGTTGAGAAGGCCCCGATCTACACTTCCACAAAGGGATTTTCGATTCCCCCACTCATCCCTAGCGGATCTTGTTACTCTTGGGTGTTTGAGCACCCTAGACGGTTGAGGTCACCTCGGAGCCATATTCCATTGTGGTGAAGCTTCGTGGTCTTGTTGGGAGCCTCCGATTAAGTTGTGGAGATTGCCGCAACCTTGTTTGTAAAGGTTCGGTCGCCGCCTTCAAGGGCACCAATAGTGGAATCACAGCATCTCGCATTGTGTGAGGGCGTGAGGAGAATACGGTGGCCCTAGTGGCTTCTTGGGGAGCATTGTGCCTCCACACCGCTCCAACGGAGACGTACTTCCCCTCAAAAGGAAGGAACTTTGGTAACACATCCTCGTCTTCATCGGATCCACTCTTGGTTATCTCTTACCTTTACTTGTGCAAGCTCTTTAGTGTTTCTTCCCTTGCTTGCTTGTATGCTTGTTGTCATTGCATCATATAGGTTGCTCACCTAGTTGCACATCTAGACAACCTACTTTGATGCAAAGTTTAATTTGGTAAAGAAAAGCTAAAAATTGGTAGTTGCCTATTCACCCCCCCTCTAGTCAACCATATCGATCCTTTCAATTGGTATCAGAGCTTCGTCTCTTTATTAAGGACTTTACCGTCCAAAGAGTATGGTTGATACCGTAGACGGTGTGGCGGAACACTCCAGTGTGAATCCGATCTTGTCTACGGGAGATGGGGGAACTTCGGTCTCTCGTGAGGAGTTCAATGTGGCCTTGGAGACATTCAAAACCTCCATGACGACCGAAGTTGAAAGCATGTTTACTAAATTTCTTGAGGGGCTTAAACTATCCACCGCACCGTTGAAAGTGGGTGATCCCGCCAACAAGGTGACGGATGCTATCCCCGACAAGGGGGAAGCTAGTAGTGAAAAGGCTCCTTCTTCTAGTGGCAAGAATGGCACCGACATCTTTGCCCATGTGGAACCACCACTTGTTTATGGTGGATCGGTTCCTTCCACTCATTTGAATCATGCCGGTCCTCCCCCTAAGATTGTGAAAAATGAGGATTTTGATTCTTGGGTTTACCGCTTTAAACGTCATTTAAATCATGTGAACACTAACCTTTGGAGAATCATTGAAGAAGGTTTCTATCCATATGATCCAAGCAACTTCACTCCTCGAGAAGTCGCGGACAATCAATTCAATGAGAATGCTCTCTTCATCATTCAAGATGCAATTCCACCCGAAGACCTACCTCATCTTCGTCCCTTCGCCTTGGCTAAAGATGCATGGCGTTGTGTCGTGTCTCTCTACCGGGGAAGCGCAAGCATTCAACGCTCCAACTATGAAGTGGTACAAGATGAGGCCGATGAGTTTGCAATGAAGGAAGATGAAGAACCTCGTGAGCTTTATCGGAGAGTAACTAAACTCGCGGTCTCACTACGAGATCACGGGAGCAAGGACACGGATGACAATTGGATCAAGTGCAAATTCCTCAAGGCAATGATGCCCTACCACAAGGCCATGTCCTCCGTCATTCGTCAAAGACCGGACTTCCACACTTTGACCTCAAGCGAAGTATTGGATGAGTTTGTGGCCATGAACATTTTGGAAAAGACCGCCGACAATGCGGTGCTCCATTCTCAATGGGCAAAGAAGTCTAACCTTGCATTGAAGGCCAAGCTCACCGTGGAAGAAGAAGAAGAGGAAGAAGAAGAGGAGAGCAACCCCGAAGATACGAAGTATGCGTATCATGAACACATGGCACTTGCTTCAAGGCAATTTTGGAGCAAGAAAAACTCGAGGCCCAACTTTAGCAAAAACAACTCGAGTGGCACAAGGGGCAAGCAACGTGTAAGGACGTGATACAATTGCGGCAACGTGAGTCATTTCGTTGCGGAATGCCCGTATGAGAAGAGGGAAGATAATGGTGGCAAACTCATCCGAAAGGACAAGGCCAAGTCGTTCCCCAACAAGAACAACTTCACCAAGAAGACTCCTCCCAAGGCTTTGGTTGTGCAAGAAGAGTACAATGAGGATGATGACGATGATGAAGATGATGAGTCGGTTGCCATGGCCTCCGTTGCCATTGCAACAACGTCACGGGTGTCTCTCTTCGACTCACCCAACGAGAGCATCACCGCCAAGTGCCTCATGGCTAAAGCCACCAACAAGGTAACCTCCAACATCAAAACTACCATCATTAATCATCCTTCCCAAACGGATAGCATTAATGAACCTGAGGGAGCTAATGTGGAGGCTAACGAGTTTGAGGCCTTTATGGGAAAAATCAAGGGAAAATCCAAGAAGCACTTTGTTGCTCTCTTGGAACAACTTGGTGAGGCCAATGACATGATCGAGGCCCACGAAGACACCATCTCTAGATGGAAGGGCATAGTCGTGACTATGCCGATGAGATTTCGGATCTTTCCAATGCTCTTGAGGAAGAGCTTGGTCTTCGTTTGGCTCTTGAGGAGTCACACAACATTGATCATGCTAAGTTAAAGAAAGATTATGATCATGCCCTCATTGTTTCGCGTGTGCTAAATTCCGAGAAGGACAAACTCGGGGTTGATCTTGCTAGACTCAAAGAGGAGTTTGATATACTTGACAAGGCCCACAAGGCCTTGAAGGGTATTCACGCTAGTCTCAAGGAGTCTCATGATCAACTCCAAGTGAAGCTAACTAAGGAGAAAGCAAATTTTCCTCATATGGTTTTAATTGATAATGCAAATGCTACTAACCCGTGTTGTGAGCATATACATCTTGTTGAGGAAAATGCTAAGTTGAAGGAGCAACTTGAGAGAGGTCTTGCGACTTGCATACAAGGCAAGAAGAACCTCAACGATCTCTTGATCAACCAAAAGGGAGGTGTGGCCAAGGAAGGGGTTGGGTACGTGCCCGACTCCAAGAACAAGAAGAAGAATGACAAGACCAAACGACCTCCTCCCCTCATGCAAACCTTTGTGAGGGAGGGAGAGAGTGCCCCCGAGGAGAAGAAGAAGAACAATGTCAAGAAGGGCAATGTCACCCCTCCCAACAAAGCCGGCGATTTTAATCCTTCTTATGTGTTATGCCGTGCTAGTGATGGGCATGTTTATGCCAAATTTGTTGGTTCTCTTCATGAGTACATTGAATGGTCTATTTGGGTTCCTAAGACCCTTGTTACTAACATCAAAGGACCCATTACAAAATGGGTACCTAAAACCAAGCATTGATCTCTTGTAGGTGTTTGCTTCCGGTGGTGGATCATGGTTGCTCGATAGCGGAGCTACAAATCATATGACTGGAAGCAAGGACTTGGTGGTGGACGTGCACAAAGTTCCATCTATGCCCACCAATGTCGAGTGGGGTGACGCCTCATCCTCTAAGGTATTGGGACTTGGCAAGGTGGTCATCTCTCATGATCTCACGATCGAGAAGGTCATGCTTGTTGAGTCCCTTGCATACAATTTACTTTCCATTCGTCAACTTGCAATCATGGGCTTTGCCACTTTCTTTGATATCGATACCGTGGCCCTCTTGTGGAGCAAGACTCTTAAAGTAGCTTTTGTTGGGCATGTCGAGAACGGTCTATATGTGATTAACTTTTCAGAGCGACCCACTAAGACCGCGACATGCCTAATGGCTAAAGTTGATGTGGGATGGCTTTGGCATCGCCGTTTAGCCCATGTCAATATGAGATCTTTGCAAAGTCTCCTCAAGGGGGACCATGTCCGTGGACTAACGAATGTTAGTTTTGTTAAAGATCATGCTTGCAGTGCCTGTATCGAAGGAAAGCTACATGAGAAGGCTCATCCTCCCACAACTATCATTTATTCAAAGAGGCCCTTGGAGCTCCTTCACATGGATCTTTTTGGGCCCCCATCCTACCATAGTCTTGGAGGTAGGAAGTATTGCTTGGTGATTGTGGATGACTACTCAAGGTACACGTGGGTGTATTTCTTAAAGAGGAAGAGCGAGACCTAACAAACTGTCATCGACTTTGGAAATGAAGCACAATGTCAACACAATGCAAAGATCTTGACAATAAGAAGTGACAACGGCACCGAGTTCAAGAACTACACCTTGGATGAATTTCTTAGTGATGAGGGAATCAAGCATCAATATTCCGCACCATACACCCCTCAACAAAACAGTGTTGCGGAGAGGAAGAACTGGACGTTGATGGATGCGGCAAGGACCATGATGGCGGAGTTCAAGTCTCCGTACAACTTTTGGGCCGAAGCCATCAACACCGCGTGCCATGCATCCAATCGGCTCTACCTCCGCAATGGCTTGAACAAGACTCCATATGAGATACTCACCGGTAACAAGCCCAACCTCAAGTACTTCCGGGTATTCGGGTGTAAGTGTTTCATTATCAAGAAAGGGGTTCGGTTGTCTAAATTTGAGGCTAGAGCTTATGAGGGCATATTTGTTGGTTATGCTACAAACTCTCATGCTTACCGTGTCCTCAATAAATCCACGGGACTTATTGAGGAGACGTGTAACGTGGAGTTTGATGAGAATAACGGCTCCCAAGTGGAGCAAAGTGGCACTTGTGATGTAGGTGATGAAATTCCTCCTCAAGCCATAAGAAGAATGGGGGTTGGTTTCATCCTACCCATTGAGGAACCCCTTATGGCCGAAGGAGAAGGACAATGCTCCACTCAAGTGGAGCCATCACCAACCCAAGGCCCACACGCTTCCAAAGAACAAAGTGAAGGCCCTCAACCTCATGAACAAGACCAAGGGCAAGATCATACTCAATACGGTGTTGACACACCAAGTGATGCCCAAGGTCAAGTTCTCTCCCCCGAGAAAGTTCAAGATCAAGAACAAGTTCATGACGGTGCTCAAGATGATCAAGTAACCGCTCCTCAACTCACCACCGAGGAGGAATTAGAGCGTCGTGCCGCCAAGGTTGCTTCCAAGCTCTCCACCAAGGATCATCTCATGACGAATGTGCTTGGAAGCTTAAGAAAGGGGGTAAGCACTCGTAGACAATTAGCAAATTATTGTGAGCATCACGCGTTTGTCTCTTGTGTGGAACCCCACAAGGTCTATGAGGCGCTAGAAGATCCGGATTGGCTCAATGCCATGCACGAAGAATTCAACAACTTCGAGCGCAACAAAGTGTGGAGATTGGTGCCAAGGCCAACGGGGAACCACAATGTCATTGGAACCAAGTGGATATTCAAGAACAAGCAAGATGCCCATGGGATTATCATTCGCAACAAGGCTCGTTTGGTAGCACAAGGCTACTCCCAAGTCGAGTGTATCGACTACGGTGAAACCTTTGCTCTCGTTGCTCGTCTTGAATCCATTCGCATGTTGATTGGTTATGCTTCTCATCATAACTTTAAGTTACAACAAATGGATGTGAAGAGTGCTTTTCCTAATGGTCCCATTAATGAATTGGTTTACGTCAAGCAACCCCCCGGGTTCGAGGATCCCTACTTTCCCGATCATGTGTATCAACTCGGTAAGGCACTCTATGGCCTTAAACAAGCCCCACGTGCGTGGTATGACCACCTTACCGAGTTGTTACAAGACCGTGGTTTTGAAGTTGGGCTAATTGACCCCACTCTTTTTACTAAGAAGGTCAAAGGGGAGTTGTTTGTGTGCCAATTATATGTTGATGATATTATCTTTGGTTCTCCTAACAAATCTTTCAATGAGGAATTTGCCGCTCTCATGACCTCAAAGTTCGATATGTCCTCCATGGGAGAGTTGAAGTTCTTTCTAGGGTTCGAAGTGAAGCAAAGAAGAGAAGGAACCTTCATTAATCAATCCAAATACACTCAAGACATGCTCAAGAGATTCAAACTAAGTGACGTCAAGCCGGCCTCCACTCCAATGCCCACCAAGTGCCAACTTGACTTAGATCCCAATGGTAAAGTGGTGGATCAAAAGGTATATCGTTCCATGATTGTATCCTTGCTTTACCTTTGTGCATCTAGACCGGACATCATGTTGAGTGTGGGAATTTGTGCACGATTTCAAGCGGCACCTAAGGAAAGTCACTATGTGGCGGTCAAACGAATCTTTCGATATTTGGCTCATACCCCAAACTTTGGCTTATGGTACCCAAGAGGATCAAACTTCAAGCTTGTAGGGTACTCGGATTCCGATTGGGCGGGAGACAAAGTGGATAGGAAGTCCACTTCCGGAGGGTGCCAATTCCTTGGTTGCTCTTTGGTAAGTTGGTCTTCCAAAAAGCAAAGTTGTGTGTCTCTCTCGTCCACTGAGGCGGAGTATGTTGCCGCCGGTAGTTGTTGTGCACAACTTCTATGGATGAGACAAACTTTAAAGGATTACGGTGTCACTTGTGACAAAGTGCCTCTTTGGTGTGACAATGAAAGTGCCATCAAGATTTCTCTCAACCCACTGCAACACTTCAAGACGAAGCATATTGAGATTCGGTATCACTTCATCCGGGATCACATTAGGCGAGGAGAGATCGAGGTCAACTATGTCAACACTCATGACAACCTTGCAGATATTTTCACGAAGCCCTTGGATGAAGCAAGATTTCGCGAGTTAAGGCATGAGCTAAATATCATTAATTCAAGCAATGTGGCTTGAACCCGTGCACACCCTACCTCGCTCAATTTGTTGTCTAGTTTAGGTGTAGGCATGGACATAGGGGGAGTGTTGTTCTCTCAATGAACCCTCCCTCCCCCCATTATGCATAAATTGATCAAGTCTTTCACTTTAGCCATTGTTGATGGCACCTGTGCTTCAAAGACGAGTTTTGGTCATGGGCCCAAGGTTAAAATCTTCGCGATGCTATACCTTTGACTCAAACATAGGTGGCCTCGGCCACCGCCCTCTTTTGAAGAGGTGTGTCTTGGTCGTTTGCTGGTGTTTTTTGTTGTTTCTCTCTTGTCGTTTTTGTCGTTTCGTCGAGCTAAAGCCGTGTTGGTTTAGTTGTCTGGCGTGCTGGGCGGTACTACCGCTGGTGGTGCGCGGTACTACCGCTCGCAAGTGGTACTACCGCCCCCCAGCACGGTACTACCGCTGCGGGACGAGAACGGGGGGTTAAGTCGGGGCAGGGGGAGGTTTCTTCTCCCCCATACCCATTCACTTCGCCCCTCTTTTCTCTTCCTCTCTCCAGCCTCCACTCGCCACGGGAGGGCTCCGACAGATCTCCGTCTCCGGGGCGTCCCTCTCCATTTCCTTTGGTGGAGTCGATCCCCACCTCGTCCTCTTGCCATGGATGCCGGTATTGCCCCCGTTCCTTCTTTCGTTTTGTCTCTTTTTCAGTTCTTGTTTCCTAGGGGCAATGGTGGTTGCATCTCTAGATTTTTGGCTAAATCTAGGCTTGAGTTGGTTGGAGAAGGCAACTAGACTATCTCGATTAGAGTTTGGTAGGATTATTTTTGAATTTGGTAGGCCGGTAGTGCCGGATCTGACCACGGTAGTAGGAACCCGCTGTTTCACCGCCTCGTGCTATAAGAAACTGCTGTTTCTCCGCCTCAAGCAGTACTACCGCTCTCTTGGGAGTGGTACTGCCGCTTGACCTAGAGCAGTACTACCGCTCCCTTTGGAGCGGTACTACCGCTTGGGGCGGTACTACCGCGGGCAGGTCACGGTACTACCGCTGCATGCCAATTTCCATCATTTTCCTGCCTTACCTTGATCTTTTTGTTGAGTTTGTTGGCTTATGCTCATTCTTTCTGGTTGTTTTGCGTGTTCTTGTGTTTGGCTCCAGGTGATGACCTTTCCGAGAAGCAAGGTCGCCGTATCAACCCCGGGCGTGCCACATCAAAACGCTACCGCACCTCAGAGCCAGCCGGTGGTTCCTCGAGCACCCAACCGCCTCCAGCAAGTGCATCTGCAAGTGTTCCTCCACCTCCTCAGCATTCGAAGCGAGCCGCCAACAAGCCAAAAGGGAAGACTATGACAGAGATGACCAACAAGGAGTTTTGGGAGAAGCGTCGCCGCAACCCCTATACGGTGGACCAAGAACCCACTTTGGTCAACCGCCCGTTCTGGAACCGTTTTCAGTTTGCCATCTACTTTGATGTGATCAAGGCCAAGAAGAATCTTTTTGTTGATGTTCGCTCCATTGACACTGATGCTATGGAGAAGGACCTAGAGTACTTTGGAGAAGCCCTTCAGATGTGCACTCAGTTGAACATTCTCAGGATCATGCAATTCAACAAGGATTTCGATGCGGATTTGGTGGCTCAATTCTATGCCACCGTCCATCTTGGGACGGATGTCGACAGGACTCTGACATGGATGACCAATGGCAAGCTGCTTTCCGTCAAGTGGCGGGCGTTCATGGAGTTACTTGATGTGGTGGATAACGGGCTTGAGACTCCTGTCGGTTTCCGTCCTCACCGCAATGCTACATCCACCCACAAGCAAGCCCTTTGGCCCTACTGCATTATGAAGGTTCACCCAGTAACTAAGAAGAAGACCTATGAGCTGTCTCTGTATCTGGACATTCTTCATCGCATATTCCGTGAGACTCTCTTCCCTCGGATCGGGAATCTGGATATGGTCCACTCTTACCTCGTGGACATGCTCCTTTTCTGTCAGCATGAGAAGGAAGCAAGCACTGGAGAGAGCCTGGATATCTCTCATGTCATGTGGTCTGAACTTCTATCTGCTGTGTCTGAGCGCAAGTGTCCTATCTATGGTCCATTCATCATGAGGCTCATTGAGGGGCCTGGGCATAGACTTATCCCAGAGTGCTGCTAGAGACTGGAGACTTGGTTTCTCATGAGATCAAGCGTCTGAGGAAAAAGGACAACTGGACAGCGCCTCACACAGGGGGTCCATCTGCTACTGCTGCCACAGGGGGTCCGTCTGCTGCTGCTGCTGCCATGGGGACCGAGGGTGAGGCTGCTACTGATCCTCATGAGGAGAACTTTGGCCCCTCTAGTGCAAAACCGTCGTGGGCACAGAAGCTTAAGC
The DNA here is from genome assembly GCF_056163025.1 of Triticum urartu. Taxonomy (NCBI): domain Eukaryota; kingdom Viridiplantae; phylum Streptophyta; class Magnoliopsida; order Poales; family Poaceae; genus Triticum; species Triticum urartu. Next base: position 466,524,773 of record NC_141873.1, on the reverse strand, counting down.
GCAAGATGAAGAAGCTTTTATGCATGGAGTCTCATGGTCAGTACATGACTCATGTGGCGGAGAAGCATGCCAGGACGCGCCACAAGGAGCTCATGCATCAGATGGGAGCAACAGTTGCCAGTGGGTCTGAGGATCAGATCACTGAAGAGGAGGACTGGATTCATCAGAATTGCCACTAGACCGACTCCGATGCCGAGCAGTTTTCGACCCACGATGAAGATGCAGAGATGTGATGTTCGCGATCTTCCTCCTCCCATCACCTGGAGTCGTAGTGTCACTCTATGCCCTTTTTGGTGTCTCGCTGCCAAAGGGGGAGAGAGTGTAGGGATTTGCTTCTTGTGTCGTGCTTTGTGTCGTCTTGTGGTTTCGTGTGTGTTCTCTCGGTGTCCTTCTTTGGTTTGGTTTGGTGTGAGACCTAAGTTCTAGACATATGGTGTGAGACATATGCTCCCTATCGCTACCTTATTACTTATGTCATTTTAGAGTACTGTAGGTTATTGTGAGATGCATGCTTGTCCTGTTTATTCACTTCTCTCATACTTCCTGTGCTTAGTATTGTTGGACTATAAAATATAGGGGGAGTGTTGATCCGAATGTGTGTGTCGTGCCATCTCTTGGTGCACACATTCTGGGGGAGCCCGTCTATATTTTTTAGTTCTTAGCTTTCTTCGTTTTATTTCTTTTCTTGCGCAAATCCCTTGTTGTCATCAATCCACCAAAAAGGGGGAGATTGTTACGGCATATCTCTCTCAAGGTAGTTTTGGTGATTGATGACAACATGTTTGCGGACTAATCTTGTGCTTTGAATAATTCACAGATTCTCCCCTGGCACGAGACGCCTTCTTCCCCTCGGAGTGTATTTCAAGACGGTGTAGCTCTTTCGTTTCTTTCTCGGTGGACTAGTTGCATAGAGGGCACCGTACTATCAAGAAGGGGTCCGCTGGGGTTTTGCATGGGTGGAATCATCACGTACACATCAGCTTCTCACCCTCTGAGCATTTCCTGTCCATTGAAGAGATCTCTCCTCTCTTCCTTGTCCTGTCTGGGTCTAAGCGGTAGTACCGCGCACCCAGCGGTAGTACCGCTGAGGAGCCAAGCGGCAGTACCGCTCCACAGCGGTAGTACCGCCGTGGCTCCACAGCAGTAGTACCGCTGGGGGCCTGGCACCTCCGCCTTGTCCTCAGCATCTTTGAGAGATTCCTTCTCTCTCTCGCGCGCGCCCCAGCGGCAGTGCGGTACTACGGCCGAAGGGTCACAAGCGGTAGTACCGCTCCACAGCGGTACTACCGCCCTTGACCCCACTGCCGTAGTACCGTTGGGCAGTCTGGCTCCTACCGCCTCGATTCGAGAGGTCTTTTTCTCGTGTCGGGTTTTGCGGCACTAGTCACGGTTGTAGTGGCGGTAGTACCATTCCAGGAGCGGTAGTACCGCCCTACCACCGCGGTAGTACCGCATTTGGGTCCGTTCCCTACTAGTCTCCTCAGCGCGGCAGTACCGCTGGCTGGCGCGGCAGTACCGTTGTCCTGGCGGTAGTACCGCCCCCTCTCAGCGGTAGTACCGCCCTGTGCGGGGCTGGTTGGTGGGGGGCAACGGGATTGTTGCCCCCACTATAAAATGGAGTCCCCTTCTTCCTTCTCACCTACCTCTTCCTCCCCCAAGCTCCATTTATTGCTCAAGCTCCATTAAATACTCCAAGCTCCATTTTCACCCGATCTATCTCTCTAGCCAATCAAACTTGTTGTTTGGCTCGGGAGTGGTTGAGAAGGCCCCGATCTACACTTCCACCAAGGGATTTTCGATTCCCCCACTCATCCCTAGCGGATCTTGTTACTCTTGGGTGTTTGAGAACCCTAGACGGTTGAGGTCACCTCGGAGCCATATTCCATTGTGGTGAAGCTTCGTGGTCTTGTTGGGAGCCTCTGATTAAGTTGTGGAGATTGCCCCAACCTTGTTTGTAAAGGTTCGGTCGCCGCCTTCAAGGGCACCAATAGTGGAATCACGACATCTCGCATTGTGTGAGGGCGTGAGGAGAATACGGTGGCCCTAGTGGCTTCTTGGGGAGCATTGTGCCTCCACACCGCTCCAACGGAGACGTACTTCCCCTCAAAAGGAAGGAACTTCGGTAACACATCCTCGTCTTCACCGGATCCACTCTTGGTTATCTCTTACCTTTACTTGTGCAAGCTCTTTAGTGTTTCTTCCCTTGCTTGCTTGTATGCTTGTTGTCAGTGCATCATATAGGTTGCTCACCTAGTTGCACATCTAGACAACCTACTTTGATGCAAAGTTTAATTTGGTAAAGAAAAGCTAAGAATTGGTAGTTGCCTATTCACCCCCCCCTCTAGTCAACCATATCGATCCTTTCAAAGTGGTAGGTATCACGGCATAGCAATAGAACGAGCAACTAGCAAGCAAAGATAGAAGTGATTTCGAGGGTATGGTCATCTTGCCTGAGATCCCGCAAGGAAGAAGAACGAGTCCATGAAGAAGACAAACGGACGTAGTCGAACGGATCCTCACAAACGCGACGTTATCGGAACTAACCCGAAGAAGCAACACCGGAAAGAAGCAAACAACATAGTAAACAACCACCATATAAGCATGGCATGATGCACAACCAAGTATGATGCATGTCCGGATTAATGAGGCATGGAATGGCAAAGTGCACAAGCCAAACTACAAATTAAGTGGAGCTCAATATGCAACAAGTTGCATATTGACGGAACACCACATGTCTTATTTAGTTCTCTCTCGTTTAGGTACCCAAAAATATTAAAAGTTGTTAAACATGGCAAGAGATGAAGCATAATAAAACTACCTAACTCGGCAAGTTTAAATGAGGCTGGAAACAACAAGCAACAAGTCCGAAAAACCTCATGTGCATATATTAGGTTTGGTACTGTTCTGCCCTAAATCATATTTTAGGGTTGTTAAACATGCAAGAAGAGTGCACCATGTTAAACTGGCATTTTTCTACCCCACTTACATAGCTCGCGAAGGTAATGAAATTATCCGAGCAGCTTGCAAATGGAGTCCTGAACTACCCGCAGCTTGTGAAGTATGGAAGGCGATCAAATTCTTTTACTTTTTTTATCATGTGGGAGTTAGAATTAATTCCTGTTTACTTACTTTTATCCATGTGGGGGGGGAGAGGCGTCTATATTCAGCTACAAAGTTTATTTTGTATACTGCTGGTGATCCGGGCTGTTTCCCTCTCGACGATGAAGCTTATCCCCCATCGTCTCACTGGCCGACCTTGATCCCTGTTATTTTTGGGTCATATCTAGTATTCAGAGTTTGCCTCGATTTGGTACCGCTCGCGCAGCCCGCACCGAAACAGTGCTTTACCCCTAGATGTCCAGTCAACTGCTGCGCCTCAACGCATTTCGGGGAGAACCAGCTAGCTCTGGGTTCGAGTGGCATCCCACTCAAAAAAAGAGGGCGCTCCAGAGACAGAAATAGAACTCGCCAACAGAGCTCCAAAAATTGGGTATTAACTGAGACTTCAATTTTTTTATATTTGTTTGAAGTCATGATCTGAACGAGTCGCACATACACCCTAGCACATGTTCCTCGACGCTGAGGGCATCCTTTAAGCGCGGCCGTTTTTCGAGCCCCATAATAGGTTAGATCGCGCCAATATCAATTCTTTTTATTCCAAGGCGAAGATTGAATCACTTAGCCAACATCCAGAAGCTATTGGCACTTTGTTGAATCGAAATAAAGAATACCACTCTTTGATGATTTTGTCGGCATCCAACTGTTCTCGAATTGGTTTATTCAAGGCTTAAGAATAAGAAAGAAGAATCTTATGGAAATAGCATGGAATAAGGTTTGATCCTATTCATGGGGATTCCGTAAATATCCCATTTCAAAAATTGAAACAATCGGGACTTTTCGGAGATTGGTGCAGTTACTAATTCATGATCTGGCATGTACAGCCTTTTCCCGCTAGGATCGGAAATCCTGTATTTTCCATATCCATACGATCAAGTCCTTAGGTTTCTGAAATAGTGTAATGGAAAAAGAAGTGCTTCGAATCATTGCTATTTGACTCGGACCTATTCTGAAAAAGTCGAGGGCAAGTTACCTTATATTTATAACGCTTTGGTAGTCCAGAGTAGAGACACTGCCGATAAGCAAATTAATGTGACTTGTGAGGTACAACAATTATTAGGAAATAATCGTAAAGCTTATTAGATTTGGAGCTACGGTTAATTAGTTATGAATTAAAGCATTTTAACATGGCATAGGAGCAAATTTAACCAAACAACATTTTAAACATGTCAAACATTCATGAAAGCTGCAAATTATTAATCTACACAAAATTCTAAGCATTTTTCATATATAATGTTTTTACATATGATGCACGGTTGTTGAGTTTTAATATGCATGGAGTATGAGGGTTTTCCTGCAAAACTGGAAATCCTGGAATAAAAGATTAAAAACGCAGCGCGGGAAAAAAATACTATGGGCCGAAACTGGCAGGCCCAACTGCACAGGGGAAGGTGGGCGACTGCTCACCACTGGGCCAAGCCCAAGTGGTGGAGAGGGGAGAGACCGGCAGGCTTCGGCTGGGCCTTGAGGCGCTGCAAGAGGAGGCCCACGCACGGTCAACGCGAGCGCTCGGGCAGCGCAGCTCGATGCAGAAAAGTACTCGCTCGTCTTCAGCGCAGAGGAAGCAGGGGCGCGGCGGCTGGGAGCCAAACTCCGGCGAGCGGGGCAAAGGGGCGGCGAGACGAGGGACTTGGCGACGGCGGCGGACTACAGGTGCGGCGGCCTGGAGCGGCACCGATCCAGTCATCGCAGCGGGCGTTGGAGTGGCGGGGCTCGATCCAGAAGAGGCGCGCCCTCTGCTCGACAGGAAGTGACGGCGGCAGCGAAAACTGGCAGCGGGCTTGACGCGAGAGGAACCGGGCAGCATGGCGGCGGCGCTCCTCGAGGAAGGGTCTTGCGGCGAAGAACTCCGGTGAAGAAAGGGAACGGGGCGGCTGCGCCGTTGCGGGCGACGAACTTGGCGACAGGGACGACGTGGGGACGGCCTGATCCGGGCGGCGACTCTGCGAGGGACTTGGCGCGGGCTTCGGCAGGGATGCAGGGTCGAAGATGAAGGTGCGAGCGAGCGAGGATCGAGCTCGTGCATCCATGATGTCCTGCGGGGCAAAGAGAACATAGAGAAATTTGAGCGACAAAGAGAGAGACAACTCGAGGAAGAGGGAAGGAAGCAGGGGCATAGCCTTGGTTCGGGAGGAGCTCGTCTCCATGGATGGAGGAAGCGAGGAGGCACGAATCAAGGGAGATGGTCGGAGGCGGGAGAGGATCTGGATCAGGTGCGGCTTCGATTGGTCTGATGCTGCAAACAAGGGAAGGAGAGAGGCTGGCTGCGGGATTGGATCCCGAGGGGGATTTGGTGGAGTGGCGGCGGCTGCGGGATGGAATGGAATAGATGGATTGGACAGGTAGGGGCTAGGGTTTAGACTGCTATAAATAGCACGTGGGTTTTTGGTTAGGGGCTAAATAGGACCCTCCGATCTTAATTGGACGGTCTTGAATAAATAGGCTAGAGAGTCCAAATGAGAAACCGGTGATATTTTCTAGATGTTTGGGGATGATCCGGACCCGTTGGTAACGACAGAGCGGGTCGGGTTCGGGACAACTTTCGGACGCGTGCGCGAGGAGGGCCGCGGGATGACGAGAGAGGTTAGATTGGACCTGGCGGTAGGTAGTGGACTGTGCAGAAAGCCTTGGGCTGAGAGAAGAGAAGAGAGAGAGAGGCCCGGCGACTGTTTCCGGAGACCGAAAACGTCCGACGATAGACCGGTGCTACCTCTTGAGCACTGCGTTGGTTTTTCCTTGAAGAGGAAAGGGTGATGCAGCAAAGTAGCATAAGTATTTCCCTCGGTTTTTGAGAACCAAGGTATCAATCCAGTAGGAGGCTACGCGCGAGTCCCTCGCACCTGCACAAAACAAATAAATCCTCGCAACCAACGCGATAAGGGGTTGTCAATCCGTACACAGCCACTTATGAGAGTGAGATCTGATAGATATGATAAGATAATATTTTTGGTATTTTTATGATAAAGATGCAAAGCAAAGTAAAAGCAAAGTAAAAAAGCCAAGGAAATAACTAACTATTGGAAGATTAATATGATGAAGATAGACCCGGGGGCCATAGGTTTCACTAGTGGCTTATCTCAAGAGCATAAGTATTTTACGGTGGGTGAACGAATTACTATTGAGAAATTGACAGAATTGAGCATAGTTATGAGAATATCTAGGTATGATCATGTATACAGGCATCACGTCCGAGACAAGTAGACCGGCTCCTGCCTGCATCTACTACTATTACTCCACTGATCGACCGCTATCTAGCATGCATCTAGAGTATTAAGTTCATGAAAAACAGAGTAACGCCTTAAGCAAGATGACATGATGTAGAGGGATAAACTCATGCAATATGATGAAAACCCCATCTTGTTATCCTCGATGGCAATAATACAATACGTGCCTTGATGCCCCTACTGTCACTGGGAAAGGACACCGCAAGATTGAACCCAAAGCTAAGCACTTCTCCCATTGCAAGAAAGATCAATCTAGTAGGCCAAAACAAACTGATAATTCGAAGAGACTTGCAAAGATAACCAATCATACATAAAAGAATTCAGAGAAGATTCAAATATTGTTCATAGATAGACTTGATCATAAACCCACAATTCATCGGTCTCAACAAACACACCGCAAAAAGAAGATTACGTCGAATAGATCTCCACAAGAGAGGGGGAGAACATTGTATTGAGATCCAAAAAGAGAGAAGAAGCCATCTAGCTAATAACTATGGACCTGTAGGTCTGAGGTAAACTACTCACACTTCATCGGAGAGGCTATGGTGATGATGTAGAAGCCCTCCGTGATGGATACCCCCTCCCGCGGAGCTCCGGAACATGCCCCAAGATGGGATCTCGTGGATACAGAAAGTTACGGCGGTGGAATTAGGGTTTTGGCTCCATATCTGATCGTTTGGGGGTACGTAGGTATATATAGGAGGAAGGAGTACGTCGGTGGAGCAACAGGGGGGCCACGAGGGTGGAGGGCGCGCCTGGGGGGGGGGGGGTAGGCGCGCCCCCCTACCTCGTGCCTTCCTCCTTTATTTCTTGACGTAGGGTCCAAGTCTCCTGGATCATGTTCGTTCCAAAAATCACGTTCCCGAAGGTTTCATTCCGTTTGGACTCCGTTTGATATTCCTTTTCTGCAAAACTCTGAAATAGGCAAAAAACAGCAATTCTGGGCTGGGCCTCTGGTTAATAGGTTAGTCCCAAAAATAATATAAAAGTGGATAATAAAGCCCAATAATGTCCAAAACAGTAGATAATATAGCATGGAGCAATCAAAAATTATAGATACGTTGGAGACGTATCAAGCATCCCCAAGCTTAATTCCTGCTCGTCCTCAAGTAGGTAAATGATAAAAAAGATAATTTTGATGCGGAGTGCTACTTGGCATAATTTTAATGTAATTCTTCTTAATTGTGCTATGAATATTCAGATCCGAAAGATTCAAGATAAAAGTTCATATTGACATAAAAATAATAATACTTCAAGCATACTGACTAAGCAATTATGCCTTCTCGAAATAACATGGCCAAAGAAAGTACATCCCTACAAAATCATATAGTTTAGTCATGCTCCATTTTCGTCACACAAGAATGCTCTCATCATGCACAACCCCGATGACAAGCCAAGAAATTGTTTCATACTTTAGTAATCTCAAACCTATAAACTTTCACGCAATATATAGTGTTACTATTCATCACCCAGGGTGTCAATATTATTTCCTAGTTATTTCCTTTGTTTTTTACTTTGCTTTTATTTTACTTTGCATCTTTATCACAAAAATACCAAAAATATTACCCTACCATATCTATCAGATCTCACTCTCATAAGTGACCATGAAGGGATTGACAACCCCTTATCACATTGGTTGCGAGGAGTTATTTGTTTTGTGTAGGTACGAGGGACTCGCGCGTAGCCTCCTACTGGATTGATACCTTGGTTCTCAAAATCTGAGGGAAATACTTACGCTACTTTGCTGCATCATCCTTTCCTCTTCAAGGAAATCCAACGCAGTGCTCAAGAGGTAGCAAGAAGATTTCTGGCGTCGTTGCCGGGTAGTCTACGCAAAAGTCAACATACCGAGTACCCATCACAACCCTTATCTCCCGCATTACATTATTTGCCATTTGCCTCTCGTTTTCCTCTCCCCCACTTCACCATTGCCGTTTTATTCGCCCTCTCTCTCTCTATGCCCTCTCTTTCTCTATTTGCCTCTTTTTGCCCGCTTGCTTTTTGTTTGCTTGTGTGTTGTTTGCTTGTTTGTCACAATGGCTCTACCTAGATTTGGTGATCTTCGCCTTAAAAGGTTAGAAGAGATCGAAAGCAATGTCAGGAGTTTTATGATTTTGCAATTTGAGCATAATAATTTCTTCAGAAACGAGCTTAAGGAACAGAAAAGTTTTATGAGTTTTATGAATAAAGAGCTCGATGATATGTCTAAAGAATTTGATGGTTTAAGATCCCAAATTGCTCGTCTTGAGAAATTGACTACTGAAATTTCGGATAAGCAGGCTACCTTAGTTAATAGGATGGCCGCTAAACCCGATTTTTATGAAAATAAAGATGAAGATCTAAAAGTTTTTGATGTGTCCCCTATTAAATCTTTGTTTTGCAATATGAATCTTGATAATGATGGGACTGAATATGATCCACCTTTACCTAGAAGGCGTTCCAAAAATTCGAAGTTTTTAGATCTTGATGCTAAATTTGATGAAAGTGGGATTGAAGAAATTAAAACCCTAGATGTTGCTAAACCCACTATTTTGGATTTCACGGAATTTAATTATGAAAATTGCTCTTTGATTGATTGTATTTCCTTGTTGCAATCCGTGCTAAATTCTCCTCATGCTTATAGCCAAAATAAAGCGTTTACTAAACATATCCTTGATGCCTTGGTGCAATCTTATGAAGAAAAACTTGCGTTGGAAGTTTCTATCCCTAGAAAACTTTATGATGAGTGGGAACCAACTATTAAAATTAAGATTAAATATCATGAGTTCTATGCTTTATGTGATTTGGGTGCTAGTGTTTCCACGATTCCAAAGACTTTGTGTGATTTGTTAGGTTTCTGTGATTTTGATGATTGCTCTTTAAACTTGCACCTTGCGGATTCCACTATTAAGAAACCAATCGGAAGAATCAATGATGTTCTTATTGTCGCAAATAGGAATTATGTTACCGTAGATTTTATTGTTCTTGACATAGATTGCAATCCTTCATGTCCTATTATCCTTGGTAGACCTTTCCTTAGAACGATTGGTGCAATTATTGATATGAAGGAAGGAAATATTAGATTCCAATTTCCGTTAAGAAAAGGCATGGAACACTTTCCTAGAAATAAAGTTAAATTACCTTATGAATCTATTATGAGAGCCACTTATGGATTGCCTACCAAAGATGGCAATACCTAGATCTATCCTTGCTTTTTATGCCTAGCTAGGGGCGTTAAACGATAGCGCTTGTTGGGAGGCAACCCAATTTTATTTTTATTCCTTGATTTTTGCTCCTGTTTAGTAATAAATAATTTACCTAGACTCTTTTTTGGTTGTGTTTTTTGTGTTTAATTAGTGTTTGTGCCAAGTAGAACCGTTGGGAAGACTTGGGGAAAGTCTTGTTATCTTGCTGTAAAAAACAGAAACTTTAGCGCTCACGAGAACTGCTGCCATTTTTATTTGGAAAGTGATATTTAGTTAATTCTTTTTGTAGATGATTAATAGATAAATTCATCAAGTCCAGAAATTTATTTTATAATTTTTGGGGTTCCAGATCTTGCTCTAGTTACAGATTACTACAGACTGTTCTGTTTTGACAGATTCTGTTTTTCGTGTGTTGTTTGCTTATTTTGATGAATCTATGGCTAGTAAAATAGTTTATAAACCATAGAGAAGTTGGAATACAGTAGGTTTAACACCAATATAAATAAAGAATGAGTTCATTACAGTACCTTGAAGTGGTCTTTTGTTTTCTTTCGCTAACGGAGCTCACGAGATTTTTCTACTTTAAGTTTTGTGTTGTGAAGTTTTCAAGTTTTGGGTAAAGATTTGATGGATTATGGAACAAGGAGTGGCAAGAGCCTAAGCTTGGGGATTCCAATGGCACCCCAAGATAATCTAAGGACATCTAAAAGCCAAAGCTTGGGGATGCCCCGGAAGGCATCCCCTCTTTCGTCTACTTCCATCGGTAACTTTACTTGGAGCTATATTTTTATTCACCACATGATATGTGTTTTGCTTGGAGCGTCTTGTATGATTTGAGTCTTTGCTTTTTATTTTACCACAATCATACTTGCTGTACACAACTTTTGAGAGAGCCATACATGATTTGTAATTTATTAGAATACTCTATGTGCTTCACTTATATCTTTTGAGTTATATAGTTTTGCTCTAGTACTTCACTTATATCTTTTAGAGCACGGTGGTGGATTTGTTTTATAGAAACTATTGATCTCTCATGCTTCACTTAGATTATTTTGAGAGTCTTAAATAGCATGTTAATTTTCTTAAATAATCCTAATATGCTAGGTATTCAAGATTAGTAAAAAAACTTATGAGTGTTTTTAATACTAAGAGAAGTTTGATTCTTGATGATTGTTTTGAGATATGGAGGTAATAATATCAAAGTCGTGCTAGTTGAGTAGTTGTGAATTTGAGAATTGCTTGTGTTGAAGTTTGCAAGTCCCGTAGCATGCACATATGGTAAACGTTATGTAACAAATTTGAAACATGAGGTGTTCTTTGATTGTCCTCCCTATGAGTGGTGGTCGGGGACGAGCGATGGTCTTTTCCTACCAATCTATCCCCCTAGGAGCATGCGCGTAGTGCTTGGGTTTTGATGACTTGTAGATTTTTGTAATAAGTATGTGAGTTCTTTATGACTAATGTTGAGTCCATGGATTATACACACTCTCACCCTTCCATCATTGCTAGCCTCTTCGGTACCGTGCATTGCCCTTTCTCACATTGAGAGTTGGTGCAAACTTCGCCAGTGCATCCAAACCCCGTGATATGATATGCTCTTTCACACATAAACCTCCTTATATCTTCCTCAAAACAGCCACCATACCTACCTATTATGGCATTTCCATAGCCATTCCGAGATATATTGCCATGCAACTTTCCACCATTCCGTTTATCATGACACATTCATCATTGTCATATTGCTTAGCATGATCATGTAGTTGACATAGTATTTGTGGCAAAGCCACCGTTCATAATTCTTTCATACATGTCACTCTTGGTTCATTGCATATCCCGGTACACCGCCGGAGGCATTCATATAGAGTCATCTTTTGTTCTAGCATCGAGTTGTAATCATTGAGTTGTAAATGAATAGAGGTGTGGTGATCATCATTTTCTAGAGCATTGTCCCAAGTGAGGAATTAAAAAAAAGGGGGGAGAGAAAGGCCATAAAAAAGAAGAGAAGGCCCAAAAAAGAGAGAAAAAGAGAGAAGGGACAATGCTACTATCCTTTGCCACACTTGTGCTTCAAAGTAGCACCATAATCTTCATGATAGAGAGTCTTTTGTTTTGTCACTTTCATATACTAGTGGGAATTTTTCATTATAGAACTTGGCCTGTATATTCCAACAATGGGTCTCCTCAAGTGCCCTAGGTCTTTGTGAGTAAGCAAGTTGGATGCACACCCACTTAGTTTCTTTTGTTTAGCTTTCATACATTTATAGAGCTAGTGCATCCATTGCATGGCAATCCCTACTCCTTGCATTAACATCAATCGATGGGCATCTCCATAGCCCATTGATTAGCCTCGTTGATGTGAGAGTTTCTCCTTTTTGTCTTCACCACATAACTCCCATCATCATATTCTATTCCATCCATAGTGTTACCAGTACGCGACTATTGCTTTCGCTTTCACCACTCGTAATAATAGTGATCTTATATTTGTATTGCAAAATGGAGAGGGCAGATCCCATTCCTCGAATGCAAAGGACAAGAAAGACGGATTCTGGCTAGAAGGAAGGGTTCTCGTATTGGTTCTTCTGGTGCCATATTTTTATCAAAAGCATGGAAACTATCTAATCGAAGATAGAATTCACGCCTGTGAAAAGTAAGCAATTTCATCATTTTCCTTCGCAACACAGCTCACTAGTGTTATGTCCATGGCTCGCGCTCATATATTGCGTGAAAGTTTATAGGTTTGAGAATACTAAAGTATGAAACAATTTCTTGGCTTGTCATCGGGGTTGTGCATGATGAGAGCATTCTTGTATGACGAAAATGGAGCATGACTAAACTATATGATTTTGTAGGGATGAACTTTCTTTGGCCATGTTATTTCGAGAAGACATAATTGCTTAGTCAGTATGCTTGAAGTATTATTATTTTTATGTCAATATGAACTTTTATCTTGAATCTTTCGGATCTGAATATTCATAGCACAATTAAGAAGAATTACATTAAAATTATGCCAAGTAGCACTCCGCATCAAAATTATCTTTTTTATCATTTACCTACTTGAGGACGAGCAGGAATTAAGCTTGGGGATGCTTGATACGTCTCCAACGTATCTATAATTTTTGATTGCTCCATGCTATATTATCTACTGTTTTGGACATTATTGGGCTTTATTATCCACTTTTATATTATTTTTGGGACTAACCTATTAACCAGAGGCCCAGCCCAGAATTGCTGTTTTTTGCCTATTTCAGAGTTTTGCAGAAAAGGAATATCAAACGGAGTCCAAACGGAATGAAACCTTCGGGAACGTGATTTTTGGAACGAACATGATCCAGGAGACTTGGACCCTACGTCAAGAAATAAAGGAGGAAGGCACGAGGTAGGGGGGCGCGCCTACCCCCCCCCCCCCCAGGCGCGCCCTCCACCCTCGTGGGCCCCCTGTTGCTCCACTGACACTCCTTCCTCCTATATATACCTACGTACCCCCAAACGATCAGATACGGAGCCAAAAACCTAATTCCACCGCCGCAACCTTTTGTATCCACGAGATCCCATCTTGGGGCCTGTTATGGAGCTTCGCCGGAGGGGGCATCCATCACGGAGGGCTTCTACATCAACACCATAGCCTCTTCGATGAAGTGTGAGTAGTTTACCTCAGACCTTCGGGGCCATAGTTATTAGCTAGATGGCTTCTTCTCTCTTTTTGGATCTCAATACAATGTTCTCCCCCTCTCTTGTGGAGATCTATTCGATGTAATCTTCTTTTTGCGGTGTGTTTGTTGAGACCGATGAATTGTGGGTTTATGATCAAGATTATCTATGAACAATATTTGAATCTTCTCTGAATTATTTTATGTATGTGATGTCTACTACACAACCTTCTTCTTGTAGACGTTGTTGGGCCTCCAAGTGCAGAGGTTTGTAGGACAGTAGCAAATTTCCCTTAAGTGGATGACCTAAGGTTTATCAATCTGTGGGAGGCGTAGGATGAAGATGGTCTCTCTCAAGCAACCCTGCAACCAAATAACAAAGAGTCTCTTGTGTCCCCAACACACCCAATACAATGGTAAATTGTATAGGTGCACTAGTTCGGCGAAGAGATGGTGATACAAGTGCAATATGGATAGAAGGTAATAGTTTTTGTAATCTGAAAATATAAAAACAGCAAGGCAACTAATGGTAAAAGTGAGCATAAACGGTATTGCAATGATAGGAAACAAGGCCTAGGGTTCATACTTTCACTAGTGCAAGTCCTCTCAACAATAATAACATAATTGGATCATATAACTATCCCTCAACATGTAACAAAGAGTCACTCCAAAGTCACTAATAGCGGAGAACAAACGAAGAGATTATGGTAGGGTACGAAACCACCTCAAAGTTATTCTTTCCAATCAATCCGTTGGGCTATTCCTAAAAGTGTCACAAACAGCCCTAGAGTTCGTACTAGAATAACACCTTAAGACACAAATCAACCAAAACCCTAATGTCACCTAGATACTCCAATGTCACCTCAAGTATCCATGGGTATGATTATACGATATGCATCACACAATCTCAGATTCATCTATTCAACCAACACATAGGACCTCAAAGAGTGCCCCATAGTTTCTACCGGAGAATCACGATGAAAACGTGTGCCAACCCCTATGCATAGGTGCATGGGCTGAACCCGCAAGTTGATCACCAAAACATACATCAAGTGAATCACGTGGTATCCCATTGTCACCACAGATACGCACGGCAAGACATACATCAAGTGTTCTCAAATCTTTAAAGACTCAATCGGATAAGATAACTTCAAAGGGGAAACTCAATACATTACAAGAGAGTAGAGGGGGGAGAAACATCATAGGATCCAAATATAATAGCAAAGCTCGCGATACATCAAGATCGTATCACCTCAAGAACACGAGAGAGAGAGAGAGAGAGAGAGATCAAACACATAGCTACTGGTACATACCCTCAGCCTCGAGGGAGAACTACTCCCTCCTCGTCATGGAGAGCACCGGGATGATGAAGATGGCCACCGGAGAGGGATTGCCCCCTCCGGCAGGGTGCCAGAACAGGTCTAGATTGGTTTTCGGTGGCTACAGAGGCTTCTGACGACGGAACTCCCGATCTATTGTGCTCCCAGATGTTTTTAGGGTATATGGATATATATAGGAGGAATAAGTACGTCAGGGGGGCCACGAGGGGCCCACGAGGGTGGAGGGCGCGCCTAGGGGGGTGGGCGCGCCCCCTGCCTCGTGGCTTCCTCGTTGATCCCCTGACGTGCACTCCAAGTCTTCTGGGCTTCTTCTGATCCAAAAATAAGTTCCGTGAAGTTTCAGGTCAATTGGACTCCGATTGATTTTCTTTTCTGCGATACTCTAAAACAAGGAAAAAACAGAAACTGGCACTTGGCTCTGGGTTAATAGGTTAGCCCCAAAAATCATATAAAACAGCATATAAATGCATATAAAACATCCAAGGTTGATAATATAATAGCATGGAACAACCAAAAATTATAGATACGTTGGATACGTATCAGCATCCCCAAGCTTAATTACTGCTCGTCCTCGAGTAGGTAAATGATAAAAACAGAATTTTTGATGTGGAATGCTACCTAACATATTTATCCATGTAATTCACTTTATTGTGGCAAGAATATTCTGATCCATAAGATTCAAGATAAAAGTTTAATATTGACATAAAAATAATAATACTTCAAGCATACTAACAAAGTAATCACGTCTTCTCAAAATAACATGGCCAAAGAATGTTCATCCCTACAAAATCATATAGTCTGGCTATGCTCCATCTTCACCACACAACATATTTAAATCATGCACAACCCCGATGACAAGCCAAGCAATTGTTTCATAATTTTGATGTTCTCAAACTTTTTCAATCTTCACGCAATACATGAGCGTGAGCCATGGATATAGCACTGTAGGTGGAATAGAATGGTGGTTGTGGAGAAGACAAAAAAGGAGAAGATAGTATCACATCAACTAGGCGTATCAACGGGCTATGGAGATGCCCATTAATAGATATCAATGTGAGTGAGTAGGGATTGCCATGCAACAGATGCACTAGAGCTATAAGTGTATGAAAGCTCAACAAAAGAAACTAGTGGGTATGCATCCAACTTTCTTGCTCACGAAGACCTAGGGCATTTTGAGGAAGCCCATCATTGGAATATACAAGCCAAGTTCTATAATGAAAGATTCCCACTAGTAAACGAAAGTGAAAACATAGGAGACTCTCTATCATGAAGATCATGGTGTTACTTTGAAGCACAAGTGTGGTAAAAGGATAGTAGCATTGCCCCTTCTCTCTTTTTCTCTCATTTTTTATATATTATTTTTTATTTGGGCTTTCTCCTCTTTCTTTTTTATGGCCTCTTTTCTCTTCTTCTTTTTTATTT
Source organism: Triticum urartu (assembly GCF_056163025.1). Classification (NCBI taxonomy): domain Eukaryota; kingdom Viridiplantae; phylum Streptophyta; class Magnoliopsida; order Poales; family Poaceae; genus Triticum; species Triticum urartu. The sequence continues at coordinate 466,508,838 of NC_141873.1, read as the reverse complement.
GGGCTTCTTTGGCCTCTTTTATTTATTTATTTTCGTCCGGAGTCTCATCCCGACTTGTGGGGGAATCATAGTCTCCATCATTCTTTCCTCACTGGGACAATGCTCTAATAATGATGATCATCACACTTTTATTTACTTACAACTCAAGAATTACAACTCGATACTTAGAACAAGATATGACTCTATATGAATGCCTCCGGCGGTGTACCGGGATATGCAATGAATCAAGAGTGGCATGTATGAAAGAATTATGAATGGTGGCTTTGCCACAAATACAATGTCAACTACATGATCATGCAAAGCAATATGACAATGATGGAGTGTGTCATAATAAACGGAACGGTGGAAAGTTGCATGGCAATATATCTCGGAATGGCTATGGAAACGCCATAATAGGTAGGTATGGTGGCTGTTTTGAGGAAGGTATATGGTGGGTTTATGGTATCGGCGAAAGTTGCGCGGTACTAGAGAGGCTAGCAATGGTGGAAGGGTGAGAGTGCTATAATCCATGGACTCAATATTAGTCATAAAGAACTCATATACTTATTGCAAAAAATCTATTAGTTATCGAAACAAAGTACTACGCGCATGCTCCTAGGGGGATAGATTGGTAGGAAAATACCATTGCTCGTCCCCGACCGCTACTCATAAGGAAGGCAATCAATAAATAAATCATGCTCCGACTTCATCACATAACGGTTCACCATACGTGCATGCTACGGGAATCACAAACTTCAACAGAAGTATTTCTCAAATTCACAACTACTCAACTAGCATGACTCTAATATCACCATCTTCATATCTCAAAACAATCATCAAGTATCAAACTTCTCATAGTATTCAATGCACTCTATATGAAAGTTTTTATTATATCCCTCTTGGATGCCCATCATATTAGGACTAATTTCATAACCAAAGCAAATTACCATGCTGTTTAGGACTCTCAAAAATTATATAAGTGAAGCATGAGAGTTCATCTATTTCTATAAAATAAAACCACCACCGTGCTCTAAAAGTATAGGTGAAGCACTAGAGCAACAACAAACTACTCTGAAAGATATAAGTGAAGATCAATGAGTAGTCGAATAATTATGCAACTATGTGAAGACTCTCTAACATTTAAGAATTTCAGATCTTGGTATTTTATTCAAACAGCAATAAAAGCAAAATAAAATGACATTCTAAGAATAGCAAACATCATGTGAAGAAGCAAAAACTTAGGATCGACCGAAACTAACCAATAGTTGTTGAAGAAGAAAGGTGGGATGCCAACCGGGGCATACCCAAACTTAAACGCTTGAGACTTCTTGAAATATTATATTGGGATGCCTTGGGCATCCCCAAGCTTGAGCTTCTGTGTCTCCTTAATACCTCTCATATCACGGTCTCCCTAAATCTCAAAAGCTTCATCCACACAAAACTCAACAAGGACTCATGAGATAAGTTAGTATAAACCATTGCAAAAACCTTATCATCCTCTACTGTAGAAAATCATTAAAATTATTATTCAACATTGCATACTAAATGCCTCTGCATATTTAATAGTCCTATCCTCAAATAGAATCATTAAAGAAGCAAACATATGCAAACAATGCAAACATAACAGCAATCTGCCTAAACAGGACAGTCTGTAAAGAATGCAGCAACATCCATACTTCTATAGCTCCAAAAATTATGAAAGAAAATTCACACTGTATTAAATTTATCAGATCTTAATATGCAAAAGGTTTCAACATTTTATCACATTCTGAATTTTCTAGGGAATTATTGCAACAACGGTAAACTTTCTGTTTTCAAACAGCAACATGAAGACTTGTGAAATGGGCATAGTAAAGGCTATCAATGCCACTTTTATTGAAATAAGAGATGAAAAACATTGTTATAAATAACAGCAAGCAAATCCTAACAAAATAAATTGACGCTCCAAGCAAAACACATATCATGTGGTGAATAAAAATATAGCTCCAAGTAAAGTTACCGATGAACGAAGACGAAAGAGGGGATGCCTTCCGGGGCATCCCCAAGCTTAGGCTCTTGGTCATCCTTGAATATTACCTTGGGGTGCCTTGTGAATCCCCAATCTTAGGCTCTTTCCACTCCTTATTCCATAGTCCATCGAATCTTTACCCAAAACTTGAAAACTTCACAACACAAAACTTAACAGAAAACTCATAAGCCCCGTTAGTATAAGAAAATAAATCACCACTTAGGTACTGTTGTGAACTCATTATAAATTCATATTGGTGTAATATCTACTGTATTCCAACTTATCTATGGTTCATACCCTCCGATACTACTCATAGATTCATCAAAATAAGCAAACAACACATCGAAAACAGAATCTGTCAAAAACAGAACAGTCTGTAGTAATCTGGATCAAACGTATACTTCTGGAACTAATAAAATTCTAAAATAAATTTCTGGACGTGAGGAATTTATCTATTAATCATCTTTAAAAAGAATTAACTAAATATCACTCTCCAATAAAAAATGGAAGCAATTCTCGTGAGCGCTAAAGTTTCTATTTTTTACAGCAAGATCAACAAGACTTTCCCCAAGTCTTCCCAAAGGTTCTACTTGGCACAAACACTAATTAAAAGCATAAAATCATAACAGAGGCTAGATAAATTATTTATTGCTAAACAGGATCAAAAGGCAAGGAACAAAAATAAAGTTGGGTTGCCTCCCAACAAGCGCTATCGTTTAACGCCCCTAGCTAGGCATGATGATTTCAATGATGCTCACATAAAAGATAAGAATTGAAACATAAAGAGAGCATCATGAAGAATATAACTAGTACATTTAAGCCTAACCCACTTCCTATGCATAGGAATTTTGTGAGCAAACAACTTGTGCGAACAATAATCAACTAGCATAGGAAGGTAAAACAAGCATAACTTCAAAACTTTAAGCACATAGAGAGGAAACTTGATATTATTGCAATTCCTACAAGCATATATTCCTCCCTCATAATAATTTTCAGTAGCATCATGAATGAATTCAACAATATAGCCAGCACCTAAAGCATTCTTTTCATGATCTACAAGCATAGAAAATTTACTACTCTCCACATAAGCAAGATTCTTCTCATTCAGAATAGTGGGAGTATCATAAGAGACCCGAATACTATAAATTGTTTCCACATTAAAAGAGTAATGTTCAGAAAAGGGATAACCATAATAATGACAAGTTTTATAAATATAATCACTACTTTTTATAGCATAAGTATCATCACAATAATCATCATAAGTAGGAGGCATGCTATCACCATTATAAATTTGCATATCAAAACTTGGGAGACTAAAAATATCATCTTCATTAAGCGTAGCATCCCCAAGCATGGGACAAACATTAATTGCAGCAAATATATTCTCAAAAACATCATCTTCATCAAACATAGCATCCCCAAGCTTGGGCCTTTTCATATCATAAGCATAATCACTCTCATCATTAATACTATGGATAGCACCAATAGTATAGCAATTATCATATTCTTCCAAGCAAGTGCCAAAAAGATTTTCAAGATCATAAGAAGTATCATTATCTTCCACAATTGTATTTTCATGAGGCACAATAGTAATAGGAGCAGCATTATTTGGGGGATATATCTTTTTACCTCTCTTACTTTTTCTTTTCTTTATGTAATTGGCAATATAAGGATTTTCAATGCAATTCACCGCACAATACATATAAATTTCCTCTAGATTAAAATGAAGAACTCTATCAAGGGAAAATTTTGGAATATCCTTAGCTATACATTTCATTTCTTCATAACCCAAGAGCAAACTAAGTTCATTATGATGTGCAAGGGAAATCAAGTCATCACAATTTTTGGACACGATACGATCATGAAACAATTTGCATTGGGTACTGAAATGATCATGTTCATTGCAGAGTTCACAAGTATGGCTAAGAAAGTTTAAATTTTCAGCACAATCATCTAGCTTTTCTTGCAATAATTTAGTTTCTAAGTACTTATGCCTCTTGCAATATCTATCTTCCCTATTTGGTGTGTACTTACAAACCCAATGCACTCCACAAAAATTGACATGTTTATAGGAGACATTTTCATCATAACTAGTCTAATCATCATTAGTACTATGGATATTCAAGGAGTTCATACTAACAACATTGCAATCATGCTCATCATTCAGATATTCAGTGCCAAACATTTTAATGCATTCTTCTTCTAACACTTTGGCACAATTTTCCTTTCCATCATACTCACGAAAGATATTAAAAAGATGAAGCGTATGAGACAAACTCAATTCAATTTTTTTATAGTTTTCTTTTATAAACTAAACTAGTGATAAAACAAGAAACTAAAAGACTTGATTGCAAGATCTAAAGATATACCTTCAAGCACTCACCTCCTCGGCGACGGCGCCAGAAAAGAGCTTGATGTCTACTACACAACCTTCTTCTTGTAGACGTTGTTGGGCCTCCAAGTGCAGAGGTTTGTAGGACAGTAGAAAATTTCCCTCAAGTGGATGACCTAAGGTTTATCAATCCGTGAGAGGCGTAGGATGAAGATGGTCTCTCTCAAGCAACCCTGCAACCAAATAACAAAGAGTCTCTTGTGTCCCCAACACACCCAATACAATGGTAAATTGTATAGGTGCACTAGTTCGGCGAAGAGATGGTGATACAAGTGCAATATGGATAGAAGATAATAGTTTTTGTAATCTGAAAATATAAAAACAGCAAGGTAACTAATGGTAAAAGTGAGCATAAACGGTATTGCAATGATAGGAAACAAGGCCTAGGGTTCATACTTTCACTAGTGCAAGTCCTCTCAACAATAATAACATAATTGGATCATATAACTATCCCTCAACATGCAACAAAGAGTCACTCCAAAGTCACTAATGGCGGAGAACAAACGAAGAGATTATGGTAGGGTACGAAACCACCTCAAAGTTTTTCTTTCCAATCAATCCGTTGGGCTATTCCTAAAAGTGTCACAAATAGCCCTAGAGTTTGTACTAGAATAACACCTTAAGACACAAATCAACGAAAACCCTAATGTCACCTAGATACTCCAATGTCACCTCAAGTATCCGTGGGTATGATTATACGATATGCATCACACAATCTCATATTCATCTATTCAACCAACACATAGGACCTCAAAGAGTGCCCCATAGTTTCTACCGGAGAATCATGATGAAAACGTGTGCCAACCCCTATGCATAGGTTCATGGGCGGAACCTGCAAGTTGATCACCAAAACATACATCAAGTGAATCACGTGGTATCCCATTGTCACCACAGATACGCACGGCAAGACATACATCAAGTGTTCTCAAATCTTTAAAGACTCAATCGGATAAGATAACTTCAAAGGGGAAACTCAATCCATTACAAGAGAGTAGAGGGGGGAAGAAACATCATAGGGTCCAAATATGATAGCAAAGCTCGCGATACATCAAGATAGTATCACCTCAAGAACACGAGAGAGAGAGAGAGAGAGAGAGATCAAACACATAGCTACTGGTACATACCCTCAGCCCCGAGGGAGAACTACTCCCTCCTCGTCATGGAGAGCACCGGGATGATGAAGATGGCCACCGGAGAGGGATTGCCCCCTCCGGCAGGGTGCCGGAATGGGTCTAGATTGGTTTTCGGTGGCTACGGAGGCTTCTAGCGGCAGAACTCCCGATCTATTGTGCTCCCGGATGTTTCTAGGGTATATGGATATATATAGGAGGAAGAAGTACGTCAGGGGGGCCACGAGGGGCCCACGAGGGTGGAGGGCGTGCCTAGGGGGTGGGCGCGCCCCCTGCCTCGTGGCTTCCTCGTTGATCCCCTGACGTGCACTCCAAGTCTTCTGGGCTTCTTCTGGTCCAAAAATAAGTTCCGTGAAGTTTCAGGTCAATTGGACTTTGTTTGATTTTCCTTTTCTACGATACTCTAAAACAAGGAAAAAACAGAAACTAGCTCTGGGCTCTGGGTTAATAGGTTAGTCCCAAAAATCATATAAAATAGCATATAAATGCATATAAAACATCCAAGGTTGATAATATAATAGCATGGAACAATCAAAAATTATAGATACGTTGGAGACGTATCAGTATGATTGGTTATCTTTGCAAGTCTCTTCGAATTATCAGTTTGGTTTGGCCTACTAGATTGATCTTTCTTGCAATGGGAGAAGTGCTTAGCTTTGGGTTCAATCTTGCGGTGTCCTTTCCCAGTGACAGTAGGGACATCAAGGCACGTATTGTATTGTTGCCATCGAGGATAACAAGATGGTTTTTTTATCATATTGCATGAATTTACCCCTCTACATCATGTCATCTTGCTTAAGGCGTTACTCTGTTTTCATGAACTTAATACTCTAGATGCATGCTGGATAGCGGTCGATGAGTGGAGTAATAGTAGTAGATGCAGGCAGGAGTCGGTCTACTTGTCTCAGACGTGATGCCTATATACATGATCATACCTAGATATTCTCATAACTATGCTCAATTCTGTCAATTGCTCAACAGTAATTCGTTCACCCATCGTAAAATACTTATGCTCTTGATAGAAGCCACTAGTGAAACCTATGGCCCCCGGGTCTATCTTCATCATATTAATCTTCTAATGCTTAGTTATTTCCTTTGCTTTTTTACTTTGCTTTTATTTTACTTTGCATCTTTATCACAAAAATACCAAAAATATTATCCTATCATATCTATCAGATCTCACTCTCGTAAGTGACCGTGAAGGGATTGACAACCCCTTATCGCATTGGTTGCGAGGATTTATTTGTTTTGTGCAGGTACGAGGGACTCGCGCGTAGCCTCCTACTGGATTGATAACTTGGTTCTCAAAAACTGAGGTAAATACTTACGCTACTTTGCTGCATCATCCTTTCCTCTTCAAGGAAATCCAACGCAGTGCTCAAGAGGTAGCACTCAACAACGCCAATGATTCAATCAAGCAAGGGGCTCCTAAGTCGGGGAAGGCTCTGATACCAACTTGTAACACCCATGATGCGGCTATATCTCCCACGTGTCGGAGCACGACTTAGAGGCATAGCCGCATGGTAGGTTTTTCGCAAGAGGGGTAATCTTCACACAATCCCATGTACTGAATAGAAAGGGATAAAGAGTTGGCTTACAATCGTCACTTCAAACAATACATAAATATTATACATCATCCAGAATACAATCAAGGTCCGACTACGGAACCAAAAGAAAGAAAGACAACCCCAAATGCTAGATCCCCGATCGTCTGAACTGGGCTCCACTACTGATCCACTGGAAAAGAAACAACACAATGAACACGATCTTCATCTAGCTCCCATTTGAGCTCGGTTGTGCCACCTGCACTGGTATCATCGGCGCCTGCAACTATTTGGAAGTATCTGTGAGTTACGAGGACTCCGCAATCTCACACCCACGAGATCAAGACTATTTAAGCTTATGGGTAGGAAAGGGTAGTGAGGTGGAGCTGCAGCAAGCACTAGCATATATGGTGGCTAACATACGCAAATAGGAGCGAGAAGAGAAGCAATGCAATGGTCGTGAACTAGGAGTGATCAAGAAGTGATCCTGAAACTACTTACGTTCAAACATAACTCCAAAACCGTGTTCACTTCTCGGACTCCGCCGGAAAGAGACCATCACGGCTACACACGCGGTTGATGCATTATAATTAAGTTAAGTGTCAAGTTCTCTACAACCGGATATTAACAAATTCCCATCTGCCACATAACCGCAGGCACGACTTCCGAAAGTTCAAACCCTGCCGGGGTGTCCCAACTTAGCCCATCACAAGCTCTCACGGTCAACGAAGGACATTCCTTCTCCCAGGAAGACCCGATCAGACTCGGAATCCTGGTTACAAGACATTTCGACAATGGTAAAACAAGACCAGCAAGACCGCCCGATGCGCCAACATCCCGATAGGAGCTGCACATATCTCGTTCTCAGGGCAACACCGGATAAGATAAGCGTACAGGTACCAACATAACCCAAGTTGCCAAGGGACGGTCCCGCACGGTGCTCTGGTTCGGACTAACACTTAGACAAGCACTGGTCCAGGGGGGTTAAAATAAGATGATCCTCGGGAGAGCGACTCCCAAGGGAAAAGTAGGTGGTGGTGAGGCAAATGGTAAAACCAAGGTTGGGCCTTGCTGGAGGAGTTTTATTCAAAGCAAATTGTCAAGGGGTCCCCATAACACCCAACCGTGTAAGGAACGCAAAATCAAGGAACATAACACCGGTATGACGGAAACTAGGGCGGCAAGAGTGGAACAAAACACCAGGCATAAGGCCGAGCCTTCCACCCTTTACCAAGTATATAGATGCATTAATTCAAATAAGAGATATTGTGATATCCCAACATAACCATGTTCCAACATGGAACAAACTGAATCTTCACCTGCAACTAGCAACGCTATAAGAGGGGCTGAGCAAAGCGGTAAAATAGCCAAACAACAGTTTGCTAGGAAAGGTGGGTTAGAGGCTTGACATGGCAAAATGGGAGGCATGATATAGGAAGTGGTAGGTATCGCGTCATAGCAATAGAACGAGCAACTAGCAAGCAAATATAGAAGTAATTTCGAGGGTATGGTCATCTTCCTGAGATCCCGCAAGGAAGAAGAACGAGTCCATGAAGAAGACAAACAGACGTAGTCGAACGGATCCTCACAAACACGACGTTATTAGAACTAACCTGAAGAAGCAACACCGGAAAGAAGCAAACAACATAGTAAACAACCACCACATAAGCATGGCATGATGCACAACCAAGTATGATGCATGTCCGGATTAATGAGGCATGGCATGGCAAGGTGCACAAGCCAAACTACAAATTAAGTGGAGCTCAATATGCAACGAGTTGCATATTGATGGAACACCACATGTCTTATTTAGTTCTCTCTCGTTTAGGTACCCAACAATATTAAAAGTTGTTAAACATGTCAAGAGATGAAGCATAATAAAACTACCTAACTCGGCAAGTTTAAATGAGGCTAGAAACAACAAGCAACAAGTCCGGAAAACCTCATGTGCATATATTAGGTTTGGTACTGTTCTGCCCTAAATCATATTTTAGGGTTGTTAAACAAGAAAGAAGAGTGCACCATGTTAAACTGGCATTTTTCTACCCCATTTACATATAAAATTTATTAGATTTGGAGCTACAGTTAATTAGTTATGAATTAAAGCATTTTAACATGGCATAGGAGAAAATTTAACCAAACAACATTTTAAACATGTAAAACATTCATGAAAATTGCAAGTTATTAATCTACAAAAAATTCTAAGCATATTTCATACATAATGTTTTTACATATGATGCACGGTTGTTGAGTTTTAATATGCATGGAGTATGAGGGTTTTTCTGCAAAACTGGAAATCCTGGAATAAAAGATTAACAACGCAGCGCAGGAAGAAAATCTATGGGCCGAAACTGGCAGGCCCAACTGCACAGGGGAAGGTGGGCAACTGCTCACCACTGGGCCAAGCCAAAGTTGGTGGAGAGGGGAGAGACCGGCAGGCTTCGGCTGGGCCTTGAGGCGCTGCAAGAGGAGGCCCACGCACGGTCAACGCGAGCGCTCTGGCAGCGCAGCTCGATGCAGAAAAGTACTCGCTCATCTTCAGCGAAGAGGAAGCAGGGGTGCGGCGGCTGGGAGCCGAACTCCAACGAGCGGGGCAAAGGGGCGGCGAGACGAGGGACTTGGCGACGGCGGCGGACTACAGGTGCGGCGGCCTGGAGCGGCATCGATCCAGTCATCGCAGCGGGCGTTGGAGCGGCGAGGCTCGATGTAGAGGAGGCGCACCCTCTGCTCGACAGGAAGCAACGGCGGCAGCGAAAACTGGCAGCGGGCTTGACGCGGGAGGAACCGGGAAGCATGGCGGTGGCGCTCCTCGAGGAAGGGTCTTGCAGCGAAGAACTCCGGTGAAGAAAGGGAACGGGGTGGTTGCGCCATTGCGGGTGACGAACTTGGCGACAGGGACGACGCGGGGACGGCCTGATCCGGGCGGCGGCTCTGCGAGGGACTTGATGCGGGCTTCGACAGGGACGCAGGGTCGAAGACGAAGGCGCGAGCGAGCGAGGATCGAGCTCGTGCATCCGTGACGTCCTGCGGGGCAAAGACAACATAGAGAAATTTGAGCGACACAGAGAGAGAGAACTCGAGGAAGAGGGAAGGAAGCATGGGCACAACCTTGGTTCGGGAGGAGCTCGTCTCCATCAATGGAGGAAGCAAGAGGCGCGAATCCAGGGAGATGGTCGGAGGCGGGAGAGGATCTGGATCGGGTGCGGCTTCGGTTGGTCTGATGCTGCAAACAAGGGAAGGAGAGAGGCTGGCTGCGGGCTTGGATCCCGAGGGGGATTTGGTGGAGTGGCGGCGGCTGCGGGATGGAATGGAATAGATGGATTGGACAGGTAGGGGCTAGGGTTTAGACTGTTATAAATAGCACGTGGGTTTTTGGTTAGGGACTAAATAGGACCCTCCGATCTTAATCAGACAGTCCCGGATAAATAGGCTAGAGAGTCCAAATGAGAAACCGGTGATGTTTTGTAGATGTTTGGGGATGATCCGGACCCGTCGGTAACGACAGAGCGGGTCGGGTTCGGGATAGCTTTCGGACGCGTGCGCGAGGAGGGTCGCGGGCTAACGAGAGAGGTTAGATTGGACCTGGCGGTAGGTAGTGGACTGTGCAGAAAGCCTTGGGCTGAGAGAAGAGAAGAGAGAGAGGCCCGGCGCTGTTTTCGGAGACCAAAAACGTCCGACGATAGACCGGCTATACTGCCGCTATAATTATCCGCTCGGTCGTCAAACAGACTCCAAATGTGATGAAACTTGACAGGCGGTCTATCTACGCTATAATAAGACCACACGTCAAATTTCATCCCATTCCGAGAACATTTCCCAGCCACTTATAAAATAAATATTTCGGACGTGCCGCGGGCGCGTGCAAGTGTGTATGGGCTCATAACGGACAACGGGGAGAACTGGGGGACCCGTACGGATGCAAGTTTTGAAAACATGATGATGCAATGCACATGATGACATGGCAAGATGCAACACACAAGCGAAAGACAAGGCAACAACAATGAATAACTGGAAGACACCTGGCACATCGGACTCGGGGCGTCATAGCCATCCTCAGTCTTGGGGGACACGAAGGTCTCTGGCGCTCCCTTAGGACTTCTTATTTGTACTTGGCCAAGTGGGCCCTTTGTAGACATCGAGGCCGGGCTCCCTTGAGAGAGCCACCCCCGGTGCAGGACACTGCCAACGGCCTAGATTGCATATCCTCCCTGTAGAACCCTAGCCTCCAACGCTTATATAAGGGGAGTCAGGGGAACACCTACGGATCCAATATAGAGAAGAACAATTGTTGGTAGCAAACCCGTACTCCATTGTAATTCCTCACACTAGGTTTTCCCATCACCATTAATAACAAGAAGTAGGATGTAGGATATTACTCTCCGAGGGACGGATCTGGGTAACTTGTGCGTGCGGGCACCGTCCCAGTGAAGGAAATATGCCCTAGAGGCAATAATAAAGTTATTATTTATTTCCTTATATCATGATAAATGTTTATTATTCATGCTAGAATTGTATTAACCGGAAACATGATACATGTGTGAATACATAGACAAACAGAGCGTCACTAGTATGCCTCTACTTGACTAGCTCATTAATCAAAGATGGTTATGTTTCCTAGCCATAGACAAAGAGTTGTCATTTGATTAACAGGATCACATCATTAGGAGAATGATGTGATTGACTTGACCCGTTCTGTTAGCTTAGCACTTGATCGTTTAAGTTTGTTGCTATTGCTTTCTTCATGACTTATGCATGTTCCTATGACTATGAGATTATGCAACTCCCGTTTACCGGAGGAACACTTTGTGTGCTACCAAACGTTACAACGTAACTGGGTGATTATAAAGGTGCTCTACAGGTGTCTCCGAAGGTACTTGTTGGGTTGGCGTATTTCGAGATTAGGATTTGTCACTCTGATTGTCGGAGAGGTATCTCTGGGCCCACTCGGTAATACACATCACTCAAGCCTTGCAAGCATTGCAACTAATGAGTTAGTTGCGGGATGATGTATTATGGAACGAGTAAAGAGACTTGCCGATAACGAGACTGAACTAGGTATTGAGATACCGACGATCAAATCTCGGGCAAGTAACATACCGATGACAAAAGGAACAATGTATGTTGTTATGCGGTTTGACCGATAAAGATCTTCGTAGAATATGTAGGAGCCAATGTGAGCATCCAGGTTCCGCTATTGGTTATTAACCGGAGACGTGTCTTGGTCATGTCTACATAGTTCTCGAACTCGTAGGGTCCGCACGCTTAAAGTTCGATGACAGTTATATTATGAGTTTATGGTTTTTGATGTACCGAAGGTAGTTCGGTGTCCCGGATATGATCACGGACACGACGAGGAGTCTCAAAATGTTCGAGACGTAAATATCGATATATTGGACGACTATATTTGGATACTGGAATGGTTCCGGGTAAGATCGGGATAATACCGGAGCATCAGGAGGTTATCGGAACCCCCCGGGAGGTATATGGGCCTTAATGGACTTTAGTGGAAGGAGGGGAAAGGAGCAAGGGAGGCCCCCCCCAAGCCCAATCCGAATTGAGAAGGCCCCCCCTTTCCTTCCTCCCTCCTTCCTCTTCCTTCCCTCTCCTTCTCCAAATAGGAAAAGGAGGAGTCCTACTCCCGGTGGGAGTAGGACTCCCCCCTTGGGCGCGCCTCCTCCCCTCCTTTATATACGGAGGAGAGGGGCACCCCATAGACACAACAATTGATCTCTTGGATCTTTTAGCCATGTGCAGTGCCTCTCTCCACCATAGTCCACCTCGGTAATATTGTAGCAGCGCTTAGGCAAAGCCCTGCGACAATAGAACATCATCATCGTCACCACACCGTCGTGCTGACGAAACTCTCCCTCAAAGCTCGGCTGGATCGGAGTTCGAGGGACGTCATCGAGTTGAACGCGTGCAGAACTCGGAGGTGCCGTGCGTTCGGTACTTGACCGGTCGGATCGTGAAGACGTACGACTACATCAACCGCGTTGTGCTAACGCTTCCGCTTTCGGTCTACGAGGGTACGTGGACACACTCTCCCCTCTCGTTGCTATGCATCACCATGATCTTGCATGTGCGTAGGAATTTTTTTGAAATTACTATGTTCCCCAACAGTGGCATCCGAGCCAGGTTATATGCATTGATGTTATATGCACGAGTAGAACACAAGTGAGTTGTGGGCAATACAAGTCATACTGCTTACCAGCATGTCATACTTTGGTTCGGCGCTATTGTTGGATGAAGCGGCCCGGACCGACATTACGCGTACGCTTATGCGAGACTGGTTCTACCGGCATGCTTTACACACAGGTGGCTGGCGGGTGTCAGTTTCTCCAACTTTAGTTGAACCGAGTGTGGCTACGCCCGATCCTTGAGAAGGTTAAAATAGCACTAAATTGACGAACTATCGTTGTGGTTTTGATGCGTAGGTAAGAACGGTTCTTGCTCAGCCCGTAGCAGCCATGTAAAACTTGCAACAACAAAGTAGAAGACGTCTAACTTGTTTTTGCAGGGCATGTTGTGATGTGATATGGTCTAGACATGATGCTATATTTTATTGTATGAGATGATCATGTTTTGTAACCAAGTTATCGGCAACTGGCAGGAGCCATATGGTTGTCGCTTTATTGTATGCAATGCAATCGCCCTGTAATTGCTTTACTTTATCACTAAGCGGTGGTGATAGTCGTAGAAGCAATAGTTGGCGAGACGACAACGATGCTACGATGGAGATCAAGGTGTCGCACCGGTGACGATGGTGATCATGACGGTGCTTCGGAGATGGAGATCACAAGCACAAGATGATGATGGCCATATCATATCACTTATATTGATTGCATGTGATGTTTATTTTTTATGCATCTTATTTTGCTTTGATTGACGGTAGCATTATAAGATGATCTCTCACTAAATTTCAAGATAAAAGTGTTCTCCCTGAGTATGCACCGTTGCCAAAGTTTGTCGTGCCCAGACACCACGTGATGATCGGGTGTGATAAGCTCTACGTCCATCTACAACGGGTGCAAGCCAGTTTTGCACACGCAGAATACTCAGGTTAAACTTGACGAGCCTAGCATATGCATATATGGCCTCGGAACACTGAGGCCGAAAGGTCGAGCGTGAATCATATAGTAGATATGATCAACATAGTGATGTTCACCATTGAAAACTACTCCATTTCACGTGATGATCGGTTATGGTTTAGTTGATTTGGATCATGTGATCACTTAGATGATTAGAGGGATGTCTATCTAAGTGGGAGTTCTTAAGTAATATGATTAATTGAACCTAAATTTATCATGAACTTAGTACCTGATAGTATTTTGCATGTCTATGTTTGTTGTAGATAGATGACTCGTGCTGTTGTTCCGTTGAATTTTAATGCGTTCCTTGAGAAAGCAAAGTTGAAAGATGATGGTAGCAATTACACGGACTAGGTCCGTAACTTGAGGATTATCCTCATTGCTGCACAGAAGAATTACGTTCTGGAAGCACCGCTAAGTGCCAAACCTGCTGCAGGAGCAACACCAGATGTTATGAGCACCTGGCAGAGCAAAGCTGATGACTACTCGATAGTTCAGTGTGCCATGCTTTACGGCTTAGAACCAGGACTTCAATGATGTTTTGAACGTCATGGAGCATATGAGATGTTCCAGGAGTTGAAGTTAATATTTCAAGCAAATGCTCGAATTGAGAGATATGAAGTCTCCAATAAGTTCTATAGCTGCAAGATGGAGGAGAATAGTTCTTTCAGTGAGCATATACTCAAAATGTCTGGGTACCATAATCACTTGACTCAACTGGGAGTTAATCTTCCTGTTGATAGTGTCATTGACAGAGTTCTTCAATCACTATCACCAAGCTACAAGAGCTTCGTGATGAACTATAATATGCAAGGGATGAATAAGACAATTCCCGAGCTCTTCGCAATGCTAAAGGCTGTGGAGGCAGAAATCAAAAAGGAGCATCAAGTGTTGATGGTCAATAAGACCGCCAGTTTCAAGAAAAAGGGCAAAGGGAAGAAGAAGGGGAACTTCAAGAAGAACAGCAAACAAGTTGCTGCTCAGGACCTAAGCCTGAGACTGAGTGCTTCTACTGCAAACAGACTGGTCACTGGAAGCGGAACTGCCCCAAGTATTTGGCGGGTAAGAAGGATGGCAAGGTTGTTGGAAATATGCCCTAGAGGCAATAATAAAATGGTTATTATTATATTTCCTTGTTCATGATAATTGTCTATTGTTCATGCTATAATTGTGTTATCCGGAAATCGTAATACATGTGTGAATACATAGACCACAACACGTCCCTAGTGAGCCTCTAGTTGACTAGCTCGTTAATC
Source organism: Triticum urartu (assembly GCF_056163025.1). Classification (NCBI taxonomy): domain Eukaryota; kingdom Viridiplantae; phylum Streptophyta; class Magnoliopsida; order Poales; family Poaceae; genus Triticum; species Triticum urartu. The sequence continues at coordinate 466,493,441 of NC_141873.1, read as the reverse complement.
AAAAGATAGTCATGGTTTCCTGACTATGGACATTAGATGTCATTGATAACGGGATCACATCATTAGGAGAATGATGTGATGGACAAGACCCAATCCTAAGCATAGCTCAAAGATCGTGTAGTTCGTTTGCTAGAGCTTTTCCGAATGTCAAGTATCATTTCCTTAGACCATGAGATTGTGCAACTCCCGAATGCCGTAGGAGTGCTTTGGGTGTGCCAAACGTCACAACGTAACTGGGTGACTATAAAGGTGCACTACGGGTATCTCCGAAAGTGTTTGTTGGGTTGGCACGAATCGAGACTGGGATTTGTCACTCCGTATGACGGAGAGGTATCTCTGGGCCCACTCGGTAATGCATCATCATAATGAGCTCAGTGTGACCAAGTGGTTGATCACGGGATCATGCATTACGGTACGAGTAAAGTGACTTGCCGGTAACGAGATTGAACGAGGTATTGGGATACCGACGATCGAGTCTCGGGCGAGTAACGTACCGATTGACAAAGGGAATTGTATACGGGATTGATTGAATCCTCGACATCGTGGTTCATCCGATGAGATCATCGAGGAGCATGTGGGAGCCAACATGGGTATCCAGATCCCGCTGTTGGTTATTGACCGAAGAGTCGTCTCGGTCATGTCTGCGTGTCTCCCGAACCCGCAGGGTCTACACACTTAAGGTTCGGTGACGCTAGGGTTGTTGAGATATTAGTATGCGGTAGTAACCCGAAAGTTGTTCGGAGTCCCGGATGAGATCCCGGACGTCACGAGGAGTTCCGGAATGGTCCGGAGGTGAAGAATTATATATAGGAAGTCCAGTTTCGGCCACCGGGAAGGTTTCGGGGGTCACCGGTATTGTACCGGGACCACCGGAAGGGTCTCGGGGGTCCACCGGGTGGGGCCACCTATCCCGGAGGGCCCCATGGGATGAAGTGGGAGGGGAACCAGCCCTTGATGGGCTGGTGCGCCCCCCTTGGGCCTCCCCCTGCGCCTAGGGTTGGAAACCCTAGGGGTGGGGGCGCCCCACTTGGCTTGGGGGGCAAGCCACCCCCCTTGGCCGCCGCCCCCCCATCTAGATGGGATCTAGAGGGGTCGGCGCCCCCCTAGACCCCTATATAAAGAGGGGGGAGGGAGGGCTGCGCACCCAAGCCCCTGGCGCCTCCCTCTCCCTCCTGTGACACCTCTCCCTCTCGCTGAGCTTGGCGAAGCCCTGCCGAGATCACCGCTACTTCCACCACCACGCCGTTGTGCTGCTGGATCTCCATCAACATCTCCTTCTCCCTTACTGGATCAAGAAGGAGGAGACGTCTTCCCCAACCGTACGTGTGTTGAACGCGGAGGTGCCGTTGGTTTGGCGCTCGGTCATCGGTGATTTGGATCACGACGAGTACAACTCCATCAACCCCGTTCTCTTGAACGCTTCCGCTCGCGATCTACAAGGGTATGTAGATGCACTCCCCTTTCCCTCGTTGCTAGATAACTCCATAGATTGATCTTGGTGATGCGTAGAAAATTTTAAATTCTGCTACGTTCCCCAACAAAGGTATATGTTATATACATGTTATTGATGTGTACCTTACCAGAGCTCGCAGTAGCACCTGGGTATTTGATACTGGTTCTGTTGCTAATATTTGCAACTCGAAACAAGGACTACGGATTAAGCGAACACTGGCTAAGGACAAGGTGACGATGCGCGTGGGAAATGGTTCCAAAGTTGATGTGATCGCCGTCGGCACGCTACCTCTACATCTACCTTCGGGATTAGTTTTAGACCTAAATAATTGTTATTTGGTGCCAGTGTTGAGCATGAACATTATATCTAGATCTTGTTTAATGCGAGACGGTTATTCATTTAAATCTGAGAATAATGGTTGTTCTGAGTAATATCTTCTATGGTCATGCACCCTTGAAGAGTGGTCTATTTTTGATGAATCTCGATAGTAGTGATACACATATTCATAATGTTGAAACCAAAATATGCAGAGTTGATAATGATAGTGCAACTTATTTGTGGCACTGCCGTTTGGGTCATATTGGTATAAAGCGCATGAAAAAACTCCATACTGATGGACTTTTGGAATCACTTGATTATGAATCACATGGTACTTGTGAACCATGCCTCATGGGCAAGATGACTAAAACGCCGTTCTCCGGAACTATGGAGCGAGCAACTGATTTGTTGGAGATCATACATACCGATGTATGTGGTCCAATGAATATTGAGGCTCGTGGCGGGTATCGTTATTTTCTCACCTTCACAGATGATTTAAGCAGATATGGGTATATCTACTTCATGAAACATAAGTCTGAAACATTTGAAAAGTTTAAAGAATTTCAGAGTGAAGTTGAAAATCATCGTAACAAGAAAATAAAGTTTCTACGATCTGATCATGGAGGAGAATATTTGAGTTACGAGTTTGGTCTACATTTGAAACAATGCGGAATAGTTTCGCAACTCACGCCACCCGGAACACCACAGCTTAATGGTGTGTTCGAACGTCGTAATCATACTTTACTAGATATGGTGCGATCTATCATGTCTCTTACTGATTTACCGCTATCATTTTGGGGTTATGCTTTAGAGACGGTCGCATTCACGTTAAATAGGGCACCATCAAAATCTGTTGAGACGACACCTTATGAACTATGGTTTGGCAAGAAACCAAAGTTGTCGTTTCTTAAAGTTTGGGGCTGCGATGCTTATGTGAAAAAAACTTCAACCTGATAAGCTCGAACCCAAATCGGAGAAATGTGTCTTCATAGGATACCCAAAAGAAAAAGTTGGGCACACCTTCTATCACAGATCCAAGGGAAAGACATCCGTTGCTAAGAATGGATCCTTTCTAGAGAAGGAGTTTCTCTCGAAAGAAGTCAGTGGGAGCAAAGTAGAACTTGATGAGGTAACAGTACATGCCCCCTTATTGGAAAGTAGTTCATCACAGAAATCGGTTCCTGTGACACCTACACCAATTAGTGAGGAAGTTAATGATGATGATCATGAAACTTCAGATCAAGTTGTTACTGAACCTCATAGGTCAAACAGAGTAAGATCCGCACCAGAGTGGTACAGCAATCCTGTTCTGGAGGTTATGTTACTAGACCATGACGAACCTACGAATTATGAAGAAGCGATGGTGAGCCCAGATTCCGCAAAATGGCTTGAGGCCATGAAATCTGAGATGGGATCCATGTATGAGAACAAAGTGTGGACTTTGGTTGATTTGCCCGATGATCGGCAAGCCATTGAAAATAAATGGATCTTCAAGAAGAAGACTGACGCTGACGGTAATATTACTGTCTATAAAGCTTGACTTGTTGCAAAAGGTTTTTGACAAGTTCAAGGGATTGACTACGATGATACTTTCTCACCCGTAGCGATGCTTAAGTCTGTCCGAATCATGTTAGCAATTGCTGCATTTTATGATTATGAAATTTGGCAAATGGATGTCAAAATTGCATTCCTGAATGGATTTCTGGAAAAAGAGTTGTATATGATGCAACCGGAAGGTTTTGTCAATCCAAAGGGAGCTAAAAAAGTGTGCAAGCTCCAGCAATCCATTTATGGACTGGTGCAAGCCTCTCGGAGTTGGAATAAACATTTTGATAGTGTGATCAAAGCATATGGTTTTATACAGACTTTTGGAGAAGCCTGTATTTACAAGAAAGTGAGTGGGAGCTCTGTAGCATTTCTAATATTATATGTGGATGACATATTGTTGATTGGAAATGATATAGAATTTCTGGATAGCATAAAAGGATATTTGAATAAGAGTTTTTCAATGAAAGACCTCGGTGAAGCTGCTTATATATTGGGCATCAAGATCTATAGAGATAGATCGAGACGCTTAATTGGACTTTCACAAAGCACATACCTTGACAAAGTTTTGAAGAAGTTCAAAATGGATCAAGCAAAGAAAGGGTTCTTGCCTGTGTTACAAGGTGTGAAGTTGAGTAAGACCCAATTGTAAGTGCATCTAGTGCCACCCCTAGTTGGTTTTGGAGTATTGACGACAAACCTAGTTGAGGGACTAATGTGTTTGTGAGAATTGCAGGATAACACAGGTAGAAGTCCCTCATTGATTTGGTTTTCCTACCAGAGATGACCCCTAAAAATGTATAAAGACATTGAAGTCAAAGGTGGTATATGAAGATATTCACATTGAAGACTATGACAAGAGAAGACACCACATGAAGCCTATGGAGCTCGAAGACTTAGATCTTTCGTAGTTCTCTTTCTTCTGTGTTGAGTCATAGGAACCACCGTAATGTTAAGTGGGGTCCAAGAGAACCAGTCAGAATGACTGAAGTGATGCTTAAACAAAACCTATGTCTTCGAGTGAAGACTTTGAGAGCGAATCTTGTCCAGAGTCGGGCAAGTCAGCTTTGCTTGAAGCCCAAGTAAAGTTGCCGTGTGAGTTTGAAATCTGACCGTTGGAACACGTGTCAGTTCCTTAGTGACCCAGGGTCATTTCGGACAAATCAGGTCGGGTTGCCAAGTGGCTATAAATAGCCCACCCCCTACAACCATAAACGGTTGGCTGCTCAGATTCAGAGTACGGCTTTTGTCGTTTGAGAGCAACCCACCTCGAAGCCTTTGAGAGAGAATTCCTTGCGAGGATAAAGCCCTAACCACCCAGAGCCAAAGAGAATTAGGCATCACTTAAGTCTTCTTGTCTATGTGATCTGAAGACTTATTACACTTGAGGACTGTGCATCCTCCAGCCGGTTAGGCGTCGCGTTCTGAGCATCCAAGAGACATTGTGGATTGCCGGTGAACGAAGTTTGTGAAGGTTTGGGAGTCTACCTTGAAGACTTACCAGAGTGATTTGGCGAGGTCTGTGTGACCTTAGCTCAAGGGGAATACGGTGAGGACTGGGTGTCCTGAGCTGCGTGTTCAGGACTGGGTGTCCGGGACTGTGTGTCCTAAGGTTTAAATACCTAGCCGCCCTAACCAGACGTACAGTTGTCACAGCAACTGGAACTGGTCCAACAAATCATTGTCTTCAGCGAGTCACTGGTTTCATCTTCCCTTCCCTTTACTTACTGTTACTCCTTGTGAAGTCATTGTATGTTCGCACTATCTTTTGTCTTCACTGAGTGACTGCGTGTTCTGTGTGGCTTCACAATATCTTCCTACCTGATCCTTACTACATTGCTGCTATTAGTCATTGTGCTTTCACTCTATTGAATACTTGACTATGGCTTGCCTAGTGTAGTCTACCTTCCGCTGCAGGGTAATAGGTTTATTTCTATCGTTTGTCTTCATAACTTCCACGTTTTGAAGACTTTCATAAAAATCGCCTATTCACCCCCCCTCTAGTCGATATAACGCACTTTCACCAATGCCCAACCACTACAGAAGATAGAGAGAAAATGAAAGATGTTCCCTATGTTTCAGCCATAGGCTCTATCATGTATGCAATGCTGTGTACCAGACCTGATGTGTGCCTTGCTATTAGTTTAGCAGGGAGGTACCAAAGTAATCCAGGAGTGGATCACTGGACAGCGGTCAAGAACATCCTGAAATACCTGAAAAGGACGAAGGATATGTTTCTCGTTTATGGAGGTGACAAAGAGCTCGTCGTAAATGGTTACGTTGATGCAAGTTTTGACACTGATCCAGACGATTCTAAATTGCAAACCGGATACGTATTTTTATTAAACGGTGGAGCTGTCAGTTGGTGCAGTTCTAAACAAAGCATCGTAGCGGGATCTACATGTGAAGCGGAGTACATAGTTGCTTCGAAAGTAGCAAATGAAGGAGTCTGGATGAAAGAGTTCATATCCGATCTAGGTGTCATACCTAGTGCATCGGGTCCAATGAAAATCTTTTGTGACAATACTGGTGCAATTGCTTTAGCAAAGGAATCCAGATTTCACAAGAGAACCAAGCACATCAAGAGACGCTTCAACTCCATCCGGGATCAAGTCCAGGTGGGAGACATAGAGATTTGCAAGATACATACGGATCTGAATGTTACAGACCCGTTGATTAAGCCTCTTCCACGAGCAAAACATGATCAGCACCAAGACTCCATGGGTGTTAGAATCATTACCGTGTAATCTAGATTATTGACTCTAGTGCAAGTGGGATACTGAAGGAAATATGCCCTAGAGGCAATAATAAAGTTATTATTTATTTACTTTTATCATGATAAATGTTTATTATTCATGCTAGAATTGTATTAACCGGAAACATGATACATGTGTGAATACATAGACAAACAGAGCGCCACTAGTATGCCTCTACTTGACTGGCTCATTAATCAAAGATGGTTATGTTTCCTAGCCATAGACAAAGAGTTGTCATTTGATTAACGGGATCACATCATTAGGAGAATGATGTGATTGACTTGACCCATTCCGTTAGCTTAGCACTTGATCGTTTAAGTTTGTTGCTATTGCTTTCTTCATGACTTATGCATGTTCCTATGACTATGAGATTATGCAACTCACGTTTACCGGAGGAACACTTTGTGTGCTACCAAACGTCACAACGTAACTGGGTGATTATAAAGGTGCTCTACAGGTGTATCCGAAGGTACTTGTTGGGTTGGCGTATTTCGAGATTAGGATTTGTCACTCCGATTGTCGGAGAGGTATCTCTGGGCCCACTCGGTAATACACATCACTTAAGCCTTGCAAGCATTGCAACTAATGAGTTAGTTGTGGGATGATGTATTACGGAACGAGTAAAGAGACTTGCCGGTAACGAGATTGAACTAGGTATTGAGATACCGACGATCAAATCTCGGGCAAGTAACATACCGATGACAAAAGGAACAATGTATGTTGTTATGCGGTTTGACCGATAAAGATCTTCGTAGAATATGTAGGAGCCAATGTGAGCATCCAGGTTCCGCTATTGGTTATTGACCGGAGACGTGTCTCGGTCATGTCTACATAGTTCTCGAACCCGTAGGGTCCGCACGCTTAAAGTTCGATGACGGTTATATTATGAGTTTATGGTTTTTGATGTACCGAAGGTAGTTCGGAGTCCCGTATATGATCACGGACATGATGAGGAGTCTCGAAATGTTCAAGATGTAAAGATCGATATATTGGACGACTATATTTGGATACCGGAATGGTTCCGGGTAAGATCGGGATAATACCGAAGCACCGGGAGGTTATCGGAACCCCCCGGGAGGTATATGGGCCTTAATGGGCTTTAGTGGAAAGGAGCAAGGGAGGACCCCCCAAGCCCAATCCGAATTGGGAAGGGGGCCGCCCACCTTTCCTTCCTCCCTCCTTCCTCTTCCTTCCCTCTCCTTCTCCAAATAGGAAAAGGAGGAGTCCTACTCCCGGTGGGAGTAGGACTCCCCCCTTGGGCGCGCCTCCTCCCCTTGGCCGGCCCTCTCCTCCCCTCATTTATATACGGAGGAGAGGGGCACCCCATAGACACAACAACTGATCTCTTGGATCTTTTAGCCGTGTGTGGTGCCTCTCTCCACCATAGTCCACCTCGATAATATTGTAGGCAGTGCTTAGTCAAAGCTCTGCGACAGTAGAACATCATTATTGTCACCACGCCGCCGTGCTGATGAAACTCTCCCTCAAAGCTCGGCTGGATCGAAGTTCGAGGGATGTCATCGAGTTGAACATGTGCAGAACTCGGAGGTGCCGTGCGTTCGGTACTTGATCGGTCGGATCGTGAAGACGTACGACCACATCAACCGCGTGTGCTAACACTTTCGCTTTCGGTCTACGAGGGTACGTGGACACACTCTCCCCTCTCGTTGTTATGTATCACCATGATCTTGCGTGTGCGTAGGAATTTTTTTGAAATTACTACGTTCCCCAACACCCGGAACTTCCAACCACGTTAGGAACCCTACCGAGGGGTCTGACAGTATTTTGCACCGTCAGAAAGGTTGGAGGAAAAAAAGGCATGCAACCTTTTTCATCCCCCGTGGCTTATAAAGATGTGCACAGAGCATGAAATGGAAACATGGTCCTCGGAAGTAGGGCGACGTGTGGATCCTTGGCACGGGAGGCGAGATGAAATTACTGTTACAAATTAACTGGGTCGCGACTCGCTGGGGGAGGTTTTCTGTGATCCCGCAAGACCGGGTCCGACCCTCTTGATGGGTCGTCGTCATGGCCTTCCCGTCAAGGATTCGGCTCAAAAGCAAGAATGGAAGCCGCGAGAGACGGGGATGGCCGCTCATTGCGACGCGAGATGGAGGCCGAAAGACCTCGGGCAGCAGAAGTGTTGCCCACAAGCTACAAGGCCTGGGGCCATGAAGATGTGCCGTTGTCGTCACCTTTAAGGCACAATCTGTGGGAGGCCATGAAATCCACTAGCTCGAAAGCTTCAAGAAGCCAAACCAGGAAAGACGGAATGCATCTGTCACTAGAACCAAAAGAGTCCACCTGGGTTTCATCCCCAAAGAACATGAGACTCCAAAATCCAGTCACGCTCGAGGGCTACTGACGATGCAATACACCAGGGGATGGCCCATCGACCGATGAGCACAATGTTGGGTTGGCCTCAAGATCCAGGAGGCAGCCTGGCTCCAGGAAGCAGTCCAGGGGACCTAGCACAGGGCAAAAGAAGCATCTTGAAGAGTTGGAGTACACGCAAAGGAACCCTCGGTACAATGTTGTTTAGTGAGTCTGTAAACCCTAATTCTCGCTCCCTTTATAAGGCGAGGTTAGGGGTAGTTTTCAGCCATCTACTCCGTAGACATACTCTTGGTAGCTATATTCATCATCCCCTTTGTAACCCCCTAGCACGAGGTGCTCCACTATTAATACACATCCGAAACACGACGTATGGTATTACCTCACCGTTAGGGCCTGAACCTAGGTAACTCCTTGTGCAAACTCCCTTCTGTCACTTCCGAACGCGTTCACCACATGTAAGTTTTTCGTACCGTGAATGACCACCTTATCTCGGAAATCAAAAGCCACTTGTTATGTAAGATTACTGATACGTCCCCGTCATATCTATAATTTTTTATTGTTACATGCCAATATTATACAACTTTCATATACTTTTGGAAACTTTTTATACTATTTTTTGGGACTAACATATTGATCCAGTGCCTAGTGCCAGTTCTTGTTTGTTGCATGTTTTTTGTTTCGTAGTAAATCCATATCAAACGGAGTCCAAATGGGATAAAAACTGACGGAGATTTTTTTTGGAATATATGTGATTTTTGGGAAGAAGAATCAACGCGAGACGATGCCCGAGGGGGCACGAGGCAGGGGGGCGCGCCCCAGGGGGTCAGGCGCGCCCTGGGCCCTTGTGGCCACCCCTTAAGGCTGTTGATGCCCTTCTTTCGCTGCAATAAAGCTAATATCCGGATAGAGATCGTGTTAAAATTTGAACCCAATCGGAGTTACGGATCTTCGGGAATTTAAGAAACGGTGAAAGGGCAGAATCAGAGAACGCAGAAACAGAGAGAGGCAAAGAGACAGATCCAATCTCGGAGGGACTCTCGCCCCTCCCATGCCATGGAGACCAAGGACCAGAGGGGAAACCCTTCTCCCATCTAGGGAGGAGGTCAAGGAAGAAGAAGAAGGAGGGGGGCTCTCTCCCCCTCGCTTCCGGTGGCACCGGAGTGCCACCGGGGGCCATCATCATCACCTCAATTTTCACCAACAACTTCACCGCCATCATCACCAACTCTTCACCCTCTATGCAGCGGTGTAACCCCTCTTTTACCCGTTGTAATGTCTACTTTAACATGGTGCTCAACGCTATATATTATTTCCCAATGATGTATGGCTATCCTATGATGTTTGAGTAGATTCGTTTTGTCCTATGGGTTAATTGATGATCGTGATTGGTTTGAATTGCATGTTTTATTATTGGTGATGTCCTATGGTGCTCTCCGTGTCGCGCAAGCGTGAGGGATTCCCGCTGTAGGTTTTTGCAATATGTTCATGATTTGCTTATGGTGGGTGGCGTGAGTGACAGAAGCACAGACCCGAGTAAGTAGGTTGTTTGCGTATGGGATAAAGAGGACTTGATACTTTAATGCTATGGTTGGGTTTTACCTTAATGATCTTTAGTAGTTGCGGATGCTTGCTAGAGTTCCAATCATAAGCGCATATGATCCAAGAAGAGAAAGTATGTTAGCTTATGCCTCTCCCTCATATAAAATTGCAATAATGATTACCGGTCTAGTTATCGATTGCCTAGGGACAAATAACTTTCTCATAACAAAAAGCTCTTTACTAAAACTAACTTAGTTGTATCTTCATCTAAAAAGCCCCTACTTTTTATTTACGCGCAGTTTATTATCTTGCAAACCTATCCAACAACACCTACAAAGTACTTCTAGTTTCATACTTGTTCTAGGTAAAGCGAACGTCAAGCCTGCGTAGAGTTGTATCGGTGGTCGATAGAACTTGAGGGAATATTTGCTCCACCTTTAGCTCCTTGTTGGGTTCGACACTCTTACTTATCGAAAACTGTTGCGATCCCCTATACTTGTGGGTTATCAAGACCTTTTTCTGGCGTCGTTGTGGGGGAGTCATAGCGTGGGGTGAATATTCTTGTGTGTGCTTGTTTGCTTTATCACTAAGTAATTTTTATTTGCTGTTCTTAGTTGTTTTCTATCTTTAGTTATGGGTAGGAAATGCAAAATACAAAAAAAATTAGTTGTACCTACTAAACCAATGGTTGAAGAACCACTCAAAATCTATCACACTCCTGAAGCTTATTACTTGGATCATCTTCGATCCCTATGTGCTCGTGCTGAAACCCCAACTAGCTTAGTTGAGGGCAAATCCTTAGATGAGCATGCTTGTTATGTGCGACACCGTATATCTGAAAAAGGGAAACGTTTACTGGATCAAATTCATCATTTGCAATGCTATGCTTGGAATTTATGTGAAATATATGATGTTACTTGTTGTTCTGAAGACCGTAAGAAACACCTTCCCTACCAATGTTTGTTTAGTGATAATGGAATCGTATCTTCTTATGCTAAGGGTGTTTATAATTACTATGATGTTCAACAAATTGAAGAATTTGTTGCTTTTAAGGGTGCTTATGAAATTGCTTCTTTGATTGAAATGTATGATGCTACTCTTTACAAATCTGAAAATTTTACCATACTTGAATATTGTTATGAGAATTATGCTTCTAATGCCTATGTTAAACCATATATCGAGGTCTCCTCCGCTGTCCAAGAAGAGACTAATATTTTGCAGGAGTCTATGGAAGAAGAAATTTATGAAATTATGAGCTCATTGGATGAAAAAGATGATGAGGAGAGCGAAGAACAAATGGAGGAAGAGCGGATTAGCACCCGTGCCCACCTTCTAATGAGAGTAACTCTTCAACTCATACATTGTTTAATTTCCCTTCGTGCTTACCGAAGGATGATTGTTATGATTCCGTTGATTCTCTTTAAATATCCCTTTTTGATAATGCTTGCTATGCTTGTGGCCAAGACGCCAATATGAATTATGCTTATGGAGATGAACTTGCTATAGTTCCTTATGTTAAACATGAAATTGTCGCTATTGCACCCACACACAATAGTCCTATTATCTTTTTGAATTCTCCAAACTACACTATATCGGAGAAGTTTGCTCTTATTAAGGATTATGTTGATGGGTTGCATTTTACCTTTGCACATGATGATTTTGATGAATGTAATATGCATGTGCTTGCTGATCCTACTTGCAATTATTATTAGAGAGTAACTACATCTCCACCTCTCTATGTTTCCAACACGATAAAATTGCAAGAAACTGTTTATACTATGCATTGGCCTTTACTATGTGTGCATGAATTGTTCTTTTATGACATGCCGATGCATAGGAAGAGAGTTAGACTTCGTTGTTGCATGATATATGTTACTTTGTGCTCACTACTAAATGCCAAATCATTGCTAATTCAAATTGGCTTTGATATACCTTGGGATCCGGGTGGATCCATTACTTGAGCACTATATGCCTAGCTTAATGGCTTTAAAGAAAGCGATGCCAGGGAGACAACCCGGAATTTTAGAGAGTCATTTACTTCTGTTGAGTGCTTTTATATAGTTTAAAAACAAAAAAATAAAGAGGGGAACCTAAAACTTTTTCAAAAAGAAAAGCGAAAGTGAGAAAGACGATCATTGTTAAAATGGGAACTAGCCTTGAACTTCATGCCCATGGAAACTTTGTGAATCTTGATTACAGAAACTTTTCAACAAAAATAAGTATCCCCTTGTACAATTCCTTTGTATTATAAAAATAATGTGCCAAAGTTTGCCTTTAGGATGTTTACATTGCTTGTTGGTTTGTGCGGTGCAGAACAGAACCTTTGGCTGTAGTGCGTGATTTTACCTTTTTTGCTGGAACGTCAAACGGTTCTGAAACTTTTTGCAATGTATTTATATACAAATTTTTTATTTTTCCTAATTTTTTCAGAATTTTTGGAGTACCAGAGGTATGGTGAATGTTCAGATTACTACAGACTATCCTGTTTAAGACAGATTCTGTTTTTGATGCATAATTTGCTTGTTTTGATGAAACTATCGATTTCTATCAGTGTATTAAGCCTTTTAAAAGTTATATTAAAGCAGCTACAATGAAAAAAACAAAATATGAATTGGTTTTCAACAGTACTCAGAGTAGTGATTTGCTTTATTATACTAATGGATCTTACCGAGTTTTCTGTTGAGTTTTGTGTGGATAAAGTGTTCGGAGATCGAGGAGGTCTCGATGTGAGAAGAAGGAGGAGAGGCAAGAGCTCAAGCTTGGGGATGCCCAAGGCACCCCAAGTAAATATTCAAGGAGACTCAAGCATTTAAGCTTGGGGATGCCCCGGAAGGCATCCCATCTTTCTTCAATAAGTATCGGTATGTTTTCGGATTCGTTTCGTTCATGCGATATGTGCAAATCTTGGAGCGTCTTTTGCATTTAGTTTTCATTTTTCTTTTATGCACCATGCTGGTATGAGATAGTCCATGGTTGATTTATAGAGTGCTTATTGCACTTCACTTATATCTTTTGAGTATGGCTTTATAGAATGCTTCATGTGCTTCACTTATATCTATTGAAGTTTGGATTGCTTGTTTCTCTTCACATAGAAAACCGCCATTTGTAGAATGCTCTTTTGCTTCACTTATATTTGTTAGAGCGTGGGCATATCTTTTGTAGAAAGAATTAAACTCTCTTGCTTCACTTATATCTATTTAGAGAGATGACGGGAATTGGTCATTCACATGGTTAGTCATAAAATCCTACATAAAACTTGTAGATCACTGAATATGATATGTTTGATTCCTTGCAATAGTTTTGTAATATAAAGATGGTGATATTAGAGTCATGCTAGTGGGTAGTTGTGGATTGTAGAAATACTTGTGTTGAAGTTTGTGATTCCCGTAGCATGCATGTATGGTGAACCGTTATGTGATGAAGTCGGAGCATGAGGTATTTATTGATTGTCTTCCTTATGAGTGGCGGTCGGGGATGAGTGATGGTCTTTTCCTACCAATCTATCCTCCTAGGAGCATGCGCGTAGTACTTTTGTTTCGATGACTAATAGATCTTTGCAATAAGTATGTGAATTCTTTATGACTAATGTTGAGTCCATGGATTATACGCACTCTCACCCTTCCATCATTGCTAGCCTCTTCGGTACCATTAATTGCCCTTTCTCACCTCAAGAGTTGGTGCAAACTTCGCTGGTGCATCCAAACCCCGTGATATGATACGCTCTATCACACATAAGCCTCCTTATATCTTCCTCAAAACAGTCACCATACCTACCTATCATGGCATTTTCATAGCCATTCCGAGATATATTGCCATGCAACTTCCATCATCATCATATACATGACTTGAGCATTCATTGTTATATTGCTTTGCATGATCGTAAGATAGCTAGCATAATGTTTTCATGGCTTGTCCGTTTTTTGATGGCATTGCTATGCTAGATCATTGCACATCCCGGTACACCGCCGGAGGCATTCATATAGAGTCATATCTTTGTTCTAGTATCGAGTTGTAATATTGAGTTGTAAGTAAATAAAATTGTGATGATCATCATTATTAGAACATTGTCCCATGTGAGGTTATCAAAATAAAAGAGGCCAAAGAATCCCCCAAAAAAGAGGCCAAAGAAGCCCACCAAAAAAGGAAATAAAAATAAAAAAATGAGAGAAAAGAGAGAAGGGGCAATGTTACTATCCTTTTACCACACTTGTGCTTCAGAGTGACACCATGTTCTTCATTTAGAGAGTCTCTTGAGTTATCACTTTCATATACTAGTTGGAATTTTCATTATAGAACTTGGCTTGTATATTCCAACGATGGGCTTCCTCAAGTGCCCTAGGTCTTCATGAACAAGCAAGTTGGATGCATACCCACTTAGTTTCAGTTTGAGATTTCATACACTTATAGCTCTAGTGCATCTGTTGCATGGCAATCCCTACTCTTCGCATTGACATCAATTGATGGGAATCTCCATAGCCCGTTGGTTAGCCGCGTTGATGTGAGACTTTCTCCTTTTTGTCTTCTCCACACAACCTCCACCATCATATTCTATTCCACCTATAGTGCTATGTCCATGGCTCACGCTCATGTATTGCGTGAAAGTTGAAAAGGTTTGAGAACATCAAAAGTATGAAACAATTGCTTGGCTTGTCATCGGGGTTGTGCATGATTTGAATACTTTGTGTGGTAAAGATGGAGCATAGCCAGAGCATATGATTTTGTAGGGATAACTTTTTTGGCCTTGTTATTTTGAAAAGACATGATTGCTTTATTAGTATGCTTGAAGTATTATTGTCTTAATGTCAAATGATAGACTATTGCCTTGAATCACTCGTGTCTTAATATTCATGCCATGATTAGATTACATGATCAAGATTATGCTAGGTAGCATTCCACATCAAAAATTATCTTTTTTATCATTTACCTACTCGAGGATGAGCAGGAATTAAGCTTGGGGATGCTGATACGTCTCCGTCGTATCTATAATTTTTTACTGTTCCATGCCAATATTATACAACTTTCATATACGTTTAGAAACTTTTTATACTATTTTTTGGGACTAACATATTGATCCAGTGCCCAGTGACAGTTCTTGTTTGTTGCATATTTTTTTGTTTCGCAGTAAATCCATATCAAACGGAGTCCAAACGGGATAAAAATTGACGGAGATTTTTTTGAATATATGTGATTTTTGGGAAGAAGAATCAACGTGAGATGATGCCCAAGGGGGCCACGAGGCAGGGGGGCGCTCCCCACGGGGTCAGGCGCGCCCTGGGCCCTTGTGGCCATCCCGTAAGGCGGTTGATGCCCTTCTTTCGCCGCAAGAAAGCTAATATCCAGATAGAGACCGTGTTAAAATTTCAACCCAAATCGGAGTTACGGATCTCCGGGAATTTAAGAAACGGTGAAAGGACAGAATCAGAGAACGCAGAAACAAAGAGAGGCAGAGAGACAGATCCAATCTCGGAGGGGCTCTCGCCCCTCCCATGCCATGGAGACCAAGGACCAGAGGGGAAACCCTTCTCCCATCTAGGAAGGAGGTCAAGGAAGAAGAAGAAGGAGGGGGGCTCTCTCCCCCTCGCTTCCGGTGGCACCGGAGTGCCACCGGGGGCCATCATCATCACCGCAATCTTCACCAACAACTTCACCGCCATCATCACCAACTCTTCCCCCCTCTATGCAGCGGTGTAACCCCTCTTTTACCCGCTGTAATATCTACTTTAACATGATGCTCAACGCTATATATTATTTCCCAATGATGTATGGCTATCCTATGATGTTTGAGTAGATTCGTTTTGTCCTATGGGTTAATTGATGATCGTGATTGGTTTGAGTTGCATGTTTTATTATTGGTGTTGTCCTATGGTGCTCTCCGTGACGCGCAAGCGTGAGGGATTCCCGCTGTAGGGTTTGCAATATGTTCATGATTTGCTTATGGTGGGTGGCGTGAGTGACAGAAGCACAACCCCGAGTAAGTAGGTTGTTTGCGTATGGGATAAAGAGGACTTGATACTTTAATGCTATGGTTGGGTTTTACCTTAATGGTCTTTAGTAGTTGCGGATGCTTGCTAGAGTTCCAATCATAAGTGCATATGATCCAAGAAGAGAAAGTATGTTAGCTTATGTCTCTCCCTCAAATAAAATTGCAATAATGATTACCGGTCTAGTTATCGATTACCTAGGGACAAATAACTTTCTCATAACAAAAAGCTCTTTACTAAAACTAACTTAGGTGTGTCTTCATCTAAACAGCCCCTACTTTTTATTTACGCGCACTTTATTATGTTGCAAACCTATCCAACAACACCTACAAAGTACTTCTAGTTTCATACTTGTTTTAGGTAAAGCGAACGTCAAGCCTGCATAGAGTTGTATCGGTGGTCGATAGAACTTGAGGTAATATTTGCTCTACCTTTAGCTCCTCGTTGGGTTCGACACTCTTACTTATCGAAAACTGTTGCGATCCTCTATACTTGTGGGTTATCAATTACTTGTGAACATAATTGGGTTACAAACTGTTTGGCTGGCCATGGAAGAATGGAGGGTAGGACTCACTCTGTGCATTTTGAAACCGAACCAAAAAACCATGCCGAAAATAAACCAAACCGAACCAATTTTATAGATTTTATGGTTTCTGGTTTTGGTATGGTATGTACTTTTCATACCGTTTTGAATTTTGGTTTTTATGGTATATACCGAAAAATCGAATGGTTAACCGAATAAAATCAAAGTAAAAATAAATTAATATTTCTTGAGGCAAACAACCATACAAGTTGTCATTTTTCTTGTAGATGAGTCAAATTCACTACCAAGCACGTACATTTTTCTTGTAACAGTCATTTTTCTCTTTAAAAAATGCTAAGCACGTTATACTAACCAATGGATGAATCCATTCATGCATATATAATATATATATATATATATAGTTATATAGAATTTGTGTAAAATTGTATGTCTTTTGAGTCATAAATTTGTAAATTGTTATGACGTCATTTTCAAATTCGTGTCAACTTTGGTTATTATGGTATATACCGAAACTATACCGAAATAATTTGATATATACCGAAACCGAATAGTATTTACTGAAGTATTAATACCGTACAGACCGAAAAACTGTATAAACCGAACCATGTAAACTGAATAAACCGAAAGCAAGTGAGGTAGGACTGCTTGTTGGCTATGTGAAATTCCTGTGTGTACCGAGCTACTAGTTCCAGCTGATTGTAACTCTGTTTCTGCGGAAAAAATAATTGTGCTGACTACAGTATAGTAAAATTTACAGAAAGAGAAAAGAAAGCGAGAAAGATAAGGTTTGGGCCACCCAGCCATAATCCCTCTCCCTCGCTGCACACAGTGGGCACCCGAGCTCCGCTCAGCTCGACCCCTCTCAGACCTACTTCGCCGGCTTCCTTCCACGCCGCCGCCCCCATGCTCCTCCCGACGCGCCGCCTCCCCGCTGCCCCTTCCGGCCCAGCCGTCCACCCGTACATCTCCCCTGCGCGGCCCTCCCTCCGGTTCCGGCGACAGCATGGTCGAGCGGCGACGGCGAGGGCGACGTCAGCGACACCTCCCGTGGTACGATGCTCCTGCCTCGTGGATTCGATTCCTGCAGATAATCAAACAGAGAATTAGGGCATCGAATTAGGGATGCTGCTTACAGAAAATTATGAGTTTATCAGTTGGGATGGTGAAAATTGTATTGCTCTGATGTTTACATTGCTTTGCTTCAAATGATTAGTTTGGTGACACACTGCTGGGTCTGTACGAGAAAGAGAGGTTAGGCCTCTCGCGGTACGCCGACGAGGAGTCCAGAGAAGACGTGTTCTGGGAAACCTTGGACGCTGATTTGCAGTACTGGACCAGATCCCTGCGCCCGGTGCAGGTATAAATCAGGTGTGCTTTAATAATGGAATTAACACTCATTACATATATGCTCAACGTAGTAACAGTTCTAGTTTATCAAAATCAGCTACTAATGTTCAGTGTGTTCATTATCTCATTGCTATCTGCACCTTGCAGTGGTATCCTGGTCATATTGCAAAAACAGAGAAGGAACTGAAAGGACAGCTAAAGCTCATGGATGTTGTCATAGAGGTCCGGGATGCTAGAATTCCCTTGGCAACCACCCATCCTAAGGTAGTGGTCTTGGCGGTTTCTCGTGTTTATTTCTAGAAGCGGCGGCGTTTGATTGTGCTGAGACATGTTTTGAATGACCAGATGGATTCCTGGCTAGGCAACAGGAGAAGGATCATAGTGATGAACCGCGAGGACATGGTGTCGGCCGACGACAGAAATGCATGGGCAACTTACTTTTCTAGTCAGGGTATCAAAGTTATTTACTCAAATGGCCAGCTGGGCATGGTAAGACAGCCGTTATGTAATCTCTGTTGCCAACTGGTCAGGTATATACTGGCTTATGCCCTGATGCAGTATATCACTTTCCCGTTCGTGGTCAGGGTACGATGAAATTAGGCAGAATGGCAAAATCAGCAGCATCTACTGTGAACACAAGGCGAAGAGAAAAGGGATTGCTTCCTCGTCCGGTAACTCAATTGATTTGTTTTGCTTTCTGTCATTTTTTCCCTCTATACATGCAAATTATTTTTTCGGGAACTTTTCAATAAGAAGAGGTACACTCTGCAACTTGGTTACGATATCATAGAATGTTTGCGTGCATCCCTTCTGAACTCTAAAAAACTTCGGTTTCATATAGGCCGCAGTTAGATTTGTTTGGAAGACTTGTGTAAAGTCATTGGTTTGTTAGTTACATTAGATTTATTTGGCAGACTTGTGGAAAGGCAATATTTCTTGATCCTTTTTCAATTTAAGTAACCATCCAGGTAACGACGATCTGTTTACCTTATTCATTGTCTCTGTTGTACTTGTACCTTGTTTTTGTTTGAAGGTTCGAGCTGGAATTGTTGGATATCCAAATGTCGGTAAATCTTCCTTGATTAATCGCTTGCTAAAACGAAGAATGTGTCCAGCAGCACCTAGACCAGGTGTCACAAGAGAACTGAAGTGAGTTACTCTGCTGCATACGTGGTCTTAACATTGATGGTTGTTCTATACACATATTGTAGTTTCTCTTAGTAGGAAACAATGTGATGTTTTCTCTATTCAAATTCTAACATTTGAAACCTCACAGGTGGGTTCGTTTTGGGAAGGATCTAGAGCTATTAGACTCACCTGGAATTTTGCCAATGAGAATTAGTGATCAGGCAGCTGCACTTAAGCTTGCTATCTGTGATGATATTGGAGAAAGGTCATATGATTTTGCTGATGTGGCAGCAATTCTTGTGCAGATATTGTTAAGACATCCGGCTGTGGGTGAGTGGTCCGACAATCTAATGATATGTTGCATACTCTCTCCAGTTGCAAAGAAAAATAACATTTTCTACGTACCATTCCATCATCAAGTGTGGGTGCGAATCAAAATCATTACTAACAGGTTTGTGTGAAACAGGTTCTGAGGCATTTCGAAAACGATACAAGATTGATGTAGACAGTGACTGCGGCAAATTGTATGTTTTGATCAACTCAGTTCTTTGAAATGATATTAGAACTTTTGGAGTTGAGCCAATGTTCTTATACCATAGTTGACATTTTACAGGTTTGTCACAAAGCTCTCGGTCCACTTGTTCAATGGAGATACCACCCAAGCAGCTTTCCGCATCTTATCCGACTTCCGGAAAGGAAGATTTGGTTGGGTTGCCCTAGAGAGACCTCCAACATGAACAATGAATATAACACTTTACCAGAGATCATACTCACCGTACGACGCACGTCAATCACAATGTCGCCATCATAGGACAATTTCTCTGGACCTTAACCTATGTGTGGAGTGAGGAATCTATTGAGCATAGGGTGGCTATATTCCTACATCACAAGTCTTGATGGCACATCAGAAATTGCCATGTAGTTACATGGTTGTCAAGGCCTCTAGGGGTCTGAGCTGATCTGTATGAGCATATGAAAGTTGGTTTAACTCTATTTTGTAATCTGCTACAGAATAAGTATGAATAAATGGAACTTGGTTCCAATTTTGCGCAATTAAATGCTCGCTCGCATTTACCAGACTACCCATGGCTACTTTGGTGAAATTTGATTGGCCTTACATCCACATTTGAAATGTTATGCTGTTAAACAATTCATCAAGCACTGGAATTTGCAGGCCATGTATATTCACAACACAGATATCCTATTTTCTTCAAAACTTGTGTTTTATACAAGCAACTAAACATTAGATAGTTTTTACAATAACTCCGCTCTTCTGTTCAGAACATGGCATATAATACAATGTTTGCTACACCAGTTACTCTCAAATTGACATACTGCTAGGACTTCACCTTGGACGGGTGGCCTCGCGTAGCCTGTAGGTAAACACCGACTTTTTACATCCTTGCCAGAGCTATGGATTTCAGGATAGAAGATGACTACACAGTATCCAGGTTCATTCACATTTCTTTCAGTTGATTCCTGACTGAATTTCCAGACCATCAAGCCTGTCAATCAAATCCAAAGCCTTTGTCCTATCAATCTCGAAGTCTATGACAGGGAGCATGGAGAACCTCCTAAATGATAGCAGATCTTTCCTGTTGCCACTGGTTGGAGAATGGCTATTGCTCTTGCACAATCTGCTATGTTTGTCGTGCCTCGACTTTGTGTCGAATTCTTGACTTTTGCTTATCCCAGGGACGAATTTCCTGTACTTGACACACCTTAGCATATCCTGATCCTCTGGTGTGAGAATCGGCGATGAATTGTTCGCTGGGTCCAGCTGCAACCTAATTGTATGACCCTTTTGTGTCGGTGAACGGACAGGAGATTTGATAGGAGACCTTATATCTCCATTGGCTGTTCTGGATTTACTGATGAGATGATGAAGCCACACAACAAGCTCAAGGATATGTGCTTCAGTCTTGTCCTTCTCAGCATGATACAGTGTCTCGATCCGGGTCAAGTCCATCTGTCCTGATAGCTTGCAGCTCAGCTCAGATCTGCATAGAACAAAAAGATTGACACTCTTGAGAAATTCTATTTTCGTTAGTTATCTTCAAAATTATTGCAATCATAAGCTAACCCTGTATTTGCCCACTCTCCAACCCAACCAAAGCCGTGGTGTGCCCTGATATGAATAGATAATCACATTCTCAGTCAGATATGGATAGTTTTTGTAATTAAAAAGAACAGGTCATAGGTGATAATAAGTACTTAGTCGTATTATGGGCAATAGGGACAAGCCATCGCAAAGTTTTCTCCATTTCAGCTTTGATTTGAGAAACCGTAAGCTGCATCCATTTAGCATAACCATGTTCCAGTGTTATAAGATACATCACCATAGCAAGGAATTATGATTCACGATTCCACAGCATGGCATCGCGATTCACAACTGTCTACTCATAGTAGAAGCGAATATGAGCCCCCAGTGTGGCATACCTCTTCTTTTATCTCAAAAGATTGTAGCTTAGGCCGGAGAGCAGATTTGACAGTAGGCGGCAAACCTTGGTATAGATTATCCCTCATGTTTGAAGAGATAGAACTTGACCGGGAAACCTGCCAAGTCGCAAATCCTTTTTAGATAATGGGTGCCCAAAACCAATGACAATTGCGTGAGCCACAACAAAGGGTGACTGCACAACATATGTAGCCTATGAAAATGTTGCTAATTTTGTAAGAATCTTGAACTGGAGCAGACATCTTTGTATTAGAGATAGATCAGAATCTGTGATATTACTGTGATTGCAGAATAGTTGTGATATTTCCAGTAGAGTTAACTTACAAGTGTATCAATCTGACTGATGATATTTGCATAATGGAGCGCAAGGCCTGCTGGTCCCAATCTATTATGGCGTTTCACGGGTTCTTGTGGTTCTTCACTCTCTACAGTTAATAGGAGCAGGAACCTCTAAATCATTGCCACAATTCATAATAAGATCACAATGTTTTGACAAGAATCAGCCTACACTTACGTTACCTATTGAGGTAAACAATTTAGATTACCATATTGCAGGGTTAAAGTGTGTGTTCATGCATGCACAAAAGCCATTCTTTCCCAAAAAACCATTGCACACTCCATAGCAAGTACATGCAATTAAACTGAGCACCGGACATACTAACATATTTTCGATAGCTGCGATAAAAACCCAAGAACACATTTATACTATAGCATGGAACATACTCCCTCCGTCCCGAATTACTTGTCGCAGAAATGGATAGAAATGGGATGTATCTAGAACTAAAAATACGTCTAGATACATCCATTTCTGCGACAAGTAAATTCCGGACAGAGGTAGTATGTACCTTATCCCCCCTTGCTGAGTGTGAATAAGTTCAGGGCATGTCCTCAATAAAGACACATTACCTTTGCTTGGCTAAGGGTGCAAAACTAGCTAAATTCTATAAGAGGTTTATTCGATATGGATGAAAAGAAACTGAGGGTCATCTATCCAGGCAAAAGAACCAACCCCTTTAAGTTTTTTTTAGTGAACAAATATCAGAAAAACTTAACCAAAGACATCAGAATGCATTCTTAAATCATATGCGGGGGAAGTTGATTATAGCAAAGCATATATATGATCCTTCGAACCACCATAATTACTAGCAACAACATTCACTCTTGTAAGACAGCAGCCATAAGTATCAATACCAGCATGACCAAAGGCATCATAAATTTCCAGATCTAAGAAGTGGACGATGTCTACAAGCTTTTCAATCACCTGCAAAAAGAGTAGTTTTCTTCAAATCTGGGAGCATGAGGTGATATATCCACGTAGTTTAAACATCTAGTGCTAACCTACAACAGAACCAATGCCTTCCTAGAGCCAGCATTTCTTATTGTAATAGATTTTATTATACCAAACTCTGTACTACTGACCTCTTCCAAATTCTTGGACCAAAGTGACTTTCTTTTCAAACTTTTAACATGCTTACTTTGGCTCTTCACTTCCTGCTTTAGTATATGCAGATTGTCACCTGTAAATAAATCATAAGTTTTCCTTTAGCTCGTCACTAGCATCCCTCTGAGTGCAATGCACATTTTACACATTATATATTGCATGAATGCATACTGACAAATGAAACCGAGGCGAGGAGGTATATATCATAACTCATAACAATTATGTAGTGAGATAAGCACCCAAGAGAAGGGGCCAAGGGGAGCACCCTCCGCAACAGCACAGCGTGCAAATGGAAGAGGGTGAATATGCTAGAATTTGAAACGTCAAGATGTAAAGGGCAATTAGTTGGTGAAAACTAGTAGTTGTGCAATTAAGAGGGTGATGCTGTGTGAGTGATGATAGTGCAAGGCTCCAACGTATTTTCTCATCCATTGGACCAGTCCCGCTTGGTTGGTCTGGATTGATTAGATTGAACTTAACTCGCGATTCTTATGTAGCTATAGATTATAGTTTTACAGATAAGCGGCATCCAATGATAAATATCAATCCTTAAAGACTTTTCTAATGGAAAGCCCACAAATCATTGAGATGCACCATATTATTGTATTCTGTACTACTATGCACACAAGAAAGGAATTACTTTGGGATGAGTTTTTAGCTATGTTTTTAAGGCGACGCCTTACCGCCTTAGGGAGGGGGGGCGCTTTGGCGCCTAGGCGACGCCTAGGCGGGCGCTTTGGACGCCTAGGCGCCCAAAGCGGAGGGGGAGCGCTTCGACGCCTAGGCGTCGCCTTAGGGACGCTTTAAAAACATAGGTTTTTAGAGAATATCGATAAATGGCAACATAAGAACTATACAAGCAACCTAGTCGAAGACTGCATCTAATGGGATATATGTTTATTCATAAAAAGTAATGGAGTATTTCTTAAATAGTTAGAGAACAGGACAAACCCAGCTAAAAACATGCAAAATGTGCAGCTAGGCCTGATAAATCAAACAGGCCTGCAGTTCAGAAACAAAAATAACCTGTTAAATTCAAGTCATCATGTTCTTGATGTTTACGACGATAGTCTTGCTCAAACCTATCCAATGCATGCAACTCATGATATAATTCCTGAGGGGAGAAATGTAAATAAGTGAAGCAAAGTCAATAACATGAAATCAATAAACAGAATAACTCATGTTATTAAAAAAAGACCAGAATAATATCAGAAGTTCAAAAGACGGACATCTAGCAAAAGCCGAAAAAATATAGGTCGTTTTGGGAATTTACAGTCCACAAGATACCAGTTTGATTATGAATTTCAATCACAATACATTGTTGCTTTCAAGACGAATCTATTAGTATGCAGCCAATCTTATTGATGGTCAAAACTGAAAATGTTTGATGCTTACTTTTCAAACTAGAAGGAGTACACTACATGGTTCTTTGCACTTGCAGGCTTGGAGCAAATGCAACAGTTACTAGAAAAATCCAAGTAAACGAACAAATTTGATCATGGACCACTCAAACGAAGTATTGACAACTGAAATGGCCCAGATATTGCTACGTTCTATTCAGCATGTAGCTATCATTCAGTGCTAAATTCATTGCACAGTTACGATCATGTGCAAAATTTAAGTAATCAAAATGGCACATAATGCAAATGACTTATTTAAAAACCATGCTAAATTAGCATGGTGATCCTTACAGCTGTATACTGAACACAAATTATCAACTGCTGCATCACGGTCTCGGCATCTCGTTTCAGGGAATGCTGGGAAGTTCTTTCTGACACCAACCTAAGAATGGCAACAGTGAAACACAAGTTAGTACCTTATAATAATCACCTTTGCCAAAGACACGGATAGAAAACGAACTGTACTTTTCGAAGTAGCGGTCCAAGTTGTGCCACTGAGGATCCTTGCAACGATTGCCAAAACGAATAATCTCTTTTGAAAATACATCTAACTCTTCCCTGTTGGAATCAAACAAAACAATTAACCACTTGACAAGAAGATGCAAGAAAGGTTCTGCTGAAGTTCTCCGAATAGTGAATACAGTTCTACTGGGGTAATGAAATGACTCCCTTTGTTTTGTTATATCTGTCATCAGCCTACCATACGCACAGACGAAGGTAGCACAAATCTTACATATATTTAATGAAAAATCATCATGCATCCCCCTATAAAATGGCATGCTACCACTTAACTCCTTCCAAAGCATTAAAGTACGGGCAAAGTATTGAAATATTAACTGCATTCTCAATTACTTCAATGGTCATATATTTTTAAATGGCCACTCATAAGGCCGGTGATAGATATATTAAAATGGAGGGAGTAATAAGCAGTGTAGATTCAACACTTACCTTTTGTCAGCAGCTGCAATCTCAAGTAGTTCATCCATATCTTTGGATATCAGGTGTTGGACACCTTCTGAATGAAGCACCACTTCTTTTATATGCTTTATGTTAGAATTTGACAGAGAACGCATTAGATTGGAACCCTTAACTATTGTATTTGCCACCTCAAAAGCCAAAATAGATATTTTATTTCCCTTTGCTCCAGAACTTGAAACAAAGCCACTGCTAGCATTTAAACTCGCCATGCTACTACCAAGTGTGTCTAGAACCTCCACAGCTTTCCCAAGTCCAACAGTGCTAGCTCTACCTAAAATTGTGCTCATTTCCGAAACCTGTTTCAATAGTCAGTATAGCAAGCAAACATTAAGCAGCCTAACAATGTTTTATGGAATGAACACTCTAGACACTCGAAAAGAGCAAAGACAAGTGTAGACCTAATTTAAATGCAAAAAACAAAGTGGTCCTTATAGTAGGAAAAGCTCACAAAAATTGCATCTTTTATTGGCTATTACATAATAATTTTCATAGCATGACAATTTTTGCTATTTAAGCCCGAGAAGCCCAAAATAATTGAAGAATTTTTTGCTGCTTGCATGGAACAACCTTGCATAGGATAGCCAGGAAGGATGAGCTCATTATGTGCAAAGTCATGCATCTGGCCGTTTGGTTTATTTTGCAAGATGACATGAGTTTTTCCTCGGCATTAAATAATTCAAAAGTAACTGCAGAATATTGTTAATCACACTTAGCTCACGACTATATATCACAAATCGTTCGCGGTTGTTAATCAAGACTTTTAAACAGGGGTGAGTGTTATATACTCATTGAAGTGTTTGCTTGGAAGTTATAACTTAGGATTTCTAATTCCCTGCTTTAGCATATCAGTACCGCGAAAAGATCAGAAAATATCCAACCCACTACAGTTGGATTCGATACAATGCGCTCACTAGACTCAACTACATGTGCACCATCTAGAATAAGGAAAAAAGGGCACTTGGAGTAATGGACACTTTATTTCGTAAGGTTGCTAATAAGTAATAAGCAAAACTATTCTTCATAAGATAGCTACCTGACTAATTATTCTTCTTACAGTAAAAAAAAAACATAGTACCTATGCATATGATAAAACAGGAACGCCATATGTCACTACAATCATGGTACAATCTAACAAACTAAGGACCGGAGAATTACTTTGAAAAGCTATCAGTTAACGAAATGCGGTACCCTGCGGCCTAGTTCGTCATAGATTGAAAGAAATGGCACAAAAACTCCTCTAACCTTGGCCTTGCCCAGACCAGCCCTTTGCGACAGTGTCCGAGCCAGTTGTGGTGTCCTGGACCCTGTGTGCTCAGCATCTGTACCATTGTACGCAGCAAGGCCGGGCACGACGCTCTCCAAGAACGAGAAAGACTGCTGCTCTTCCACCCTCTTCGTCGCGGCCTCTTCGGACACCGACTTCTTCTCCTCCTCCTCCTTCAACAACACCACCGGCTCATGATCGAACACCTGGTTCCTGCCGAGCGCGGTGTCGCTCGGCGACTTGTCTACTGCCGAGACCTTTGAGCAGAGGCCTCCCATCCCCCTCCTTCCTAACCAAAATCCCCCCTGATCCCCACCTTATGCCTAATCCAACTGCTCACCTCCCATGCACCGTGATACCGTATTATTCCGTAACCCTCCACAAAGCTAAAGCGGTCTAGCGACTCCAATTCCACCAGCTTCCAGAATTCCCCAAACAGCTCCTCCTCCAGGAACCACTCAGTCCACCAAGACCTGACCAAACCAACCAACCAGGCCGAACCGGGCCAGCTCAGGCACGAGGGTTTACGCCGCGGCACGATCCCAGCAGCGCCAATCCATGTAACGAGGGCCTACCTGCCTAGCTTCAAAAAAAAAGAGCCTGCCTGCCTGCCAGAAACCAGAGAACGGCGCAGCTCAGAAACGGCGCCCAATTTCCTGTCTTTCCCGGAGAAAGGACATGATACTTGAAGCGGAATCTGAGCGGGAAAAGCGGCGGAGACGGACCTTGTGAGGATCGGCCGGGGGCCGCAGCACTCCGCGGGGGCGCGCGAGGAGATCGTGGATTGGCGTTGGGGTTCGACGGATTTGGGGAAGAGGAGCGGCGGAGACGGGGATCAGGGGAGGGGAGAGGAGCTTCGGCTGCTGTTGCGGAGACGCGAGTGGACGAGTTCACACGGTCAACTGCTACTGCCACACAGTCGCGTGTACACACAGCCCGAATTGTTTTGTTGCTTCGGCACAAAATCATTCTTTGTGCGGCATGGTCTAAATTTTGTGTGGTGTTTATCTTGAGCAATAACTCAGAAAAATGTATGGTATGATTTGCGTGCGTTACATGTGCCGATCACGTCTTCGCTCGTAAAATGTCTGATTTACTGGTGGCCCCCACCTTCACTCGATTATTTCTTGGAAAACTATCATGGTTGCCATTCATTATGTGGGCGACATACATGTATTTTTTTTCCTCGCAAAAAAAAGACATACATGTATTTTTGAGATAATTTCTTTTTATAGAATGTTAGAAACTAGGATGTCCTAAGTATTTAAACGACTAATGCAATGTAATGAAAAACAACTTCCGTTACAAGGCACAAAAAGCTTGCTGTAGTACTTAAAAAGAAAATACTCTAAGTATTATTGTAACTATGGGTGACTGCGGTTAGGCGTATTAAATATATCCAATGTAATGAAATACAATTATGAATCCATATTGAATAGATAACTTTTAAATATATCCAAACAGTAAACCATGCGAAACTACATTGTTCATTGCCCCCCAGTTAGGCGTATAGGAAATTGCCATATTTTGGCTTCATCAATCTTGAGACATGTCGACTCAATCTCTCGGAGGTGCTTATCGAGTAGGATGTGTGTATGTGTACAATAGCGAATCTTGAATAAGAATGAAGGGCAGGCTGAACTTGAGTACAAGAGATTGGGACGGGGAAACAACATGCTAGACACTTAGACAGTGGGTTGAGATGGGCTGGGAACTAGTAGTGAATTTTTGTTTTTCAATTTTAAAGGGCAAGCTTGAGCGTGTTGAAGCATGTCCAGTAGAATCGCCACTGTATATGTACATACATAAAGATGGGTGTACATACTTGTTTGTGAGCATATGTGACATGTGTCGCAAAAAGTAAAACGAGTCTCGGTAAATCGTGTAACAACTTACATTTTACAAAGAATTATCCTAACTCCAGAAGAAAAACATACTCTAAAGAAAAGCACCAGCACGTTAAGCACTCAGATATATTTTTGCTATTCCTTTTGAGACAATGTAGTCGGTCAATACGGAATACCAGGCTTCTGCACTCTCCTTGGAATGGTGCAACTAGTGGGCGGCGACCACCAATACACGCCGCGAGTAAACAATAATGAAGGTAGAGCCGTGAACTCTAAGAGCATCTCTAACAGCCGTGCCACGCGCCACGCTAAAAAACTATTTTGCCGCGTGTCTTTTGTTTGGTTTTGTGCGTCCGGTAGCGTTGGCTTCAACAACCGCGTTAAAATGCAGCGCGTGCGACTCGCCGGGGCATTGCATATGTTGCATTTTGGACACAAAATGAATTTAAAACCGTGAGAGCTTCGGGGGGGGTGGGGGGGGAGGGGGCGGCGGCGGCACGGGGCGCCGCCGGCGCGACGCCACCCGTCGCCGTGGTCATCCGCGGCGGCATGAAGAGGCCGCGCGCGAGGCCGATGCTCGGAGGAGCTCTGGCGGTGGCGAGGCCAACGCCCCCACGCTAGGGTTTCCGGCGGCGACGGCGGGAGAGGGGTCGCGGCTGTAGGATCGGGTGAGCGGGGTGCCGACGCGTGCGTCCATCGGGTCAAGTTCGCCGGCGCTGGCGTGCGTGGGGCGAAGGTGGCGCGGAGGAGAGAGTGTGGCACGAGCGTTCGTGTGTGCCGCGCGCGGAAGCCAGTGCCCCAAATACACAGCGCGAGTTGGCGTTTCGGACCGCGCGCCCAACTACATATGCCGCGCGCGGTTATTATGCGCCCGCTGGAACTTGTCTATAGGTTACGCGCGCGTTAAAATGATAAAATTTGCAACACGGCACTTGTTTAACGCGGCTGTTGGAGATGATCTAAGTTGAAGAGCACTAGTAGAAGAAGAGAAGACAAATCCAAGTGCGATGGTGGCAAATTTGGAACACCAAACCAGCCGCTTGCTTGCTCCGTTGCTTAGTTCTTTTTTTTCCTGAGAGAAATTTTTAATCTACTCATCAATTATGGCAGTACAAAGAACGCAACAAATATCTGTTATTTATGGCATGCCTTTGCCGGTAGTACGCAAGAATAAAACTGTTGTGAAATCAGGTCCTGGTTTAATGCTAGTTTGTACAGTATAGAACTAAAACCATGTCAGTTACTTCCTTCGACCTGTAATATAAGAGCGTTTTGACACTATACTAATGTAGAAAACATTTTTATATTATAAAACGAAAGGAGTATTTTTGAACAACTGGAGTATCTGCTTTCTTCTTTATATTTCTCTCTTCTTCTTTTTCTTTTTTTGCCTAATGACATCTGGGTTCATAACTGAGGGGTGGAATGGCGTCATTCCTGTAGACGGCCTACCAAGTAGTAGTACACTGAAAAGTGCAAGCCGTTTATAAAAGCCCGTAATTATCCATAGAAAAGTGCGATCGTGGTTTCCAGCTGGACTTCAGACAGGAACATCCTCACTCTGCCAGTCAACTTACAGCATTTAATTGAGTGTGTTATGCTAAATGAACCCCAGCAGCACGCACCTAGTATTCGCTTGCAAACAGAGCATGGTACTCTCTCCGTTTTTATTTACTGTGCATATTAGAGTTGACTGAAGTCAAATTTTGTTAAGTTTGATCAAATATATAGAAAAAATATAAATATTTACCATAAAAAATCTATATGATGTAGAAGTACATTCAACAATGAATCCAATGGTATTGACTTGTTAGTGTATATGTTAATATTTTAGTTTATAAATTTTGTCAAAGTTTGCAAAGCTTGACTTTGACCAAATCTAATATGCGGAGTAAATAAAAACGGAGGAAGTATTTCTACTGCTTAATTAACGGGGATTGTTTATGAAAATATACAGGTGAACATGGTTTCACGCGCATCTACATGAACAGTAAATTTTAAAACAAATAATAAATTATGAAAATTTGGGGTGTTAAATTTGGCCGACCATTCTGCTTATTTTCATGTAAAATTTCGTGAAGGAATGAAATCTGGGGTATTCCATAGTGAAGAAAATATAATCGGCCTTACTATTCCTTCAAACAGTGTTCTCGTATATAGATAGATTTTGTCATTTTGCCTAGAATATTACCGATGCCATTTCTTTGTGAAAATTCATACGCGGATATACCAGTCAACCATGTGTTAATCAGCTGTTTTTTAATTTTTTTCATAGTATTTTTTCAAATTACTATTCATAGTGGTTCAAATCTGCATCCAGATCATATGAATGTCTACACGAGTCAACCATGTAGTGATCAGGTGTTTTTTTTTTTCATTTTTCTCGAATTACTCCCTCCGTAAAGAAATATAAAAGCATTTAGATAACTACTTTAGTGATCTAAACACTCTTACATTTCTTTACAGAGAAAGTACTATTCGCAGGGGTTCCCATGGAATCATGTTCCACAAATTCACACGTTGTTTGATTTTTCTCAAATTTCAGTCATCCCTTTGGATCAACACTCAACCATTCTCTCATCTCCACCCGACTCAAAATGAATTGTTATCCCCCGGTTTCCCGCAGATTAAGTGCACAACTTGAATCTACCTTTATAAAATAACTCAAGTATTGAGGGACCATTTTATTAAAAAAATGTATTGTTTACAAACCAAAAAAATCAGCGGTTTGCTAAAGTAATGCACAATTTTAGGTTAGCAAAAAAAATGAGCACCTAAGAATTAGCAAAAAATTATGAGGTAAATACACCGGTGGTGCTTTAACTTGCCATGTACGTTCACTTTAGTGCCTGAACTTAAAAAATACGCCGAATTGGTTCTGAAACTTGGCATGAACGTGCAAATACGGTGATAATCCGGTCTATAGACATAAAGTGCGTCGACATGGCACAGTATATGGCTGAGGTGGCACTGAAATGGCATGGGGCCCACTTATATCTACAAAACACAATTACTTGAATACTATCTGTCTCTATGATTAGTGGGCCTGCCTGTCAGTACGTTAGCAAAATTAATATGAAAAATGCGCCGGAAGGGACTTGAACTAGCAAACCTGCTGCTTGTGAGCTGGTCGCACTAGCCACAACATAGAATATGATTTGATAACTAAGACGGCCTCTCATTCTTAATGTATTTTAACTAAAACTCTTCTGTCCATAAATGGACTGCAGCCAGTGGCTCATTTTACACACGTTATTTTTTTAAAAGTAAATAATAATCATAATAAGAAAAGTTAGATTCAAATATTCATGTGTTATTAATAATTACCTCATGCCACACAAATATCAGTGTGCACAAAATATAAATATCTAAAGGTATACAATAAAATAACTTATTAAAACTGTATTTTTTAGAAATATTAACTTATACTTTAGAAATTTCTACTCCTATAAAAGATTCAGTTGGTGATGATGGTGTGTCTGCTATCCGTAATTTTTGACTATTAGATCTACATCTAAAAACGGTGAGGTAAGTTGTGACCTTTTTGTAAAAATAGCTCACTTCTCTGCTCCAATGTCGAGAAAACACCTTAGTATCTTGAAACCAACCATATCTCTTCCTCACCTCATCAAAACAGCCCGAGAAATATTTTTGAGTGAAACATAATATATTTTTAGTGATATATGTATATCAAAACTAAGTATTTTTTTCAAGTTTGTGGACAAGTATTATTTTACTTTGGATCCGTTGCAACGCACGGGCACATTGCTAGTTAATATTTTAAATATAACCCATGACTACTTAAAAATGTTTGCAAATACAAACATTTAAAATATGCATATAAATATTAAAATGTTTGAATAATTGAAAGAATATGTACAAAACTGTAATATAAATGAAATATATTATTTATATTATACAAACATTTTTATTATTCATATATTATTTCATTACTATATATTTTAATTATTCATATAATTGTTAAATATAATCCATGACTGTGTATTTTAAATGTTTGTATTTACAACATTTTTTAATACCAATTGATTATTATGATTATTTTATTGCAAACCGCTTTATATTTATTTGGTCTGCACACGGATATTTGTGTAGCATGAGGTAATTATTTATTACACGTGAATATTTGAATCTAACTTTAATTATTATGATTATTATTTACATAATTTTTACATTAAAAATAGCCTGTGTAAAATGGGCCACTACCTGCAGCCCGTTGATGTACACGACTGTTTTTGGTTCAACCACATTAAGCCAGAAGGGCCACCATTATCGTCAATACAATTCTGGTTTTGTTGGCTAGCGAAGCATGGACCAAGCGTCATGTTGCAGGTTCGATTCCCGTCAAGGCATTTTTATGTTAATTTTCCTAATTACTGACAGGCGGGCCCACTAATCATAGAGTCATAGATTACTAAGTTATCATGTTTCATAGCTACAAGTGGGCCCCTTGCAATGTCAGTGCCATGTCAGCCACATACGAATCCACGTCGACGTACTTTATGTCTACGGACAGGATTAGCACCGTATTTGCATGTTCGTGCCAAGTTTTAGAACCAGTTTGGCGTATTTTTCAAGTTCAGGCACTAAAGTGACCATCCACGGCAAGTTCAAGCACCACGGATGTATTTACCTCAAACATGTTCAAGCACCACGGATATATTTACCTCAAAAATTATTAATACGTACTCCCCAGAGCAAGGGAAAATAGTGAAAGCTTCTCCCCAGAGCAAGGTGCCAGTGACTGTTAAATGAAATCCAACGTCTCTCTTTCTGTACATGTGTGCGATTTTTGCGTGGCAAAGACTTCGGTCAACATGCATTGATCTATCTATTTACATGCTTTAGTTGTTTAAATGCATGTGGCTTACTTCAAGAAACGTGGTTAACACATGGCTGCTTGTTTTACATGCTTGTGGCATCAACCAATCACAATCTTCTAGAACTGTTCAAAGCATCTTTCAGAAAAGTTAATTCTGAGTAACACGACATACAGCATTTTTAAACCGAACACATGACACACAGGTAAACTTCCAGATGACTAAACCACAGTAAACAAGTGGACGGCACATTTAGCCAACGATGTAGTACCAGTTCTTGATCCTCTCTAAACAAAATGCAGCCAGCAACAAAACATGCGGTACACACATCGGTCCTCCTGACCATAGTTCAGATAAACTGAGGCTAATGCTAGATAAACATGGGCTAATGCTACCACAGAACGTGAAACTACCAGTGAGATCGCCAATTTACAAGATGGGGATACGGACACACTACTCTACATCATCTGCTAGCATAAGGCAAAGCTAATAGGTCTAGCGAAAAGCATCAGCGATTTTTACAAGGTCAGTGAGCTGAGGGTCCTGCGTTTGGTTGCCTACCACAACTATGGCTTGCCACAACCTGCTTAGCCTCATGGCCAATCTGTCACAGGCACTGGTCTTTTTAGCTAAGCTTGTCGTGCTTGTGGCTCCTTTTCCTTGGCCATGAGACAGATTTCGACAAAAAGTTAGCATGATTATGGCATTCTTAGCCTTCAACCAAACAGGCCCAGGTACTTCGGAAGCCGAGGCCTTAAGTTGGGAGATATGAAGACATGGCTCTTCTGAAATCCAGATTCATTGCAGAGCCGGCGAAAGGCGGCACACCTTCAGGGACCCACAAACCGCCTTTGTTAGGGAACATGATCTTTGGATTCATGCGGTCCTTCTCAGTGCTTGTTTGCTCAGATGGAGCTTCCTTTTTGTTATTCACGAATTCAAAGAACTCTGCAACTTGCTGGGCATACCTGCATGGGCAAAAAGATCCGAACTTAAAAGGGAACACATGATTTTAGAAGTACCTAGGTGTAGTTACTTTCTGATGTTTATATCCAGTAACTAGTAAATAGAACAGCACAGCGATGCCTAATTGAACATATAAGTAACACAGCCACACAAAATGCTTAGAAAGCTGATTATTCAAATATAGTTGGCGCTACACAACATTTAATTAGTACAGCAAAGGTTTGCAGAACTCACTGTCGTTTCGCTTGTATGTCTCTGTTGAAATCAATGTCAGGTTCACAATCCAAGACCAGAGCAGGAACCTACATACCAAAAAAGTCTCAAATGTAACTGAGGTGCTTCAGAACTAGAGAAGTATACACAAGCAGGAGAATGTACCTACCTTTTGGATACTAGAATGCATGTGATCTCCTTCCAGGTAAAAGACACGATCCCTTATCCCTGGAGGCAAGTTGCCCTCCATCTGTGTGGGCAGCTGACTAACTGATAATACACCACGGCCTCCTCCTTTCGAAGGAAACAGCCAGCTCTCATGTTTCTCATGCAAACCTTGCAAGTAGTCAAGACTAACACCACCTTCCTCTGATCTTTTCCGGAGCATCATCCTTTTATGGCAAGTATCTGGGCTGGCTCTTAGATAAATAAATCCATCTGGGATAAGACCTGGGAGCGATGACACCACAGGATCGAACCAGGAATCATAGATGCTGATCTCCATCTCATTCATCCAGTTAGCTTCGTGAACAGCACGGACAAATACCTGGTGAATATTAGAATTTAGTTGCACGGCATATACTAGTCAATCAAACCAGGAAAAGAAAAAGAAATACCCAGTTCACGTATGAACTAGCATTAGCACGTAAGATAAGACCTACCATCCTGTCACTAAAAACACTTCTTTCCATTAGTCTGAGAGGTTTGATGCCACCTGAAGATTCCCTTTCTTGCATAACTCTTGTCACAAACACATAGTTCTGAAACGTGTAAGCATATCTCTGGGGCTCAGCGTAGAAGGCATCCAGTATATTGAAGTGGTCAGGGCCAACATCCTGCCACTTAGCAACAGGTTCAGGTACAATTTCAACAAGATCACGTAGTTCAATAGTCTCATTAGCTATTCTCTGGAGAAAAGTGCTCTTTCCAACACTGATATTTCCTTCCACACAAAAGGTTAGCCTCTTCTTCTGTGGAGGCTTAGATGAGCTGGTATCATCTAACTCCTCAACAACACTATCTTTAATGAATGAAGTGATACTCTCAGCATGATTCTTATGTATGATGCCAACCGAGCTCTGCAAGAACTCAACCATCTTCTCACTAGACTTTCCAAAGAACTGCACATCATGTAAATTACAAAAAAAGTTAGGAGAGCAGCACTCAAAATAAGTACATAATATTACACTACAATGTAGCCAACACAACAAACAAAAGAATAGAGTCGCTATAGTATCCTATTTGTTAACTTCCACACCACTTCAGAATTCAAACGTCTCTTCTGGAACCAGAATGAAATAATAACTTGTTTATCTGAGAACACAAGAACATGTGACATAATCAATCTAGACTTAGATTTTCTGGACGCCAAGTCCAGAATAGAAAGAAAAAAAGTATCAGAGCTCCCTGAGTATTACAAGGGAAAAATAAGTACATAATATTACACTACAATGTAGCCAACACACAACAAACAAACAAAAAGCATCAGAGCTCCCTGGGTATTCGCAATCTCAAGAGCTCAAAAGAAGTACATAATATTACACTTCAATGTAGCCAACACAACAAAATAAAATAAAAAAGCATCAGAGCTCCCTGAGTATTCGCAATGCCATGGGCTCCATTATAAGATATCAAAAGCTCAAATGGCAGGTAGCACCATTTTCATGTGGTGCACCCTTTTGTCTTGTGGGCGGGTCCGAAACATAGCCAATGTGGGCTATGGAAATCATACAACATAGATGTAACAAGACTTGCACGAGAGTTGTTAAACAAAACTAAAAGCTGGAGGTGGCCACATGTATGCGCTGTGACACTTTTTTTGACTTATATTATAGGTACTACTCCGTGGATAAGAGTTTGTATTCTTGCCTTGGGGCGTGACAGAAACGCGCGTATTGGGTGGTAGCATTTCGAGCAATCCAAGCAGGGGAACACGCACCTTATCCCTGTAGAGCTGCTTGAGATGCGCGACGCCCTCGAAGCCGTTGTCGACGAGCTTCCTGAGGTTGCGCGGGCCGACGCCGGGGATGGCGAGGAGCTCGCCGCTGCCCGCCACGGCGCTGACGCCCCGCAGCCTCCTCTCGGCCGCCGCGCGGGCCCCGTCCCCGCCCCCGCCCCGCCTCTCGTCCTCCGGCCCGCCGTCCGCGCGCCTGGAGGCCTCGAGGGTGCAGAACGCGCCCCTCCTCGCCCCGCCGCCGCAGCGCAGCCATGGCGGCGGGCCCCGGCGCGCGGCGAGGAGCGCGGGGGAGCCGAGGCGGAGGGAGGGCATGGGGGAGGACGGGAGCAGGAAGGGCGCCGTGGCGGCGTCAATGAAGGCGGTCGCTGCGGCGGCGGCGGGGAGGAGGGAGAGCCTGTGCATCTACGGCAGCGGCGGCGGCGGCGGAGGTCATCAACGGGTGGGCGGGTGGGGGCGGGCTAGGGTTTGGGGAGGGTTTTGGCTCGGAGTTATCCCCGCGGCCTGTGACTGTCGTCGGGAAGCGGGAAGGGGAGGCGGCCGAGGTAGAGCGGTCTCGGTGGACCGCGGGTGGGTCTGCCCCGGGAGCAGTGCGCGGGAGGCTGCCGGGTGGGCCCGCCGGGACGGGGGCAGCACGGGCGGCGGAATTGTTTGCGCGCGGAAGGTGGGCCTGTCGCTGTATCGGCGCCCCGGTTTCGGGAGTGTGTCGCTGGAACCGCGAAATCACTGGACAGGGGTTGGTAAATTTTTCATCTAGGACATACTCCCTCCTTTCCGGTTTATAAGGCTTAACTCAAAAATCTCATCAATCAAGATAGATGATGGGTGGTGGAATATTTTTTGTAGTTTGCAAAAGCACTCAATTAATATTCTTGTTTTCCTCAAAAAATTATGTTTACGAATGCATTAATTGCAATGCTTGCATGTATAAAATGCATGCATTGGTCAGTTTTCTTTTAATACTTGCATGCAATGATTTAATGCACCTTAAAGTCTGAACATGTGATGGGGAACAATCAAATTGAGCCTTATAAAATGAAAAAACTAAAATTTTGAGATAAGCCCTATAAACCGGAAAGGAGGGAGTAGTGATGATGTGGCATGTATTAAATGTAGAGAGAGAGCAAAGTTATATGTAGATTAACCAACAACCTTTGCACAAGCTTTAAGGTGAAATAGAGAGCAATCACATTTATTGTCTCACCATCTATTGGATAGCTTACATACAACCCATTGGAGTAGTTGTATGATAGCTTGTTGGTTGATGGACCAACAAGCTATCATACAACTACTCCAATGGGTTGTATGTAAGCTATCCAATAGATGGTGAGACTCAACCAACAAGCTATCATACAACTACTCCAATGGGTTGTATGTAAGCTATCCAATAGATGGTGAGACAATAAATGTGATTGCTTTCTATTTCACCTTAGAGCTTGTGCAAAGGTTGTTGGTTAATCTACATACAACTTTGCTCTCTCTTCACATTTAATACATGCTACATCATCACTATGTCCTAGGTGGCAAATTTACCAACACCTATCTCACAACTGTTGGAGATGCCCTAATTAATACTCGTTGCAAAGAGCACTCCACTTTCCCAGGTCGTGACAAGTGGCGCACATGCAGCGCGTCACTTGTCGTAACCTGGGAGTCTTACCTTTTTTCGTAGATCCGTTTATTCAAAACATTTTATCTCTTAAACCGTGCGTCCAAATCTCGAATCGTTTTCACCGTTGGATTCCTCGCGTCGAGATCTTCAAAATTAGATCCCATGTTGATAGGTTTTGACGAACTTTTTTTATGAAAAAATCAGATGAAAAAACCGGGCGAAAAAACCGGACCGGAAGCAAGGTTTTTTTCCCTTTCCGAAAGAGGCACGTCCGTGCCTCTCGCGAAATCACAACCGTGCCTCTCGTGGAAGCAAAACCGTGACTCTCGTGGAAGGAAAAAACAGAAAACACATTTTTTTTGTTTCCGAGAGGCACGGCCGTGACTTTCGCGAAAACACAACCGTGCCTCTCGCGAAAGCAAAACCGTAACTTTCGCGAAAGAAAAAAACAGAAAACACGTTTTTTCCCTTTCCAAGAGGCACGGCCGTGACTTTCGCGAAAGCACAACCGTGCCTCTCGCGGAAGCAAAACCGTGACTCCCGAAAGAAAAATAAAATAAAAAACGCGTTTTGTTTTTCCCTTTCCGAGAGGCACGACCGTGACTCTCGCGAAAATACAACCGTGCCTCTCACAGAAGCAAAACCGTGACTCTGGCGAAAGAAAAAAAAACAGAAAATGCGTTTTTTTCGTTTCTGAAAGGCACGGCCGTGACTCTTGCTAAAGTACAACCGTGCCTCTCGCGGAAGAAAAACCGTGACTTTCGCGAAAGGAAAAAAAAAGAAAATGCGTTTTTTCGCGCAAAAAAGTTTATTTTTTTGAAAAAAAATTGATCGAAAAGCTAAAAAAGATAGGGAAAAAACCAAAACGTCGAAAAAACCCGGAAAAAAAACCGTTTAAAAAGCCAAAAACACGTGCGAAAAAATAAAAAAACAAAATCCGAAGAGAACGTCCAGAACGCGTCACGTGGCAAAATGGCTGAGAGCACACCAAATAGCGCTGATCATTGTGAGGCTCCCGAAGGAGCACTCGTTAACGTTAACTAGTTGCTCCCAAACCGGTGTATGGGCGTGTCGCTCATGTGCTTTTTCATCGGCCGGAAAATGGTCACGCTTTGTACTGGTGGTCGGCTGCTTTGCCATGCGTGGAACCACCACGTGCGTTTGAATTTTGACCTTTTGAATGGTTCCGCCTTTTTTCATCTAAAAAAACGTGCGCCTTTTTTGGGTGAAACACACATCCGCACCGCTGAGCACACTGAAATCTCGAAAATTTAACATTTGTGCCGTCAAGTTAATTAGTGGTTTTGCTGTTTGGGCCAAACCCAACTAATAGGCCCATATTTTTAGCTGGCACGCGTGGCTCGGCCCTAAATGCTTAATATTAATTTTATTTTAACAACAAATATGTATCATTTTTATTTATTTATTTTTCGGGTGGAATGTGTTTATTTTATAGATTGCTAAAAGATATTACTAAACCAACTAGTACGAAATAAAATTCTTATATTAATGATAAAATGTTCAATGTTCGGCAAAAAAACATTCCAGATTTTCTTTTTGACAAAAAAATATTTAGTGTTAAAGAAGTTCATGTATTTTAAAAAGTTAATGTATATACAAGGTAAACAATTTTGACTCAATTTCCAGCCGGTCGCCTCGTCATGCCCAGGCACGCGACCGAAGAAACAAACACAAACGTGACACGTTTTCGCGTAGGCCCAATCTTACCTCTTTCTTCCTCCCATGTCTTCGTCCCCACCTCTCTCTCTATCTCTCTCTCTCTCTCTCTCTCTCTCTCTCTTCGTTCGCCCTTTCCCATCTCACGCGGGAGGGCTCGTCCACTGCCGCGACTCGTGCCCAAACTCCTCCATGCCATTGCCAGCAAAGTTGTTGCCCAACTCCCCTCCTTTTCTCCTGATGTGTCTTTGCGGTGGCGCTCGACTGTCACTGTTCACGAGGATCAGCGAGGCACCGCTGCAAATCACGGCCAGCTGTCCTGGACGACCGGGACGAGGAGAGGTTGCTACAACCGCCGGTCGGCGGAAACTACATGGTGGTTCCACACTCATCGTGGGGAATGCTACACCTAGCGGTGGAGGGTGTTGGGAAATGTAGTATTTCAAAAAAAAAAATCATACGATCACGCAAGATCTATCTAGGAGATGCATAGCAACGAGACGGGGAGAGTGTGTCTACGTACCCTCGTAGCCCGAAAGCGAAAGCGTTTAGTAACGCGGTTGATGTAGTCGAATGTATTCACGATCCAACCGATCCAAGTACCGAACGTACGGCACCTCCGTGTTCAGCACACGTTTAGCTCGATGACGTCCCTCGAGCTCTTGATCCAGTTGAGGACGAGGGAGAGTTCCGTCAGCATGACGGCGTGACGACGGTGATGATGAAGTTATCGGCGCAGGGCTTCGCCTAAGCACTACGACGATATGACAGAGGTGTGTAACTGTAAAGGGGGGCACCGCACACGACTAAGACAAATCTTGAAGTGCCTTTGGGGTGCCCCCTGCCCACGTATATAAAGGAGGGAGGGAGAGAGACCGGCCCTCCTAGGGGTGCGCCAAGTGTAGGGAGTCCTACTAGGACTCCCAAGTCCTAGTAGGATTCCCTTTCCTTTTCGGAGTAGGAAAGAAGGAAGGGAGGGAGAGGGAGAAGGAAAGGGGGGGCCGCGCGCCCACCCCTTGTCCAATTCGGTTTGGGCAGGGGGAGGCGTGCGCCACCTCGTGGTCCTTCTTCCCTCTCTCCACTAAATCACAATAAGGCCCATTAACTCCCCCCCCCCTGCGAATTCCCGTATATCTCCGGTACTCCGAAAAATACCCGAATCACTTGGAACCATTCCGATGTCTAAATATAGCCTTCCAATATATTGATCTTTACCTCTCGACCATTTAGAGACTCCTCGTCATGTCCGTGATCTCATCCGGGACTCCGAACAAACTTCGGTCATCAAATCACATAACTCATAATATAAATCGTCATCGAACGTCAAGCGTGCGGACCCTACGGGTTCGAGAACTATGTAGACATGACCGAGACACGTCTCTGGTCAATAACCAATAGCGGAACCTAGATGCTCATATTGGATCCTACATATTCTACGAAGATCTTTATCGGTCAAACCGCATAACAACATACGCCATTCCCTTTGTCATCGGTATGTTACTTGCCCGAGACTCAATCATCGGTATTATCATATACCTAGTTCAATCTCGTTACCGACAAGTCTCTTTACTCGTTCCGTAATGCATCATCCCGCAACTAACTCATTAGTCACATTGCTTGCAAGGCTTTATAGTGATGTGCATTACCGAGAGGGCCCAGAGATACCTCTCCGATACACGGAGTGACAAATCCTAATCTCGATCTATGCCAACTCAACAAACACCTTCGGAGACACCTATAGAGCATCTTTATAATCACCCAGTTACGTTGTGACGTTTGATAGCACACAAGGTGTTCCTCCGGTATTCAGGGTTTGCATAATCTCATAGTCAAAGGAATATATATAAGTCATGAAGAAAGCAATATCAATAAAACTAAACGATCAATATGCTAAGCTAATAGATGGGTCTTGTCCATCACATCATTCTCCTAATGATGTGATCTCGTTCATCAAATGACAACACATGTCTATGGTTAGGAAACTTAACAATCTTTGATTAACGAGCTAGTCAAGTAGAGGCATACTAGGGACACTCTGTTTTGTCTATGTATTCACACATGTACTAAGTTTCCGGTTAATACAACTCTAGCATGAATAATAAACATTTATCATTATATAAGGAAATATTAATAACAACTTTATTATTGCCTCTAGGCATATTTCCTTCAGTCTCCCACTTGCACTAGAGTCAATAAGCTAGTTCACATCTTCATGTGATTTAACACCAATAGTTCACATCTTTATGTGATTAGTTCACATCTCCATGTGACTAACACCCAAAGGGTTTACTAGAGTCAATAATCTAGTTCACATCGCTATGTGATTAACACCCAAAGAGTACTAAGGTGTGATCATGTTTTTCTTGCGAGAGAAGTTTAGTCAACGGGTCTGCCACATTCAGAGCCACATGTATTTTGCAAATTTTCTATGTCTACAATGCTCTACATGGAACTACTCTAGCTAATTGCTCCCACTTTCAATATGTATCCAGATTGAGACTTCGAGTCATCCGGATCAATGTCAAAGCTTGCATCGACATGACCCTTTACGACGAACTTTTTGTCACCTCCATAACCGAGAAATGTTTCCTTAGTCCTCTAAGGATAATTTTGACCGTTGTCCAATGATCTACACCTAGATCACTATTGTACTCCCTTGCCAAAATCATGCTAAGGTATACAGTAGGTTTGGTACACAGCATAGCATACTTTATAGAACCTATGACTGAGGTATAGGGAATGACTTTTCATTCTCTTTCTATTTTATGCCGTGGTCGGGTTTTGAGTCTTTACTCAACTTCACACCTTACAACTCAGGAAAGAACTCCTTCTTTGACTGATCCATTTTGAACTTCTTCAAAATCTTATCAAGGTATGTACTCATTGAAAGTCTTATCAAGCGTCTTGATCTATCTTTATAGATCTTGATGCCTAATATGTAAGCAACTTCACCGAGGTCTTTCATTGAAAAACTCCTTTCAAACACTTCTTCATGCTTTCCAGAAAATTCTACATCATTTTTAATCAACAATATGTCATTCACATATACTTATCAAAAAGGCTGTACTACTCCCACTCACTTTCTTGTAAATACAGGCTTCTCCAAAAGTATGTATAAACCATATGCTTTGATCATACTATCAAAGCGTATATTCCAACTCCGAGAGGCTTGTATCAGTCCATAAATGGATCGTTGGAGCTTGCTCACTTTGTTAGCACCTTTTGGATCGACAAAACCTTCTGGTTGTATCATATACAGCTCTTCTTTAAGAAATCCATTAAGGAATATAGTTTTGACATCCATTTGCCAGATTTCATAAAATGCGGCAACTACTAACATGATTCAGATAGACTTTTAAGCATCGATACGAGTGAGTAAATATCATCGTAGTCAACACTTTGAACTTGTCGAAAACCTTTTGCGACAATTCGAGCTTTGTAGATAGTAACACTACTATCAGCGTCCTCCTTCCTCTTGAAGATCCATTTACTCTCAATGGCTCACCGATCATCGGGCAAGTCAATCAAAGTCCATACTTTGTTCTCATACATGGATCCCATCGCAGATTTCATGGCCTCACGCCATTTTGCGGAATCTGGCCTCATCATCGCTTCCTCATAGTTCGTAGGTTCGTCATGGTCAAGTAACATGACTTCCAGAACATGATTATCGTACCACTCTGGTGTGCATCATACTCTGGTTGACCTACGAGGTTCGGTAGTAACTTGATCTGAAGTTTCATGATCATCATCATTAGCTTCCTCACTAATTGGTGTAGGAATCACTAGAACTGATTTCTGTGATGAACTACTTTCCAATAAGGGAGAAGGTATAGTTACCTCATCAAGTTCTACTTTCCTCCCACTCACTTCTTTCGAGAGAAACTCCTGCTCTAGAAAGGAGCCATTCATAGCCACGAATATCCTACCTTCGGATCTGTGATAGAAGGTGTACCCAACAGTCTCTTTTGGGTATCCTATGAAGACGCATTTCTCCGATTTGGGTTCGAGCTTATCAGGTTGAAGTTTTTTCACATAAGCATCGCGGCCCCAAACTTTAAGAAATGACAACTTGGGTTTCTTGCCAAACCACAGTTCATATGGTGTCATCTCAATGGATTTCGATGGTACCCTTTTTTAACGTGAATGCAGTTGTCTCTAATGCATAACCCCAAAATGATAGCGGTAAATCAGTAGGAGACATCATAGATCGCACCATATCTAATGAAGTGCGGTTACGACATTCGGACACACCATTACGCTGTGGTGTTCCAGGTGGCGTGAGTTGCGAAACTATTCCGCATTGTTTCAAATGAAGACCAAACTCATAACTCAAATATTCACTTCCACAATCAGATCGTAGAAACTTAATTTTCTTGTTACAATGATTTTCCACTTCACCATGAAATTGTTTGAACTTTTCAAATGTTTCAAACTTGTGTTTCATTAAGTAGATATACCCATATCTGCTCAAATCATCTGTGAAGGTCAGAAAATAACGATACCTTCCGCGAGCATCAACACTCATCGGACCGCATACATCATTATGTATTATTTCCAATAAGTTTGTTGCTCGCTCCATTGTTCCTGAGAATGGACTTAGTCATCTTGCCCATGAGGCATGGTTCGCAAGCATCAAGTGATTCATAATCAAGTGATTCCAAAAGTCCAGCTGCATGGAGTTTCTTCATGCGCTTTACACTAATATGACCTAAACGGCAGTTCCACAAGTATGTTGCACTATCATTATCAACCTTGCATCTTTTGGCATCAATATTATGAATATGTGTATCACTACGATCGAGATTCAGTAAACCATTTATATTAAGTGTATGACCATAGAAGGTTTTATTCATGTAAACAGAACAACAATTATTCTTGGACTTAAATGAATAACCGTATTGCAATAAATATTATCCAATCATATTAATGCTCAACACAAAACACCAAATAACATTTATTTTAGGTTCAACACTAATCCCGAAGGTAAAAAGAGTGTGCGATGGTGATCTTATCAACCTTGGAATCATTTCCAACACAAATCGTCACCTCATCCTTAACTAGTCTCTGTTCATTTTACAACTCCTGTTTCGAGTTACTAATCTTAGCAACTGAACCAGTATCAAATATCATGGGGTTACTATGAACACTAGTAAAGTACACATCAATAACATGTATATCAAATATACCTTTCACCTTGCCATCCTTCTTATCCGCCAAGTATTTGGGGTAGTTCCGCTTCTAGTGACCATTCCCTTTGCAGTAAAGCACTCAGTTTCAGGCTTAGGTCTAGCTTTGGGTTT
Source organism: Triticum urartu (assembly GCF_056163025.1). Lineage (NCBI taxonomy): Eukaryota > Viridiplantae > Streptophyta > Magnoliopsida > Poales > Poaceae > Triticum > Triticum urartu. Next base: position 466,448,542 of record NC_141873.1, on the reverse strand, counting down.
CTTCACGGGAGTGGCAACTTGCTTGCCATTCTTTCTCGAAGTTCCATTTCATTTCCTTTGCCCCTTTTATTGAAACTAGTGGTCTTGTTAACCATCAACACTTGATGCTCTTTCTTGATTTCTACCTCCGCCGATTTTAGCATCGTGAAGAGCTCGGGAATCATTTTCATCATCCCTTGCATATTATAGTTCATCATGAAGTTCTAGTAACTTGGTGATATTAACTAGAGAACTCTATCAATCACTATCTTATCTGGAAGATTAACTCCCATTTGATTCAAGCGATTGTAGTACTCAGACATTCCGAGCACATGCTCACTGGTTGAGCTATTCTCCTACATCTTGTAGGCAAAGTACTTGTCAGAGGTCTCATACCTCTCGACTCGGGCATGAGTCTGAAATACCAATTTCAGCTCTTGGAACATCTTATATGCTCTATGGCATTCAAAACGTTTTTGAAGTCCCGGTTCTAAGCCGTAAAGCATGGTGCACTAAACTATCAAGTAGTCATCATACCGAGCTTGCCAAAACGTTCATAACGTCTGCATCTGATCCTGCAAAAGGTCCGTCACCTAGCGGTGCATCAAGGACATAATTCTTCTGTGCAGCAATGAGGACAATCCTCAGATTACGGATCCAGTCCGCATCATTTCTACTATCATATTTCAACTTAATTTTTCTCTAGGAACATATCAAAAATAAAACAGGGGAGCTATACGCGAGCTATTGATCTACAACATAGATATGCAAAAACTATCAGGACTAAGTTCATGATAAACTAAAGTTCAATTAATCATATTACTTAAGAACTCCCACTAAGATAGACATCCCTCTAGTCATCTAAATGATCACGTGATCCATATCAACTAAACCATGTCCGATCATCACGTGAGATGGAGTAGTTTTCAATGGTGAACATCACTATGATGATTGTCGGTGTCAGAACCGACGGATCTCGGGTAGGGGGTCCCGAACTGTGCGTCTAAGGCGGATGGTAATAGGAGGCTGGGGACACAACGTTTTACCCAGGTTTGGGCCCTCTTGATGGAGGTAAAACCCTACGTCCTGCTTGATTAATATTGATGATATGGGTAGTACAAGAGTAGATCTACCACGAGATCGGAGAGGCTAAACCCTAGAAGCTAGCCTATGGTATGATTGTCTGTTGTGTCCTACGGACTAAAACCCTCCGGTTTATATAGACACCGGAGAGGGTTAGGGTTACACAAGGTTGGTTACAAAGGAGGAGATATCCATATCCGTATTGCCTAGCTTGCCTTCCACGCCAAGTAGAGTCCTATCCGGACACGAGATGAAGTCTTCAATCTTGTATCTTCATAGTCCAACAGTCCGGCCAAAGGATATAATCCGGCTGTCCAGAGACCCCCTAATCCAGGACTCCCTTAGTAGCCCCTGAACCAGGCTTCAATGACGATGAGTCCGGCCCGCAGTATTGTCTTCGGCATTGCAAGGCAGGTTCCTCCTTCGAATACATCACAGAAGAATTTGAATACAAGGATAGTGTCCGACCCTGCAAAATAAGTTCCACATACCACCGTAGAGAGAATAATATTTCCGCAAATCTAATTTGCTGACTTGTTTTGGCAACACGACATTATGCCATGGCCCGGTGATTATTCGAACCGTGTCCTTTAACTGGCCCCGCATATAACACGAGGCAGTTTTTTGACACGTCTTGTCAAAGCAAAGATCGTGTCCCCTTATCACGGGATTCTCATCAATACGGGCGTGGGTAACCCAACCGCGCCATCGATTACGGCGCTTGGGGGATAAGCGAGTTTTACCAGGCTAGTGGGGACGCATAGTTCCGTCCGCCCATATAAAGGGATAAGGATTCACCTTTTCATCCATGCCTTCTTCCTCCTTTGCTCATCCATTTTCACACACTCAAGCTCCAACACCCAAGTCCACATCCCTTCCCTCAACCTTCTCCAAACATGTCCGGGGCGGGAGGCAAATGGATGGCTTCCTTCGTTATGCAGGGACATATCTAGAAGCTGCGCGAAGCCGGATACTTAGCCGCAAATATCGCGCATCGGCTGCCGCTGCGGGGCAGATCGTCCCTACCTCGGAACCTCACGAGAGGGTAGTTTTCCTCCACCACTTCCTCCGCAGACTGGGGTTTCCCCTCCATCCATTCGTCCATGGTCTCATGTTCTACTACGGGCTGGACTTTCATGATCTGGCCCCGAACTTCGTCCTCAACATTTCGGCGTTCATCATCGTGTGCGAGGCTTTCCTCCGCATCCGGCCCCACTTCAGCCTGTGGTTAAAGACCTTTAATATCAAGCCGAAGGTGGTAGGAGGCCAACAAGCAGAATGCGACGGAGCCATGGCGGGCAAGATGCCCAACGTTATATGGCTTGAAGGCTCCTTTGTGGAGACAATAAAGGGATGGCAATCGGCGTGGTTCTACATCACCGAGCTGTGCGACGCCAAATGGGCGGCAGCCCCCGAGTTTCGATCCGGATTCCCTACACGGCTCACTTCCTGGAAAGAGAAGGGCTTGTCGTGGGGGTTCATCGGTGGAGCTGGATGGACTCCAGAAATGTATCCGGAGTATGGCAAGCAAGAAGCTCAAGCTTGTCAACATAGTCCAGGTTATGCTCATCCACCGGATCCTCCCGTGTCAACAACGGGATTTTAACTTGTGGGAGTTCGACCCGGCCCGGCACCAGACTCTGAGCGAGCTCTTTGATACGACGCACAAGGACATCTGGAAGGTGTTGTTCAAGGGCGCCGTGGTCTCTCCTTCTCTCGTCGAGGACCGCGGACTAAGCGCAAAGCGCCTAACGCGTTTGGTGAGTTCAATACGTCTCGTAGGACATTTATTTCCCCTAGCTTAATCATGTGCGGGGTCTAATCTCCATGACTTTGATAGGACTGGGTGGAGACGTCGGGGCAGATTAACTGTCCGACCCCTTTGCCCGAAGACACTGTGGGCGCTCTCCTGATGGAGATGCTGACTCCGGCTCCTTACAAGGTGCCGGAGAAGACCAAGAAGGCCAAGGGAACCCGAAAGAGTTCCCGGCGCCAGGTGTTATCGGACTCATCGTCCGATGACTCTATGGCACACTCCTCCCCCGAAGACGAGGAGGAAGAAGAAGATGCTCCCCCTCCAGGCGGGGGAGACAAGAAAAGGAAGGCCGTCCCAACTGGGGGGCCGAAGGGTCCAAGAAGGGAAGGACTCTCCTTCCGGACAGTTCCACCGCCGCCGATGAAGGCGAAGACGAGTGGTTGCCCAGGGCCAAGCCCATGGGGAGATCGTAAGTATTCAGATACCAGAGTAACTCATAGCATTCCTTTGTCGCACTGCTTTCCCTAACACCGAACATGATTATGCAGGCCGCCACGAGCCAGTATCGATGTATCATCGGATGGCTCCCTGGGCTCGTCGGACATGGATAGCGATCCAGTCCCAACCGCCACCTCCCCTCATCCTGCGGACGACGCCGAGGTGTTGTCTCACAAGGCACCGGGTCGAGGGGAGACAGTCCCGGAGGCGCCTCAAGGCGGCCTCCCGGACTCCGGGAGCCGAGGGGACAAGGCCCCTGAGAGCTCCGAGTTCGGCCCTCAGTCGAACACCGCGCCAGAACCTCCAGTGGTTCCGGGCTCGGGCAGGCGGCCTCCTTCTAAGAGGGGCAAGACGCCTATGCCGGTGACCTCTATCCATCCAGAGGCGCCGGACAATCTGCTGGAAGCGCTTCGCAGCGCTTCCATTGACGAGGAGCACCGTACTATTATGAGTGCGGTGGTCCAGAAGGTGCAGTCCGCCAAGAGTGGATTGACTGAAGCCTGTTCCAGTCTTCTAACAGGCTTTGAGGTAAGTGTTTAAAATATAGGAAAAATATTACCGCATAGACAGTAGCCCCTAATGCTTTGTTCAGTGTTCACAAAGAAAAGCCGAACAGAGGATCAAATAATATCGCAGGAGTCTAATATAAGTATGTCAATATGCGCATGCAGGCCTCGCTGCTGGCGTCAGCCGCACTGATTGCGGAGGTCGCCGTACTGAAGCAGGACCTCGAGGGGTCCAAGAAAGAGCTCGGCCTTGCCAAGAGGCAGCTCAAGGAGAACCAGGGTAAGTAATACCTTGTCTATAGATATATATAAAAGAAGACGTGATTGCAAAATGACAGGATCATCGTATATTTGCCAGGGGCCACGACCGAGGTGGCAACCCTGAAGCAAGCGCTAACCAAGGCTGAAGATAAAGCGGCCAAGGAGTGCACCGAGCGGGAAAAACAAGAGGCTCGTGTGGGCGAGGTGCAGCAAGAGCTCTAGGCTCTCGTGATGAAGCACGAGGCGTTGGAGCTTGACTCGAAGACGCGAGAGTCTGAGCTTGCTGCGGCCCTGGAGAGCGCAAAAAGTGCCAAGGCCGAAGCCCAAAAGGCCCTTCAGGAGATTGATGCGATGAAGAAAATAGCGGCGGGTAAGGCATTCTATATGCAAAGCAAGCATGTAAAAGTAAATTACCGATTACTTACCCGAATTCGGAGCTCTCCAGGAGCATTCGCAGATTTGCCCCGCGGCGTGTCGGATGCCGCACAGTTTTATCAGGCCGATGAGGGAAGCTCAACGAAGAAGCTGTTCTGGTCTCAGTATGCTGAGACCGAACACCCGATGCCTCGGAGTGACCAGCTAAAGCAGCTGGTCGAGCTGCACAAGGCGGCCGAACAGGCCATGAAGGGCCTTATAGTCCGGCTGTGGCCTGACGACGCCCTTCCAAACAGCTACTTCGGCCTGGTGAGGCGGCTTGTGGATGCCTGCCCACGGCTGGAGGTCATCAAGCAGTCCGTCTGCATCGAAGTTGCACGCCGGGCTTTCGCCCGTGTGAAGGTGCAGTGGGCCAAGCTAGACGCTGTGAAGCTGATCAAGGAAGGGCCGCCGCAGGGCAAGGAGCATCGCACCCCCGAAATTTATTATGAGGGTGTCCTGAAGGGTGCCCGTCTTGTAGCGGACGAATGTTCCAAGGGTGTAATATTTGAGTAAACTTGCTCGTGTGATCCTGTATGATGAAAACTTGTTTCATATGCGCTATGCAACGCTTGTGTGAATTTAAAATATTACCTTCTGTTTGGCTGTTTATCCAATCTGAGAGATGGCTAGTCCTCGGCTTCTGCCCCCATTCCACGAGTGCTGGGGTGTTCGGGATAAACCTGAGCACTCTTGTTCCCATGTTTGGGTCCTTGGAGGGAGGTGCTCAGCACAACGAACAAGGCAACCGGACTAATAATGCTTTATCACTCTCACTTAGCCATAGAATTCTATAATTTTAAATTTCGGCGAAGCCCCTGGTATTCGGAAGGCCGAATTCGGGGCGCGATACACGCCTTTAAGCCGGACAGGGCCGACCCCTCGCCCTAAGCGGCATAAGTCTTTAGGGACTCGAAAACCTCGCCGAACGGTGACCAGTCTCTCGCCTTATCATGACAGTCAGTTTTAGCTTTCTCTACTGAGGTGCTAAGCCCGGCAGAACCGGGGCACAATCGCAGTAGTTCTCCTAGCGCTACCTTAGCTGATAGAGCGGAACGTAAGGTACCAAAACATAGGAGCCAGGCAAACCCAAAATTTGACCAAAAACATGATTCGGAGCTGATGCTTATAATGCTATAAGTTCGGGGTGCCGCACTTGTGAAAGTGTTCAGACTTTTCACACCATATTGTGGGGTACGTAAGCCCCTGGTGTATTAGCCGTACCAAAGTGTACGGTTGCAAGGCGTCGTTAATGAACACATATATATATATTACAAGAATGCAATAATAGTCGTGATGTTATGCATTGTTTATTCAAAAAGGTGCGTTAAAGCAGAATGATACAGATAGTGCGATAAGCAAAGAGTGGGACCATGTCCCTTCCAAGGGAAAGCTGAGGAATAGTATTAAATCAAATATTTCGCTCGTTATTGTAATCCACCTGGGAATTCTGTGGTGTGAGGTAGCTTTCTGCCTCCTTGGTTGCTGCATCATGTGTTCGGCAATAGTGCTGCCAGACAGGGTTTCCAGAGATTAAGGTCTTGAAAAGAGAAAGATAACCAAACGGGAAGCCCCTAGTGCGGTTTAAGCCGTGTCTTGGGATGTGCCGCATTTGTGCCCCCCTCCCCACCTGTGCCCATGGTATTTTTAATGCGTAATTATGTACGCGTGGCATGAGTTTCGCCGTTTGGCTGGGACTGGGGTGGGGGCCGCATTGCTACGCGAGCTCAGATCGCGCCAGGCGGTCTAGTTGCCGATTGCTCCGAGCATGCTTGAAGGTGTCCAGGTCTTGAAACGCCGAACCGGTGGATTGCCTTAAGAGGCTACTTTGCGCTTCTGCTGCGAGGGCCGCGGTGTGCTCCTCCGTTCGGAGAGAGCGCTCTGTGTTTCCATTGACTATAATAACCCTGTGAGGTCCTGGCATCTTGAGCTTGAGGTATGCATAATGCGGTACCGCATTGAATCTCGCAAATGCGGTTCGCCCGAGCAGTGCATGATAACCACTGCGGAACGGGACTATATCGAAGATTAACTCTTCGCTTCGGAAGTTATCCGGGGATCCGAAGACCACTTCCAGTGTAATTGAGCCTGTGCAATGGACCTCTACCCATGGAATGACGCCTTTAAAGGTCGTTTTTGTGGGTTTGATCCTTGAGGGGTCTATACCCATTTTGCACATTGTGTCCTGATAAAGCAGGTTCAGGCTGCTGCCGCCATCCATAAGGATTCGAGTGAGGTGAAATCCGTCAATGATTGGGTCCAGAACCAGTGCGGCGAATCCGCCATGACGGATACTAGTGGGATGGTCCCTGCGATCGAAAGTGATCGGATAGGAGGACCATGGGTTGAACTTTGGGGCGACTGGCTCCAACGCATATACGTCCCTGAGCGCACGCTTCCACTCCCTCTTGGGGATGTGGGTTGCGTATATCATGTTTACCGTCCGCACTTGTGGGGGAAACTTCTTCTGTCCTCTGGTGTGTGGCTGCCGGGGCTCCTCCTTGTCATCGCTATGTGGCCCCTTGTCCTTGTTTTCGGCAATTAACTTGCCAGCCTGCTTGAACACCCAACAATCCCTGTTGGTGTGATTGGCTGGCTTTTCTGGGGTGCCGTGTATTTGACACGAGCGATCGAGTATACGGTCCAAGCTGGACGGACCCGGCGTACTTTGTTTGAATGGCCTTTTCCGCTGACCGGGTTTAGAGCCTTTGAATCCGGCATTGACTGTCGTATCCTCGTTATTATCGCTGTTAATGCGGTGCTTATGTTTGTTGCGACGTGACCTGCTATTGCCGTCCTTGGTATCCGAAGTACCATGGTTCTTTGATATGTTATTACTGCCAGCCAGCCAGCTATCTTCTCCCGCACAAAAGCGGGTCATGAGCGTCGTGAGGGATGCCATAGATTTCAGCTTTTCCTAACCAAGGTGCCGGGATAGCCATTCGTCGCGGATGTTGTGTTCGAAAGCCGCTAGGGCCTCAGCATCCGGACAGTCGATGATTTGATTTTTCTTTGTTAGGAACCGAGTCTAGAATTGCCTAGCCGATTCTTCTGGCTGCTGAATTGTGTGGCTCAAGTCATTGGCATCTGGTGGCCGCACATAAGTGCCCTGAAAGTTGTCGAGGAATGCGGCTTCCAGATCTTCCTAACAGCTAATGGACTCTGCTGGCAATCTGTTAAGCCAATGTCGTGCTGGTCCCTTGAGCTTTAGTGGGAGGTATTTGATGGCGTGTAAGTCATCACCGCGGGCCATGTGGATGTGGAGGAGGAAATCCTCGATCCATACCGCGGGATCTGTTGTGCCGTCGTATGATTCAATATTTACAGGTTTGAAACCTTCTGGGATTTGATGATCCATTACTTTGTTTGTGAAGCATAATGGGTGTGCGCACCTCTGTATTGGGCTATATCGTGACGCAACTCGAATGGGTCTTGCCCGCTGTGTTCGGCCCGACCGGATTTACTTTTACTGTATCCGGTGTGACGTTTATCGTCTCGCATAGTGCCGCGCCCCCGTGATCCGTAGATCGATCTTGCAAGCTTTGCTTTGTCCTCCAATATGTCTCGCATGTCTGGCGTATCTCCCCATGCCTTTTTATTTGAATGGCGTCGGGGTGCAGGCTGAGTTTTTGGCTGGAATGCCTCTCTATCGCGGCCACGAGGTGGCCGATCAGCCACGTCATACACTTCTTCCTCTAGTCGGGGTAGCAACCTGCATTTTGGGTAACTCTTGGAGGGGTGCTCGAGTTTATATTCCTCGGCCGCGAGGACTTCGGTCCATCTATCAGCTAGCAGATCTTGATCAGCTAGCAGATCTTGCTTTTTCTTAAGGCTATTTGCCATGGCTATAAGCCGGCGTTTGAAGCGCTCTTGTTCAACGGGATCCTCTGGCACGGCGAATTCGTCGTCGCCGAGGCTTTCCTCGTCTTCGGAGGGGGGCATGTAATTATCATCCTCCGCCTCTCCATCTGCCGCGCTCTCAGGAGGGCTGGCTCCTCCATCCTCCTGCTCTAAATCTTGCTGGAGGGGATTGTTGTTGTCTTCGGTACTATCCGGAGTGTTATTATCTCCTGTGCCGGTATCACCACTTTTGCTTTGGCGGGACTTAGAGCGGCGCCGCTGACGTCGACGCTTGGGTTGCTTCTTGGAGGGGTCATCCTCCGCTATCTCATCACCATTGCCTTCTTTGGGTGTATCCACCATGTATATATCGTGTGATGAGGTGGCTATCCAGTGCCCTGTGGGCAGTGGTTCCTCTTCGTCCCCCGCATCGTCGTTCATACCGTCGATGTCTTCGGAGTCGAAGTCGAGCATGTCGGTTAAGTCATCGACAGTGGCTACTAAGTGGGTGGTGGGTGGGCTACGAATTTCTTCGTCGTACGCATCCCAATCCTGCCGGACATAGTTCGGCCAGGATCCTCCTGACAAGGAGAGAGACCTTAATGAGTTTAGTATGTCGCCAAAGGGCGAGTGCTGAAAAATATCCGCGGAGGTAAACTCCATGATTAGCGCCCAATCGGATTCGATAGGAACGGGCGCAGGCGGCTCGGAGTCCGTGGCCGGAGAAGGATCCGGCAGTTCAACAACACGGCTCTCGTGCAAGGTAAGGCCGATGTTTGGCTCGACCACCGCTGAGGGTAAGGCCTCCGTGGCAGGGTCCATCCACCCGTCCACGGACGGCGCGACTGGCTCCGAATTGAGGGTCGGAGCGGCTGCCTGTGCGATCTCCTGGACACTGTCCGATGGTAGAGCTAAATTGTACTCATCATGACCGCGTGACGCACAAGGGAGAGGCTTGAATCCGTCGAAGATCAAGTCTCCACGGATATTGGCCATGTAGTTTAAGTTTCCAAACCTGACCTAGTGGCCAGGGGCGTAACTTTCAATCTGCTCCAGATGGCCAAGCGAATTGGCCCGCAGTGCAAAGCCGCCGAAGACAAAGATTTGTCCGAGGAGAAAAGTCTCGCCCTGGACTGTATCGCTATCGATGATAGTAGGAGCCATCAAGCCTAACGGCGACGACACAGAGGAACTCTCAATGAAAGCACCAATGTCGGTGTCAAAACCGGCGGATCTCGGGTAGGGGGTCCCGAACTATGCGTCTAAGGCGGATGGTAACAGGAGGCTGGGGACACAATGTTTTACCTAGGTTTGGGCCCTCTTGATGGAGGTAAAACTCTACGTCCTGCTTGATTAATATTGATGATATGGGTAGTACAAGAGTAGATCTACCACGAGATCGGAGAGGCTAAACCCTAGAAGCTAGCCTATGGTATGATTGTCTGTTGTGTCCTACGGACTAAAACCCTCCGGTTTATATAGACACCGGAGAGGGTTAGAGTTACACAAGGTCGGTTACAAAGGAGGAGATATCCATATCCGTATTGCCTAGCTTGCCTTCCACGCCAAGTAGAGTCCTATCCGAACATGAGACGAAGTCTTCAATCTTGTATCTTCATAGTCCAACAGTCCGGCCAAAGGATATAATCCGGCTGTCCGGAGACCCCCTAATCCAGGACTCCCTCAATGATCATATCTACTATATGATTCACGTTCGACCTTTCAGTCTCAGTGTTCCGAGGCCATATCTGCATATGCTAGGCTCGTCAAGTTTAACCCGAGTATTCCGCGTGTGCAAAATTGGCTTGCACCCGTTGTATGTGAACATAGAGCTTATCACACCCGATCATCACGTGGTGTCTCGGCGCGACGAAATGTCGCAACGGTGCATACTCAGGGAGAACACTTATACCTTGAGATTTAGTGAGGGGTCATCTTATAATGCTACCGCCATACTAAGCAAAATAAGATGCAGAAAAGATAAACATCACATGCAATCAAAATATGTGACATGATATGGCCATCATCATCTGGTGCCTTTGATCTCCATCTCCAAAGTACCGTCATGATCTCCATTGTCATCGGCATGACACCATGATCTCCATCATCTTGATCTCTACCAATGTGTCGTCACATGGTCGTCTCGCCAACTATTGCTTTTGCAACTATTGCTATCACACAGCGATAAAGTAAAGCAATTATATAGCGCTTGCATCTTATGCAATAAAGAGACAACCATAAGGCTCCTGCCAGTTGCCGATAACTTTAACAAAACATGATCATCTCATACAACAATTTATATATTGTCACGTCTTGACCATATCACATCACAACATGCCCTGCAAAAACAAGTTAGACGTCCTCTACTTTGTTGTTGCAAGTTTTATGTGGCTGCTATGGGCTTCTAGCAAGAACCATTCTTACCTACGTATCAAAACCACAACGATTTTTCGTCAAGTGTGTTGTTTTAACCTTCAACAAGGACCGGGCGTAATCAAACTCGATTCAACTAAAGTCGGAGAAACAGACACCCACTAGCCACCTGTGTGCGAAGCACGGCGGTAGAACCAGTCTCATGAATGCGGTTATGTAATTTTGGTCTGGGCCGCTTCATCCAACAATACCGCCGAATCAAAGTAAGACATGCTGGCACGTAGTATGACTATTATCGCCCACAACTCATTGTGTTCTACTCGTGCATATAACATCTACGCATAGACCTGGCTCTGATGCCACTATTTGGGAACACAATATTTCAAAATTTTACCTACAATCACGCAAGATCTATCTAGGAGATGCATAGCAACGAGAGGGGAGAGTGTGTCTACGTACCCTCATAGACCGAAAGCAGAAGCGTTTAGTAACGTGGTTGATGTAATAGAACGTCTTCGCGATCCAACCGATCAAGTACCGAACGCACGACACCTCCGTGATCTGCACACGTTCAGCTCGGTGACGTCCCTCGAACTCTTGATCCAGTTGAGGCCGAGGGGGAGTTTCGTCAGCACGACGGTGTGGTGACGGTGATGATGAAGTTACCGACGCAGGGCTTCGCCTAAGCACTACGACAATATGACTGAGGTGTAAAACTGTGGAGGGGGGCACCGCACACGGCTAAAGATCAACTTGTGTGTCTTTGGGGTGCCCCTGCCTCTGTATATAAAGGAGGGAGAGGGAGAGGCAGCCAGCCCTAGGGGGCGCGCCAAGGTGTGGTGTAGCGGTTCGACCTCAAACGGTCAAATCTCTGTGTATAAGTGTCATCCTTGGATCGGTAATGCTGACACACACAGTTCTTGAAGGATTTATAATAGAGTGCAATCACACACTTATTACATCGAATGTCTCAAAAGGAGAACTGATTACAATAATATGGCTTAAGGCCATCTAAATAAGATAAACTGCGAAAGCATCGAAGGTAAATGAGTCCATCAACTCCAACGGCATAGCTGAGTGCACGACAACGACCTAGCGCACCTTACTCTTCGTCTGAAAAGTCTGCAACATAATACGTTGCAGCCCGAAACGGGTCAGCACATGGAATATGCTGGCAAAATAACACTGTAGAGCAATGAACATGATAACAGCTATATCTACATGCATATATGGCTGGTGGAGGCTCTATGGTTAACATTTTTGCGTAAAGCCAATTTTTCCCTACTGCAAAGGAATATATTTTATTTAACTAGAAAGTTTGTTGAAAACATCGAGAGTGAAAACCCCATCTCAATCCCAGAATTAATAATCAATAACCCAACAAATTAATTAAGAGTGATGAGATCATCATAATAATTCAGCGGCGCGGCGGGATTGAGATCTGGTGAACGGTACGTCGGCGCGGGGCGGCTCCGGCAGCTGCGCGGTGGGGCGGCGGCGGTGGCAGCGCGGGCGGCGGCAAGCAACAGCAGCGGCGCGGCTCGGCGGCGGCGGTGGCACGGCTTGGGGTGGGGAGAGGCGGCGGGGCCTCGACCCTATTTAAAGAGGCCGGAGGGGGCGGCGGTTTGCGCGAGGGGTCGGCGCGGGGGTGGAGTCCGGCTCGGACTCCTCCTTGGCGTCCGTGCGGTGCACGGCGGCTGGGAAGGAAGGCGGCGGCGCTGTGGGCTTCGGCCCGGCTCGGCTGGGCCTTTAGCCTAGTCGGGCGGAAACTTTTTTTAAATAAAATTCCACCGGAGAAAAAAAATCCTAAAATATATAAAAAAACTTAAAATGCCAAAAACAATTTTTGCCGTCTAAATAAAATATTTAGAACAAAGTGAACATTTTTCTGGCCTAAGATGCAATTTTCAAAAATGCATATTTTTCTAATTCAAAAAAAATAGCAATGAAAATCCAAATAAAACATTTATTTGATTTTAAAATTTTTCCTCCAATATTTCTCTCTCTTTGAAGAAGTCATATTATCTTCTCTCTTTTATTTTAATATTAGAAATATTTGGAGAAAAAAATATTAAAACCAAATTGATCCTCTTTTCAAATTTGAGAAAATTCAAATATGAAAATTTATGAAATCTCCAACTCTCTCCTTGGGTCCTTGAGTTGCTTAAGATTTCTAGGATCACCACCAAAATGCAGATAAAATATGATATGCATATGATGACCTATGTATAATATCCAAATTGAAAATTGGGATGTTACAAACCTACCCCCCCCTTAAGATGAATCTCGCCCTTGAGATTCAGGTTGGCTAGAAAATAGGTGTGGGTGGTTTCCGTAGATCTTCTTCTCGTTCCGAGGTGGCTTAATCCTCGGTATGGTGGCTCCACTGAACTTTGAAAAACTTGATAACCTTGTTGCGTGTAACTCGGCTGGCAAACTCGAGAATCTTGACGGGCTTCTCCTCGTAGGCCAGATCACTCTCCAACTAAATTGCTTCCAGGGGCACTGTATCTCTTAGAGGAATATCGACCATCTCTGCATGACACTTCTTCAAATGGGAAACGTGAAACACATCATGAACTCCTGACAGTCCTTCGGGTAACTCCAACTTGTAGGCAACCATACGCTCCAAAACTCGGTATGGTCCTACAAATCTCGGGGCTAACTTTCCCTTAACTCCAAATCGTTTAACTCCTCGCAGTGGTGACACATGAAGATATGCTTTGTCTCCGATTTCATAGACTACCTCCTTGTGTTTTGTATCCGCATAACTCTTCTACCTGGACTGAGCTACCTTCAGTCTATCTCGAATCAACTGGACCTTCTCTTCGGACTCCCTGATTAAATCTGGTCCAAACAACTGACGGTCTCCAACTTCATCCCACGTTAACGGTGTCCTGCACCTTCTTCCGTACAAAGCTTCGAAAGGTGCCATCTTCAAACTAGCTTGATAACTGTTGTTGTATGAGAACTCTGTGTAGGGCAAATTATCAACTAGATCCATAATCTAGCGCACAGGCTCTTAACATGTCCTCCAGAATCTGATTGACTCTCTCGGTCTATCCATATGTCTGCAGATGAAAGGCTGTACTGAACTCTAGCCTAGTACCCAAAGTCTAGTGCAACTGATTCCAAAACTTTGAGGTAAACTGTGTCCCTCTATCTGATACGATGGTCCTCAAAACTCCATGCAGACATACGATCCTGGTCATATATATCTTGGCCAACTTCGCGCTTGTATACATGGTTTTCACTAGGATAAAGTGAGCCACTTTGGTCGAGCGATCGACTACTACCCAGATAGAATCATATCTTGTTTGGGTCCTGGGTAATCCGGTGATGAAATCCATGCCAAGTTTGTCCCACTTCCATTCGGGTATCGGCATAGGCTATAATAATCCAGCTGGCTTCTGATGTTCTGCCTTCACTCTCTCACATACATCATATACTGCTACATACTCGACAATATCCTTCTTCATACCTGTCGACCAGAAATGTTCCTTCAAATCCAAATACATCTTGGTGTTTCCGGGGTGAATCGAGTATGGCGAGTCATGAGCTTCCTGAAGTATTAACTTCCCGATCTCCGCATTATTGGGCACATATACATGATCCTCAAACCATAAAGTCTCGTGCTCATCCTCACGAAAACCTTTAGCTTTTCCTTTGCTCATCTTCTCCTTTATCTCAGCAATTTCCTTATCATCCTTTTGAGCTTCTCGAATCATTCCCAATAATGTAGACTGAACCTCCATTGTTGCAAAAAAACCTCTTGGAACTATCTCCAAAGGAAGTTCCTTGAGATCATCAACTAACTCCTGTGGTAATCCTCCACTTACGAGGGTATTGACATAACTCTTTCGGCTCAAAGCGTCTGCTACGGCATTGGCCTTTCCTGGATGATAATGCAACTTAATATCATAATCCTTTATAAGCTCCAATCATCTCCTCTGCCTGAGATTTAGCTCCTTCTGAGTGAAAATGTACTTCAAACTCTTGTGATCCGTGTACACATCATAACGGTTCCCGATAAGAAAATGTCTCCAGGTCTTGAGCGCATGTACTACGGCTGCTAACTCCAAATCATGCGTGGCATAATTCAAATCATGCGGTCGAAGCTGACGTGAGGCATATGAAACAACTCTTCCGTCTTGCATAAGTACTCCTCCAAGTCCTTGGCGGGAAGCGTTGCAATACACTTGGAAATCCTTGCGTATATCCGGAAGAATCAGCACCGGGGTTGTAACCAAACGTTTCTTTAACTCCTGAAAACTGGCCTCACATTCTTCGGTCCACTTAAACTTGGTGTCCTTCTTCAACAACTCCATCATGGGCTTCGCAATCTTGGAAAAATTCTCAATGAATCTCCGGTAATATCCCGCGAGTCTAAGAAAACTGTGGATCTCTCCTACTGAGGTGGGTGCCTAATAACCCACAAGTATAGGGGATCGCAACAGCTTTCGAGGGTAGAGTATTCAACCCAAATTTATTGATTCGACACAAGGGGAGCCAAAGAATATTCTCAAGTATTAGAGCTGAGTTGTCAATTCAACCACACCTGGAAACTTAGTATCCGCAGCAAAGTGTTTAGTAGCAAAGTAATATGATAGTGGTGGTAGCGGCAACAAAAGTAAAGACAGCAAAAGTAATGGTTTTGGTATTTTGTAGTGATTGTAACAGTAGCAGCAGGAAAGTAAATAAGCGTAAACCAGTATATGGAAAACTCGTAGGCACCGGATCAGTGATGGATAATTATGCCGGATGCGGTTCATCATGTAACAATCATAACATAGGGTGACACAGAACTAGCTCCAATTCATCAATGTAATGTAGGCATGTATTCCGTATATAGTGATACGTGCTTATGGAAAAGAACTTGCATGCCATCTTTTGTCCTACCCTCCCGTGGCAGCGGGGTCCTATTGGAAACTAAGGGATATTAAGGCCTCCTTTTAATAGAGAACCGGAACAAAGCATTAGCACATAGTGAATACATGAACTCCTCAAACTATGGTCATCACTGGGAGTGGTCCCGATTATTGTCACTTCGGCGTTGCCGGATCATAACACATAGTAGGTGACTATAGACTTGCAAGATAGGACCAAGAACTCACATATATTCATGAAAACATAATAGGTTCAGATCTGAAATCATGACACTCGGGCCCTAGTGACAAGCATTAAGCATAGCAAAGTCATAGCAACATCAATCTCAGAACATAATGGATACTAGGGATCAAACCCTAACAAAACTAACTCGATTACATGATAAATCTCATCCAACCCATCACCGTCCAGCAAGCCTACGATGGAATTACTCACACACGGTGGTGAGCATCATGAAATTGGTGATGGAGGATGGTTGATGATGACGACGGTGACGAATCCCCCTCTCTGGAGCCCCGAACGAACTCCAGATCAGCCCTCCCGAGAGGTTTTAGGGCTTGGCGGTGGCTCCATATCATAAAATGCGATGATTTCTTCTCTCTGATTTTTTTCTCTCCGAAAGCAAATATATAGAGTTGGAGTTGGCGTCGGAGGGCATCCAGGGGGCCCACGAGGTAGGGGGGCGCGCCCTAGGGGGGGCACCCCCACCCTCGTGAGAAGGGTGTGGGCCCCCTGGTCTTCATCTTTGGCGAGGATTTTTTATTATTTTTTCTAAGATGTTCCGTGGAGTTTCAGGTCATTCCGAGAATATTTGTTTTCTGCACATACAACAACACCATGGCAATTCTGCTGAAAACAGCGTCAGTCCGGGTTAGTTCCATTCAAATCATACAAGTTAGATTCCAAAACAAGGGCAAAAGTGTTTGGAAAAGTAGATACGACGGAGACGTATCAACTCCCCCAAGCTTAAACCCTTGCTTGTCCTCAAACAATTCAGTTGACAAACTGAAAGAAAGAAAGAAAAACTTTTACAAACTCTGTTTGCTCTTGTTGTTGTAACTATGTCAAGCCAGCATTCAAGTTTTCAACATAGATCATAACTAACCATATTTGCAATAATTCTCAGGTCTCATAATTACTCATATCAATAGCATAATCAACTTGCAAGTCATAATAATAAATCTCGGATGACAACACTTTCTCAATACAGTCATAATATGATATAACAAGATGGTATCTCACTAGCCCTTTCTGAGACCGCAAAACATAAATGTAGAGCACCTTTAAAGATCAAGGACTGACTAGACATTGTAATTCATGGTAAAAGAGATCCAATCATAGTCACACCCAACATAGATTAATAGTGATGAATGCAAATGACAGCTGTGCTCTCCAGCCAGTGCTTTTCAATAAGAGGGTGATGACTCAACATAAAAGTAAATGGACATGCCCTTCGCAGAGGGAAGCGGGGATTTGTAGAGGTGCCAGAGCTCGGTTTTGAAATAGAGATAAATTGTATTTTGAGCGGTATACTTTCATTGTCAACGTAACAACTAAGAGATGGCGATATCTTCCATGCTAAACACATCATAGGCGGTTCCCAAACAGAATTGTAAAGTTTATACTCCCCCTCCACCAACAAGCATCAATCCATGGCTTGCTCAAAACAACAAGTGCCTCCAACATACATCAGGTCCTAGGGGGAGTTTTGTTTGCAATTAATTTTGATTTAGTTTGCATAAAGCATGGGACTGGGCATCCCGGTGACTAGGCATTTTCTCGTGAGTGAGGAGCAGAGTCCGCTCCTCTTGAGAATAACCCGCCTAACATGGAAGATAAGGACAGCCTTGGTTGATACATGAGCTATTCGAGCATACAAAACAGAATGTTTATTTGAAGGTTTAGAGTTTGGCACATACAAATTTACTTGGAACGGCAGGTAGATACCGCATATAGGAAGGTATGGTGGACTCATCTGGAATAACTTTGGGGTTTAAGGAATTGGATGCACAAGCAGTATTCCCGCTTAGTACAAGTGAAGGCTAGCAAAAGACTGGGAAGCGACCAACTAGAGAGCGA
This sequence comes from Triticum urartu, assembly GCF_056163025.1. Classification (NCBI taxonomy): domain Eukaryota; kingdom Viridiplantae; phylum Streptophyta; class Magnoliopsida; order Poales; family Poaceae; genus Triticum; species Triticum urartu. The sequence continues at coordinate 466,430,866 of NC_141873.1, read as the reverse complement.
CAACAGTCATGTACATGCATTAAAATTAATAAACATTGGGTGCAAGCACGAGTAGGATATAATCCACCATGAACATAAATATCGTGAAGGCTATGTTGATTTTGTTTCAACTAAATGCGTGAACATGTGCCAAGTCAAGTCACTTAAATCATTCAAAGGAGGATACCACCCCATCATACGACATCATAACCATCTCAATAGCATGTTGGCACACAAGGTAAATCATTATAACTCATAGCTAATCAAGCATGGCGCAAGCAACTATGATCTCTAATTGTCATTGCAAACATGTTCATTCATAATAAGCTGAATCAAGAACGAGGGACTCATCATATTTACAAAAACAAAAGAGGTCGAGTTCATACCAGCTTTTCTCATCTCAGTCAGTCCATCATATATCATCATAATTGCCTTTCACTTGCACGACCAAACAGTGTGGATAATAATAAGAGTGCACGTGCATTGGGCTAAGCTGGAATCTGCGAGCATTCAATAAACAGGAGAAGACAAGGCAATATGGGCTCTGGGTTAAATCAACAATAATGCATATAAGAGCCATTTCAACAATTCAATTATGGTCTTCTCCTACTGACCCCCAAAGAAAAGAAAAGAAATAAAACTATTTACACAGGAAAGCTCCCAACAAGCAAAAGAAGAACGGGAAATATTTTTGGGTTTTATTTTTAATTATTACTACTACAGCAGAAAAATAAACTACTACTAATTTTTTGGTTTTTCTTAAGGTTTAACAAACACACAAGAAGAAAGCAGGAAAAAGAAAATAAACTAGCATGGATATTACAGTGAAAAAGTATGAGCACCGACATCTAGCAATGAGTGTGTGTGATCATAAATGTAATGTCGCTGAGAAATACGTACTCCCCCAAGCTTAGGCTTTTGGCCTAAGTTGGTCTATGGCCACGGCTGGCCTGGCGGATATCCATAATAATAGTTGTTGGGGTCGTACTGTGATGAGGAAGAATAGTTGGGATCATACTGTGATGAAGAAGAGGACTCTGACTGCCACTGGCTGACAGTCATCTCTGGATCCCAAGAATAAACAGATTGTCGTGGAGGCTCATCTTGTGGCTCTTGTTCCGGGGCTGGTGCAGGATTCTTGTAAGCTTGGACGACAGCCCACGTAACGAGGTAGGGTCCTACAAAATTAAACAAAGAAGGAGCAGGCAGGATAATAGTCTCAGGATGATGTTTGTTAAAGAACAATTGATACTTAAGCTCTCATGCCCTATTCTTAACAATAAAATCATGTGCCACCATACTTTTATGATCTAGATAAACACAGGGCAGCACCTTTTCTTCCTTCTCAGCATGCCTAATAGGTATGTTAAAATGTGCAGCTAGGCGTGTGGCATAGACGCCTCCAAAGATGGGACCCTTAGTACGGTTCATACTTAACCGCCTAGCAATAATACCGCCCATACTAAAAGTGTTATCACTGTATAAACCGTGGTGCAGAATAATTATATCAGGGATGCTAAGGTTTCCACAGTTTCCGCGTCCAATTAAACAACGACTAGCAAATAATGCAAAGTAACGTAAAACAGTAAAATGTATGCTAGTGATTCGTGCATCGGAAACCTTCCTAGTTTCCCCTACAGTGATAGTATCAATAAACCCAGCCACATCATCATGATATGGTTCTTCTGTCTTGACCTCAAAAGGGACTAAACAAATCCGTCAGAAATCATGAAGTGACATCTCCTTATGCTCATCATATAAATGAAACTCCACCATAGGTGGTGAGTTCCTAGAATGAAAATGAAAGTTTTGCACAGAAGTATTTGTGAGTAAGAGATACTGATCGCATTGGTCGTGGAGGAAAGCGGTGAGGCCTGCATTGTGAGCCAATTCATGAAAATCTTCATAGATACCGGCTGCTCTCAAGAAATCATCAGAAGGCCATTCACACACCCGAATCTCCGCGGTGCGCGGCAAATTATACTTAGGCTTCGGTGCCTTTTCCTTCGAGCTTTGGCTCGATGAGCCCCTCAAAAATCTCCTCATTATTTTTCTGAAATTATCTAAAATTTTTAGTAACTTAAAACAAAAATGAACCAACTTTAATAAAACTGATAGCAACTACTCCTACTAGTGCGTAGAGCCTATATCAAGCATTAGAACTACTTGGAACCATATAAATTTGACATGCAAGCTCAAGAACATGGTCACCTATGCAGCACAAATTTGCAAAGAATAAAGCACTAGAACAAAAACTAATTGGACCAATGGAGGAGTCACATACCAAGGAACAATCTCCCCAAGCAGTTTTGCGAGAGGTGCTTTGAGCAAGGAGATCGAAAATCACAGCAAGAGTGGCTGGAACTCGTGCTTGAGTTGGTTTTTCGGGTTTGTGTGAGACAGAGAAAGAAGATGGGTGCTGGGATAAGTGGAGGAGGGCCAGCGTGGGCCCACGAGGCAGGGGGCGCTCCCTAGAGGGGGGGGGGACGCGCCCACCACCCTCGTGGCCAGGTGGCAGCTCCTCCCGCGGTAATTTTTGCACAGTAAATCCTCAAATATTCCCGAAAAAATCATATTAAATTGGCATGGCATTCTGAGGACTTTTATTTCCGGGATATTTTTATATTGCACGGATAAGTCAGGAAATAGACTGAAAATACTATTTTTACTTTATTTAATATAAATAACAGAAAATAAAGGTGGGGTACAAAAGTTTGTGCTTCTAGTTTCATCCATCTCATGCTCATCAAAAAGAATCCACTAACAAGGTTGATCAAGTCTTGTTAACAAACTCATTCCGATAATCATGAAACCGGAGAAATTTTGAATAACACTAAGTTACCTCAACGGGGATATGCACATCCCCAACAATAAGAATATCATATTTCTTCTTGACAGTAGGAAGAGGAAATTCAAAACCTCCAAATATAATCGATGGAATTTTTCCAATAGAGTTGATACTATGAACTTGAGGTTGTTTCCTCGGAAAGTGTACCGTATGCTCATTACCATTAACATGAAAAGTGACATTGCCTTTGTTGCAATCAATAACAGCCCCTGCAGTATTAAGAAAAGGTCTTCCAAGAATAATAGACATACTATCATCCTCGGGAATATCAAGTATAACAAAGTCCGTTAAAATAGTAACGTTTGCAACCACAACAGGCACATCCTCACAGATACCGACAGGTATAGCAGTTGATTTGTCAGCCATTTGCAAAGATATTTCGGTAGGTGTCAGCTTATTCAAGTCACATAAAGCAGTTTTAATATAATTTCTTTTAATGGAGCAAGGTATAGTAGGTACTCCGGGGTCTCCAAGTTTCTTTGGTATTCCACCCTTAAAAGTATAATTAGCAAGCATGGTGGAAATTTCAGCTTCCAGTATCTTTCTTTTATTAGTAATGATATCCTTCATATATTTAGCATAAGGATTTGTTTTGAGCACATCAGTTAATCTCATACGCAAAAAGACAGGCCTAATCATTTCAGCAAAACACTCAAAATCCTCATCATCCTTTTTCTTGGATGGTTTCAGAGGAAAAGTCATGGGTTTCTGAACCCAAGGTTCCCTTTCTTTACCATGTTTCCTAGCAACAAAGTCTCTTTTATCATAACGTTGATTCTTTGATTGTGGGTTATCAAGATCAACAGCGGGTTCAATTTCTACATCATTGTCATTACTAGGTTGAGCATCATCATGAACATCATTATCAATATTTTCATTAGGTTCATGTTCATTACAAGATTGTGTTTCAGCATCAAACATAGAAATATCATTTGGATTATCAGGTGGTTCAGCAATAGGTTCACTGGAAGTCTGCACAGTTCTATCATTTTTCTTCTTCTTCTTCTTCTTCTTTTTAGAAGAACTAGGAACATCAATATTATTTCTCTGAGAATCTTGCTCGATTCTCTTAGGGTGGCCTTCAGGATACAAAGGTTCCTGAGTCATTCTACCAGTTCTAGTAGCCACTCTAACAGCATAATCATTTTTCTTACTATTCATTTCATCAAGCACTTCTTTTTGAGCCTTAAGTACTTGTTCTACTTGAGTGGTAACCATAGAAGCATGTTTGCTAACAAGTTTAAGTTCACCTTTAATATTAGCCATATAATCACCCAAGCGTCTAATCATATAAGCATTTTCTTTTAATTGTCTACCAAAATAAGCATTGAAGTCGTCTTGCTTAAACATAAAGTTATCAAACTCATCCAAGGACTGACTAGCAATTTTAGTAGGAGGGACTTCAGCTTTATCATATCTATAGAGAGAATTTACCTTTACTACCTGTGTCGGGATATCGGGATCAGGAGGTTCTTCAATAAATAAAGAATTAAGATCATATGTTTCTTCAACAGGCGGTGAATTAAGACCATGTATTTCTTCAATAGGAAGTAAATTCTTAACGTCTTCAGCTTTAATAACTTTTTCTTTCATAGATTTCTTTGCCTCTTGCATATCTTCGGGACTGAGAAATAGAACACCTCTCTTCTTCGGAGTTGGTTTAAGAATAGGCTCAGTATTTGGAGCAGGAGCTGGCTCAGGAGGTGGCTCAGGAGGTGCCCAATTATTTTCATTTGTCAACATATTATTCAATAGGATTTCAGCTTCATCTGGTGTTCTTTCCCTGAAAAGAGAACCAGCACCAACTATCCAGGTAATCTCTGGAAGCACCGGTTAGTCCATTATAAAAGATATCAAGTATTTCAGGTTTCTTAAGAGGATGATCAGGCAAAGCATTAAGTAACTTGAGAAGCCTCCCCCAAGCTTGTGGGAGACTCTCTTCTTTAATTTGCACGAAGTTGTATATTTCCCTCAAAGCAGCTTGTTTCTTATGAGCAGGGAAATATTTAGCAGAGAAGTAATAAATCATATCCTGGGGACTACGCACACAACCAGGATCAAGAGAATTAAACCATATCTTAGCATCACCCTTTAATGAGAACGGAAATATTTTGAGTATATAAAAGTAACTCGATCTCTCATCATTAGTAAACAGGGCAGCTATATCATTTAACTTAGTAAGATGTGCCACAACAGTTTCAGATTCATAGCCATAAAACGGATCAGATTCAACCAAAGTAATTATATCAGGATCAACAGAGAATTCATAATCCTTATCAGGAACACATATTGGTGAAGCAGCAAAAGCAGGGTCGGGTTTCATTTTATCTCTAAGTGATTCTTTGTTCCATTTAATTAATAACCTCTTAAGCTCATATCTATCTCTGCAAGCTAAAATAGCGACAGAAGATTCCATATCAAAAAGATAGCCCTTAGGAATAACAGGCATATTTTCATCATCACTATCATCATCATATTCAGATTCAACAATTTCTTTTTCTCTAGCCCTAGCAATTTGTTCATCAAGAAATTCACTAAGGGGCACAGTAGTATCAGGCATAGAAGCAGTTTCATCATAAGTATCATGCATAGTAGAAGTGGCATCATCAATAACATGCGACATATCAGAACGAATAACAGAAGCAGGTGTAGGTTTCGCTAACTTGCTCATAACAGAAGGCGAATCAAGTGCAGAGCTAGATGGCAGTTCCTTACCTCCCCTCGTAGTTGAGGAATAGATCTTGGTTTTTGGATCTCTCAAGTTCTTCATAGTGATAAGTAGATATAAATCCCAAGTGACTCAAAGAATAGAGCTATGCTCCCCGGCAACGGCGCAAGAAATTAGTCTTGATAACCCACAAGTATAGGGGATCGCAACAGCTTTCGAGGGTAGAGTATTCAACCCAAATTTATTGATTCGACACAAGGGGAGCCAAAGAATATTCTCAAGTATTAGCAGCTGAGTTGTCAATTCAACCACACCTGGAAACTTAGTATCTGCAGCAAAGTGTTTAGTAGCAAAGTAATATGATAGTGGTGGTAGCGGCAACAAAAGTAAAGACAACAAAAGTAATGTTTTTGGTATTTTGTAGTTGTCGGGGGACTAATCCACGAACACCTATGGGACCGGCGGACCGAGTCCCTTTCGGTTCGGCGGGGGCAGAGGTCGTGCAAAGAGCCGATCGAGGCGAATCACACGAGCAGTTTACCTAGGTTCGGGCCGCACGGATGCGTAAAACCCTACTCCTGCTTTGTGGTTTGTATTGAGTTCTTGCTCGGGAGTGCCGAGTGCTACAGTACACACCAGCAGCTAACGAGACCGAGCGTGAGTGTTCTGTTTCCCCCCCACCCCCTCTCTACGTTGCGCATGGGCCTCCTTTTATATGCTCAAGGGGTCACCGACAGGTGGCAACATAGACAAGGGTAAAAATGGAAAGGTGCTGCGGTTGGTACAACTACCTGCTACAGTGTATCATACCTAACCCTGACGGCAGGGGACAAGGGCATTAAATGCCCGTCTGTGTCGCCTAAATAGTGCAAAAAGGGACCGTCAGGGGCGCCACTGCTCGCCACGATGGCAATCTTGTCAGCGCCGCTTGCCACCGCGCACCGCTAGCTGCACAGCCTCCCGCCACGTACGCCTGGAAGGGTCCCAGAGCGACACGTTGGTGGATGTGCTGGAGCGCGGACACAGAGTGGTGGCTTGCCGCGTCAAGCGCCTTGCCGCGGTTGTTGTCTTGCCGCGTCCGGGAGCTTGTCGCTCACCGGGCCTTGCCGGGACGTGTGGCGCGTCGCGGCAAGTTCCTTGAGATGCCTTGGTTGGCCTTCCCGGCAAGCTCCTCTTGCTGGGGTCTTGAGGTGCCTTGGTTGGCCTTCCCGGCAAGCTCCTCTCGCCGGGGTCTTGACTTGGATACTTTGTTCTTGAATGGCTCCAAAGGAACCACGGAGGACCTTGGCGGTCACCCGGCAAGCCTTGCCGCGGGATGCTGCGACTGCCCGTGCACAAGTTCGGGATACTAGGGTACCCCTACTCTAGTACACCGACAGGAGCCCCCGGGCCTGGGCCATACACAGTGCCGAGCGCTGTTGGGCCAGGCCCAAAACAGGGCACGGGCACGCGTGGCCTAGGTTACACCGTATCTCTCTCCGCATCCACCACGCCCTCCCTGAACGGCACGCGTTGAATGCGGCGTCGTGGGAGAGATCGTGGGGGGTTTCTTTATTCGGAAATGCGGAACGTCCGCCCCCTCCCTCTTTATAAGCAGAGGAAACAGGGGTAGTTCGCCCATTTGCCAGTTGCTGCTTCAATCTCGGAAATCTCCGCTGCTCCCTTGTCTTCCCAAAGTCGAAAGAGAGCAGCGCTCCGCCCCCCATCGCCACCAGCACCACCAACGCCGTCGACCTCCTCCACCACTTCCGCCATGGCTCCAAAAGCTGACAAGGGGAAGGTTGTGAAGTCGACCGAGGCGCAGCGGCTTGCGGCGCTGCGGAAGGAGCGGGCAGTCTTCCCCCCCAAGCTCGCCGCGAAGGAGCTGAGGGAGAACTACTACCTCTTCTGGTCGACGGAGACGCGGGCGCACCCGCGCACGAAGGTACTTCCCGCCGCCGCTTGGAAGAAGGCTCCGAACGGATACCCTTTCTTTGCCTTGTTCTTCTACTGCGGGCTCTGCCCGCCCTTCTTTGAATTCTTCTGCGATATCATGAACACCTACGGGTTCCACCTCCTTGACTTCACCCCCAATGCCGTTCTGACCATGGCAGTTTTCGCGCATCTCTGCGAAAACTTGTCGGAGTCCATCCCAATGTAGCCCTCTTTCGCCATTTCTTTATACCCCGGGTAGAGAGAGGAGAGCCTTTATCCGGCGGAATCGCCTGGATCTCAAGGGCCGGCAAGAAGGAAACTTATCTGGAGGGAGAGTTCCGCGGCGAGTGGGAGGAATGGAGAGCAGACTGGTGCTGGATTGACGAGGAGAACCCGCAGCCATTTACCACCCGGCGCCAAATCCCAGTAGCACGCGGCAGCGACTGGAGTGACGTGGCCCCGGAAGATGACAGGTTGAAGATTGCTGTCACCCGGATCCTACGCCTCAGGCTTGCCGGGCTCACTGTAGGCGCTGTTGGCGCAGATTTCCTTCGCCGCCGCATCGCCCCTCTGCAAGAACGAGGAAGACCCGCTTGGGAGTTCAAGAATGCGGCGGATATCATGAGGCTGCGGCCGGGCCTCAACTTCAACTTCACTGTCCTGGAGCTCAACGCGATGCTCCAGGAGCTGTTCAAGTATGACCCCCAACATCCCGAAGTCTTCAGGTTGCCGGGGGGTGTCGTTCCGCCGTGTAACAATTCCTCGCTCGACCGCATCCGGACAATGATGCCGCAGTGCGACTCGCACGGGATTGTCCCAACTTGGCAAGAGCCTGCGGACGACGTCGTGCAGCAATTCTTCGATGGCTTGGTAGAAGTGCCGATCCGTCCCGACGAGAAGGACAGCCTTACCCGCGACACCACCGATGAGGAGATGACACGCATCGCCACCAGGCTGGAAGAGGCGGCGGCAGCCGCAGCTGCGGGCGAATTTGGATTCACCGTGGAGGAGGCAGATGCAGCAGAGGCGGGAAGCCTTGCCGAGCGAGAGGAGCGCGTCGGCGAGAAAGAACTTGCCGGTCATGGCACCGGGTCGAGCGAGCCCGCCAAGGATACGAGCGGCTCGCTGGAGATCAACTCGTCTTCCACCTCATCTTCAGACAGCTCGCCGCAAGCAGAGCCTCCATCTCCACCAAGAAGGCGCCTCCGCAAGGCCGGGGAGGTAGCGGAGCGGCAGACGAGTCAACAGCCGCCGCGCCGCGCGACACGCTCCACCGCGGCAAGCACCGTTGCTGCGGGAGCATCTCACGCTGCAGCGGCAACTGGAGCGGGGTCCTCCCGGACCACCGCTTCTGCTCCTGCCGCTTCTCATGCCGCGACGACAGCTGGAGCGGGGTCGTCGCAGACCACCGCCACTGTTCCCGCCAAGCGGTCAAGGGAAGCCACTCCTCCGCCTCCTCGCGCCGAACGTGAACCGGACTTCGACTTCTCCGCGTTCAGCTCCGACGAGGGAGAAGAAGAAGAGTAAGATCCTCTTGTTGTACTTGTAGTTCTTCGATTCTTGCTGTTTTGTCTTGTATCTCACTTGCTTTACTCTGAACTTATTCCTTTTCAGGACTCTGGCCCAGAGAGCAGCGAAGAGAGCCAAGGCCCCGGTGATTATCATCGAGGATGAACCCACGGCGACAGCGGGGGGTGCACCCGAGACAACCTTGCCGGACCCGGCAACTTTTCTCCAGAGCAGCCCCCAGCGTAAGTATCTGGTTTGCTTTCCGCTGTGAGGCGCGCATGGATACTCTGTCTTTGCTGATATCTGACTGCTGGTCTGTGTAGGAGCAGAGCAGCCCCACCAGGAGCCAAGGGAGAGTCCTCCGGCAAGGGAGAGCTTTCCGGTAAGGGAGAAGTCTCCGGCAAGGGAGAGTTCTCCGGTAAGGGACAGCACCAGCGGCCCCCCGACGGCGGAGACCACGACTGGAGAACCCGGTACAGGTAATCCTCTTGCTTCGAAACTTCCCTTGGGTTCTTCTTCTTTTGATCTTCTTCTTGTTGAATATTTGCTTGACTCTTCTCCCTTTTCCGGCCGTCAGACCCATCTGCTGCGGAGCAGATGGAGACCGAGGTTGCCGCCGACGAAACAGCCGGTGCTGGCGATCCCGCCGGCGCAGAGGCCACCAAGGCTGCCGCCGCAGCAACTGGCGAGGGGTCTGGCAATCGCACGGACGGCCCTGAGGCCGCAGGAGCGCCGGGCACTACGTCGACCGCCGACCCGTCCGCCGCTGCCGCAGCGCCAGGCTCCGAAGAGCCCCAGCCAGGCGTCTACTTGAAGGCCGGCGAAGGCGTCTTCATCAACCTCCCCTGGGCGTCAAGCTCCAGGGCGCTGGTTGAAGGGGAGAGCTTCGACGGAGAAGTGCTCGCCTCCGCTGGGCTGACGCTGGTTGACGCGCCAAGCAGCAGCAGCAACGAGTCTGAGGAGGAGCGGCTGCTGCGGAAGCTGGTGTCGCTCTACCGCGCGCGGCAAGCCAAGCTGGAATCCCGAGAGGCGCTTATCGCGAAGGCGGGGGCAGACATCGAGAAGCGCGCGGAGGAGCTCCGGGGTCTCCACCAGGAAGCTCTCCGGTCCCTGGCAGAGGAGCGAGAGCAACTTGCCGAAGCGCAGAAGGTCTTCTTCCTCGAGAAGGCCGAAGTCGAAGAGCATCAGCGGCTTGCCGCTGTGAAGCTATCCACGGAGGAGGGCGAGCTGGCGCAGCGGAAGGTCAATCTTGACGCCCACGAGGAGGAGCTTGCCGTGCGCGAGGAAAAACTCGGCGGAGCCCTCAAGCAAGCAGAGGATGCTGCCGCCGCCGCCGAGGCCGCCAAGAAGGAGCTGGAGACGAAGGTGGCGCAGCTAGAGGCCGATCTTGCCGAGGAGGGCAAAGAGCTTAGAGCCACCAAGGACTCCAATGCGGATCTTGAGTTGAAGCTGTCCACTTTGACCAAGACGCTGGACGGCGCCAAGGAACAGGAGGCGGCCTTGAAAGAAGAGATCAAGGCCGACAAGGCACTGCTGGAGAGTGTTGCCACCACCCAGAATGCTTTCAGGGAGACTGTGGAGCACTGGACGGAGAGTCTTGTGAATGCTGCCACAGACATTGACAGGGAGTTGGCGCAGCTGGGGATGGAGGATCTCGGGTATCCCTCCGACGAGAACCTCCAACCCAGCGCCAAGCTCGTCTTGTTCTTCAAAGGCGTGGCGACGGCCCTTCAGCGGCTCCGGGAGAAGATCCCAAAGCAGCTGGCCGACGAGTCGCGCAAGATCTGCGCGGGAGCTCTTCAGAAAGTGTTGGTGAAGGTGGCCTTCCGCAATCCGGGCCTCAACCTCACCAACGTCCTCAAGACCCTGCCGCCGGATGCTGATCTGGAGGCGCTCAAGACCCTTGTCGCACCCATTGTGGACAAGGTGAGTGGGATCAAGAGGATCAAAGGCGATCGCGTAGACTAGGCCGCCCGTTTCTTCTTTTCTTGTCCCTGTCCGCCATGTTATGAAAACAATCTGTTAGAGCCGCGACAAGCTATCTTCGTAATATAACTCTATTCTGGGTAATGATTGCAATGTTATTCCCTTTACTTGATTCCTCCCTTTGTATGTTTTTGCCCTACGCTTTTAGGGAACTTGCCGGTGCAGGCACCTTGGCCGCGAGCGCTGAGTGTGGGACGTCAGCAGCCTGCTGGCGGTGCTGCTACCGACAAGAAACCTTGTCGCAACTAGTCGCAGCTCACTTAAGTTGTTGAGCGGACTCGAAACAAAGTAAGGGCGCAACTAGCTACGAGTTGGTTCCTCCGCGCACAGGTTTTCCATACAAAGTGCGGTCGTTCAAGGGAGATAACTTAAAAATTTAAAAAATCTGATTGCTCAAACTTTGGCAACTTAGCTTTTCTGTCGTTTGCTTCCCGGTAAGGCGAAACTTTCTTGAACGACGCCTGGTCCATACCATTATCTTCTCCTTTCCCCCCGGCAAACTTGTGGGCGAGGGAACCTTCCTTTCCTTGAGAAAAAAGAAAGAGGAGAATATAAAGATATGGAGCCTTACGGCTCGTTATTGCTTACCGGGGGTAGGTGCTGCACAAAGTGTCAGATAACACATGCAAAAAATAGGAAGCATGAAATTGACAAGATGTGCGGAGCACATGAGCTTTACTTATGCACGGGGTCTGCGCCCGGCTTTGTACAAAGGATTACATGCAACATCGGCAAGACTTGTACAAAAGGTGGTTGCCGGAACAGGTTCCAGCAACCGCGCCTTACGGGTAAAACTTACAAAGATGCTCAATGTTCCAGGAGTTGCTCACCGGAATGGCATCTTCGGTCTCAAGGCGGACAGCGCCAGGCCTAGTGACTCGTTTCACCCGGTAAGGGCCTTCCCACTTCGGCGTCAACTTGTTGGAATTCTTGGCGGACTGAACACGCCAAGAACAAGGTCGCCTTCCTCGAGACTTCTGGCATTAACTTTGCGGCTATGGTAGCGGCGCAAAGCTTGCTGGTAGCGAGCAGCTCGTACAGCAGCCTGAAGATGGTCTTCCTCAAGGAGCAGTGCGTCATCTTGTCGCAGCTGCTCTTGCTCAAGCTCATCATAAGCGAGCACTCGAGGTGACCCGTATACGAGTTCCGTGGGGAGAACTGCCTCTGCTCCATAGACTAGAGCGAAAGGTGTCTGTCCAGTGGCTCGATTTGGCGTCGTTCTGATCGACCAAAGAACCACCGGCAGCTCCTCGATCCAGTTTCTTCCGCACTTGTGCAGCCTGTCGAAAGTTCTGGTCTTGAGCCCATGCAGCACTTCAGCATTTGCCCTCTCCGCTTGACCGTTGCTTCTCAGGTGAGCAACAGAAGCGTAGCAGACCTTGGCGCCAAGATCTTGGACGTACTGCATGAAGGTGTGGCTCGTGAATTGCGTACCGTTGTCGGTGATTATCCTGTTAGGGATCCCGAAGCGGCAAACAATCGACCTGAAGAACTTGACTGCTGACTGTGCTGTCACCTTCCTCACTGGTTCCACTTCCGGCCACTTTGTGAACTTGTCGATTGCAACGTACAAGTACTCAAAGCCCCCGACTGCTCGGGGAAAGGGGCCGAGGATGTCGAGCCCCCAGACCAAAAATGGCCAGGATAAAGGGATCGTCTGGAGAGCTTGAGCTGGTTGGTGTATCTGCTTGGAATGGAACTGGCACGCTTCACACTTGGTTACTTGTGCAGTTGCATCCTGGAGGGCTGTCGGCCAAAAGAAACCTTGCCGGAACGCTTTGCCGACAAGTGCTCTTGCGCCAATGTGGTGACCACATATGCCTCCATGTATCTCTGCCAACAGCTTTTGTCCGTCTTCCCGGTGAATACACTTCAATTTCACACCGTTGAGTCTTCTTCTGTACAATGTCTTGTCGACAAACTGGTACATACTTGACTGCCGGGCTACTCTTTCCGCTTCTTCTTGCTCTTCGGGAAGTTCTCCTGTCTGCAGGAAACGGACAATCTGCTGCGCCCATGCTGGAGCTTGTGGCTCGACAACAAGGACTAAAGGCAAATCTGCTGCTGCGGGAACATCCGCTTCTACGGCGAGAACTTGCGGCTCTGCCAGAGCTTGACGCTCCCCGGCAAGCTTGCTGGAGCAAAACTTGTCGGGAGCTTCTGCTTCAACGGAACAAACCCTAGGGCTTGCCGGAGCAGACTGCTCCTCAGCGCCTTTGGCGTTGATCTTAGGGACCTTCTTGGCGGCGGCTTCGGGAAGCTCTGCCGGAAAATAGTCACTAGAAATCAACTTCCTCTTCTTGCTCTGTCCAGTTGATGGCATTACGGACGGTTGAGTCAGCTTGAGCACAAAGATCCCTGGTTCCACAGGTAACTTAAGTGCGGTGCACTTTGATAGGCCATCAGCAATAGCGTTCTGAGCTCTTGGAACATGCTCCATCTGTAGGCCGTCAAAGTGCTCTTCTAGCTTTCTCACTTCGTCGACGTAGGCTTCCATCAACGGACTTTGATAGCTCTTGTTCACTTGGCGGACGACAAGCTGCGAGTCACCCCTGACAATGAGCTTCTTGATCCCAAGGTCTGCCGCGATCTTGAGGCCGGCAAGCAAGCCTTCATATTCTGCAGTATTGTTAGTTGCTTGCTCCTTGGGAAAGTGCATCTGGACTACGTACTTGAGGTGCTCTCCGGTGGGTGCGACAAGCAGCACGCCAGCGCCGGTGCCTTGCAGTGAAAAGGCACCATCAAAGTACATCAGCCACTCTTTGCTTGCTTCCTTGACGGGGATGCTCGTTTCTGGAATTTCTTCATCTGGTGTTGGCGTCCATTCTGCTATGAATTCTGCCAATGCTCTGCAATCTGGTCAATGCGCGGCAAAGGAAATGGGTCTTTGGGACAAGCTTTGTTAACATCGGTAAAATCGATACAAAGTCTCCATTTCCCGTTCGCCTTGCGCACGACTACAAGATTGGCCAACCACGTAGGATGGAGCACTCCTCTGACAAGGCCTGCTGCTTCCAACTTCTTGATCTCTTCTGCAATGAACTCTTGGCGCTCCACTGCTTACTTCCTGACCTTCTGCTTGATGGGCCGCGGGCAAACGGCAAGGTGGTGCTCAATTACTTTCCTGGGAACACCGGGGATATCAGACGGTTGCCACGCAAACACGTCGACATTCGCCCGCAGGAAAGCAATGAGCGCGCTTTCCTATTCAGGGTCGAGAGTGGCACTGATGGTGAAGGTACCACCAGTGCCGTCCTCCTTGGCGGACACCTTCTTGGTCTCTGGCGGAGCTGCCATTGTCTTCTTACACTTGCCGGTGGAGCTCGATGGTGCGTCCTCGACGGCAGAGCAGCACTCCGAAGAGGTGCGTTTGCCGGAGTGGGCATCAGAACTCTTGCCGGACTTGGTCTTCTTCTTCCCCCCGGGAGCTTCAACGGCAAGTGACTTGCGGTCTGTTGCGGCTGCCGCTTCCCGGTAGATCTTGTCGGCGCAGATAAGAGCATCCTTCCTGTCGCCGGGGACAGAGATGACGCTTATCGGGCCTGGCATCTTCCGCATGTTGTATGCGTAGTGAGAGGCTGCCATGAACTTGGCGAGTGCTGGACGGCCAAGTATCCCATTGTAAGGCAATGGAATATCGGCAATGTCAAAAGTGACCCTCTCAGTCCTGAAGTTCAGCTCGCTGCCAAATGTTACTGGCAACGTGACCTTCCCCTTCGGCTTACTCCTCCCCGGGTTGATTCCTTGGAATGTGCCAGTCTCTTCGAGCTCGCTGTCAGGGATCTGGAGTTTCTGGAGTACAGCGGAGGAGATCAGGTTCAAGCCGGCCCCGCCGTCAACTAGCATCTTAGTGACCTTGAGGTTGCGGATAGTTGGTGAAACCAACATCGGCAAGCACCCGACCGCAGTTGTGCGATCAGGGTGGTCCTCAATATCAAAGATGATAGGCGTGCTGGACCATTTCAGAAGCTTGCGTGAGTCGACCGGTGGTTCCGTTGCATTGACTTCCCGCACCCACTGCTTGAGTTGGCGGTGCGAAGTATGCAGAGAAGCACCGCCGTCAACGCACAAGACCTCTATGGCTTTCTGGAACTCCTGCTCACTGGTCTCAACATCATCCATGTCTTCGTCGGTGTCGTCGTCTTCATCCTTGTCGCGGCCGCGGGGAGGTCTGTCTCCTTGCCGCTGCTTGGCCTTGCTGCGGCGTCCTCCCCGACCGGCGCGCTTCTTGCCAGATTCTCCAGCGCCTCCTTGGGCCCTCTCCTTGTCTCGTCGCTCGTACTCAGCCTTTTGTTGCTGGACAAGCTGCTCGACCTTCTTGCAGCTCTAGAGGTCACGGCCCTTGGTGCGGTGGATCTTGCAGTACTGCTTGTCGGTGCCGTCCTGCTTGCCGGCGACCGCCACAGCCTGGCAGTTGGTGCATGTGGCAATCTCCTTGCCGGAGCTACCAACTTTGGCTTTCTTGGCGCCACCTTCATTGCCGGACTGCTCAACGACTAGCACATCCTTGCCTTTCTTCTTCCTGTTCCGCCGCCGGTTTTTCTTTGCCGGGGCAGCATCCTCGCTGTCAGATCCTCCTGCTCCTGCATTCTCTCCGGGGAGTTTCCTCCCTTCTTCAGCACGTGCACACTTGTCGGCCAGGGCATATAGCTCACTGACGTCTCTGATCTTGCACATCGCCATCTCCTCCCGCATCCTACGGTTACGCACGTTCTGATGGAACGCGCTGATGACCGCGGCAGGGTGGACATCTGGGATGTTGTGCTGTACACGGCTGAATCTCTGAATGTACTTGCGCAGGGGCTCTCCTTCCTTCTGGGCGAGTAGATGAAGGTCACTCTCTTGGCCATGAGGTTTGTGGCCGCCTGTAAAGGCGCCGACAAACTGATGGCATAGGTCTGCCCAGGAAGATATGGAGCTGTCCGGCAAGTGCATGAGCCAGGACCTGACGTTGGGCTTGAGCACCAGCGGGAAGTAGTTGGCAAGGATCTTGTCGTCCCGTCCCCCGGCAGCCTGCACCGCGATGGTGTAGATGCTGAGGAACTCCGACGGATGTGACTTGCCGTCGTACTTCTCTGGTACATCTGGCTTGAAATTCTTTGTGCTGGGCCACTGGACTTGCCGCAGCTCACGAGTAAACGCAGGACAACCTACCGCGTACGGCAAGCCGCCTGGTTCCCCTGGCGCATGCATGTCGACAGAGGGCCCAGCGCGCTGGTCTGATTGACGTCGCGCTTCTCTTCGGCGCTCGATACGAGTACGAGCGTCTTCTTGCTGTCGTTCGTGAAGAACTTGGTGCTGATCGCGACGAGCTCGTGGATCCGATGACGCGGTGGAGTCGCTGTCGAGGTGGATCCGGCGAGTCGGCGATCTTGGCCTTCGGGGCGGAGAGTGCACAGTGGTTGCACCCCCACCAGTCTTGTCGCCACCGGCTCGTGCCTGGCTGACTTGCCGCGGCTGCGACGTGCTCGGCTGCCGTTGAGTGACGCCGTTGGCGAAGCCGATGAGACTCTGAATGGTGGCCCTCCAGTCGTCGATCTTGTCTGCCGTTGGAGGGTAGTCTAGGAGCAGTTGAGCTCGCGCCAAAGCTTCTGCTGCAGTGGCGGGTGGCGGTGGCGAACGGTGCGAGGAGTGGGACCCCTACCTGGCGCGCCAAAGATGTCGGGGGACTAATCCACGAACACCTATGGGACCGGCGGACTGAGTCCCTTTCGGTTCGGCGGGGGCGGAGGTCATGCAAAGAGCGGATCGAGGCGAAGCACACGAGCAGTTTACCCAGGTTCGAGCCGCACGGATGCGTAAAACCCTACTCCTGCTTTGTGGTTTGTATTGAGTTCTTGCTCGGGAGTGCCGAGTGCTATAGTACACACCAGCAGCTAACGAGACCGAGCGTGAGTGTTCTGTTTCCCCCCCCCCCCCACCCCCTCTCTACGTTGCGCATGGGCCTCCTTTTATATGCTCAAGGGATCACCGACAGGTGGCAATGTAGACAAGGGTAAAAATGGAAAGGTGCTGCGGTTGGTACAACTACCTGCTACAGTGTATCATACCTAACCCTGACGGCAGGGGACAAGGGCATTAAATGCCCGTCTGTGTCGCCTAAATAGTGCAAAAAGGGACCGTCAGGGGCGCCACTGCTCGCCACGATGGCAATCTTGTCAGCGCCGCTTGCCACCGTGCACCGCTGGCTGCACAGCCTCCCGCCACGTACGCCTGGAAGGGTCCCAGAGCAACACGTTGGTGGATGTGCTGGAGCACGGACACAGAGTGGTGGCTTGCCGCGTCAAGCGCCTTGCCGCGGTTGTTGTCTTGCCGCGTCCGGGAGATTGTCGCTCACCGGGCCTTGCCGGGACGTGTGGCGCGTCGCGGCAAGTTCCTTGAGATGCCTTGGTTGGCCTTCCCGGCAAGCTCCTCTTGCCGGGGTCTTGAGGTGCCTTGGTTGGCCTTCCCGGCAAGCTCCTCTCGCCGGGGTCTTGACTTGGATACTTTGTTCTTGAATGGCTCCAAAGGAACCACGGAGGACCTTGGCGGTCACCCGACAAGCCTTGCCGCGGGATGCTGCGACTGCCCGTGCACAAGTTCGGGATACTAGGGTACCCCTACTCTAGTACACCGACAGTAGTGATTGTAACAGTAGCAGCAGGAAAGTAGATAAGCGTAAACCAGTATATGGAAAACTCGTAGGCACCGGATCAGTGATGGATAATTATGCCGGATGCGGTTCATCATGTAACAGTCATAACATAGGGTTACACAGAACTAGCTCCAATTCATCAATGTAATGTAGGCATGTATTCCGTATATAGTGATACGTGCTTATGGAAAAGAACTTGCATGACATCTTTTGTCCTACCCTCCCGTGGCAGCGGGGTCCTATTGGAAACTAAGGGATATTAAGGCCTCCTTTTAATAGAGAACCGGAACAAAGCATTAGCACATAGTGAATACATGAACTCCTCAAACTATGGTCATCACCAGGAGTGGTCCCGATTATTGTCACTTCGGGGTTGCCGGATCATAACACATAGTAGGTGACTATAGACTTGCAAGATAGGATCAATAACTCACATATATTCATGAAAACATAATAGGTTCAGATCTGAAATCATGGCACTCGGGCCCTAGTGACAAGCATTAAGCATAGCAAAGTCATAACAACATCAATCTCAGAACATAATGGATACTAGGGATCAAACCCTAACAAAACTAACTCGATTACATGATAAATCTCATCCAACCCATCACCGTCCAGCAAGCCTATGATGGAATTACTCACGCACGGCGGTGAGAATCATCAAATTGGTGATGGAGGATGGTTGATGATGACGACGTCGACGAATCCCCCTCTCCGGAGCCCCGAACAGACTCCATGTCAGCCCTCCCGAGAGGTTTTAGGGCTTGGCGGCGGCTCCATATCGTAAAACGCGGTGATTTCTTCTCTCTGATTTTTTTCTCTCCGAAAGCAAATATATAGAGTTGGAGTTGGTGTCGGAGGGCATCCAGGAGGCCCACGAGGTAGGGGGGCGCCCCCTAGGGGGCGCCCCCCACCCTCGTGAGAAGGGTGTGGGCCCCCTGGTCTTCATCTTTGGCGAGGATTTTTTATTATTTTTTCTAAGATGTTTCGTGGAGTTTCAGGTCATTCCGAGAATATTTGTTTTCTGCACATACAACAACACCATGGCAATTCTGCTGAAAACAGCGTCAGTCCGGGCTAGTTCCATTCAAATCATACAAGTTAGAGTCCAAAACAAGGGCAAAAGTGTTTGGAAAAGTAGATACGACGGAGACGTATCAGTGCCAACCAATCAGTGACTGACTGAACCTTGGTAGGGTCTACTTCTATACCTTCTCCCGATATAACATGTCCAAGGAATCCAAATTCCTTCAACCAAAACTCGCATTTGCTGAACTTGGCATATAGATGATGTTCCCTGAGCTTCTCGAGAAATAAACGCAAATGCTCCTTGTGCTCCTCTTCATTCTTCGAGTATACCAAAATATCGTCAATGAACACCATAACAAACTATTCCAAGAACTCCATGAACACTTTATTCGTCATACTCATGAAATAGGTGGGGCATTAGTCAATCCAAATGACATGACTGTGTACTCATACAGCCCGTACCTTGTGGTAAAAGCTGTCTTAGGTATATCCTGTTCTCGGATCTTCAGCTGGTGGTATCCTGATCGCAGATCAATCTTGGAAAATACTTTAGCTCCTTGCAGCTGGTCAAACAAATCGTTGATCATCGGTAGTGGGTACTTGTTCATGAGTGTTACTTCATTCAATGCACGATAATCAACAACCATTCTAAAAGATCCATCCTTCTTCTCAACCAAGAGCACTGGGGCTCCCCATGGTGACGAACTTCGTCGAATGTAACCTTTCTCCAATAACTCCTTAATCTGCTTTTTAATTTCCTCCCAATCATTTGCGGGCATCTAGTATGGCATCTTTGATATTGGTCCGGTGCCTGGCAACAGCTCTGTCAAAAACTCAATGTATCGATCCGGCGGCCTATGGAAATACATCCGGGTAATCCTTCACTACATGCACTTCCTCCTGAACAACTCCCGAGAGGGAATTCACCTGGGTTCTCCTTGGCGCATGCCTGGATACATACTTAATCTTTTTTCCCTTAGGGGTGGTGAGAAGTATCGATTTACTAGCACAACCAATGTTTCCTCCATACTTCGATAGCCAATCCATGCCTAGTATTATATCCAATCCTCGTGACTCCAAAATTATTAGGTCTGAGGGGAAAACATGGCTACCAATGGTTAAAGGTAACCGGTCACACCATCGGTTGGCCATATACTCTGCTCCTGGCGAGCTTACTAACATAGGTGACCTAAGAGCTAGGGTTTGCAATTTAAAGTTATCCACAAATCCCCTTGATATGTATGAATGCGATGCACCAGTATCGAAAAGAACAAGAGCGGTAAACGACTTAACCAAAAACTTACCAATCACTGCGCCAGGCTGATCTTCAACCTCCTCCACGTTGATGTGGTTCACCTGACCTCTGGTGAAGGGATTGGGATTATTTCTAGAGCTTCCATTGCCATTCTTCAACTAAGAACAATCATTGGTGTCGTGGAATTGTGACGACAGATGTCGTAGCAAAAGGACTTAGTCGTAGGGCCATCGCAACTAGGAAGCTTAAAGAGGTTAATCAGGACAAAGGACACGAGAGTTTTATACTGGTTCGGCCCCTTACGGTGAAGGTAAGGCCTAGTCCAGTTGATGTTGTATTGCTATGTTTCGATGATCAAGGAGCGAATCTGCTAGCTTCGCTATCGATCTCTTGTTTCTTGTCCTAAGCCGCCGCCGGGTCGTCCCCTTATATACACGGGTTGACGCCTGGCGGCCTACAGAGTCCTGGCCGGCTCATAAAACATGTCTGGCTCGGTGAATTCTTTTATATGCCTTTCTTTACAAGTCTTTGTCTACATATGGCGGTTCACAATATTGGGCCTTAAGCCACCTCTGGGCTTAGGGTTTCTATAAGTCTTAATAAACTATCACCTTGAACATTTACTAGGATTCTTCTTGTAACCCGCCATTGGGGTTGACCCGGCCCCTCCTGGGAGGGTCATACCTGGTAGCTATATCCCCAACATTAGGCCCCAGGTTGGCTTGAACTTTGTTCTTTGTAAATCTTCAACACTTAGACGAAATCCATCTTCCTCTCTCTGTAAAAACTCTGTAACCCGCCATGAAATCATCTTCTGAAAACACGAAAGCCTGCTATGACATCATCTTCAACGGATCTTTATATTTTAATGTCTTCCGAGAATCGAGGCGTCTGTTTAGCTGGATAATCATTGTTTTGGTCTTCCTCAATTTTCGCGCCTGCCTGTTCACCTATCCCCTCATAAATAGGCTTGGCCGGTCTTTCCCCTTTCTTCTTCTTCCTCCCATCTTGTCGCTACCTCTCTGCCTCTCGAGCTCTGCCATCGCCACAGTGCCCGCCGTCGCTTCTCAACGTCGGCTGCTGCATCACCCTGAGCTCGTCCCGAGAACTGCGGCGACCCTTCGCAGAAGCTCTGCATTCGTAAGTTCCTACCTTTCCACGCCTTTAGATCTGTTTAGGGTTACGAGTTCTGATATGTCTCCAACGTATCTATAATTTTTGATTCTTCCATGCCATTATATTATCAACCTTGGATGTTTTATATGCATTTATATGCTATTTTATATGATTTTTTGGACTAACCTATTAACCCAGAGCCCAGTGCCAGTTTTTGTTTTTTCCTTGTTTTAGAGTATCGCAGAAAAGGAATATCAAACGGAGTCCAATTGACCTGAAACTTCACGGAACTTATTTTTGGAAAGAAAGCAATACCGGAGACTTGGAGTGCACGTCAGGGGATCAACGAGGAAGCCATGAGGCAGTGGGGTGCGCCCACCCCTTGGGCGCGCCCTCCCCCCTAGTGGGCCCCTCGTGGCTCCCCTGATGTATTTCTTTCGCATATATATATATCCATATACCCTAAAACAATCGGGGAGCACAATAGATCGGGAGTTCCGCCGCCAGAAGCCTCCGTAGCCACCGAAAGCCAATCTAGACCCATTCTGGCACCCTGCCGGAGGGGGAAACCCCTCTCCGGTGGCCATCTTCATCATCCCGGTGCTCTCCATGACGAGGAGGGAGTAGTTCTCCCTAGGGGCTGAGGGTATGTACCAGTAGCTATGTGTTTGATCTCTCTCTCTCTCTCTCTCTCGTGTTCTTGAGGTGGTACGATCTTGATGTATCGCGAGCTTTGCTATTATAGTTGGATCTTATGATGTTTTTCCCCCTCTACTCTCTTATAATGGATTGAGTTTTCCCTTTGAAGTTATCTTATCGGATTGAGCCTTTAGGGATTGAGAACACTTGATGTATGTCTTGCGTGGGATACCCGTGGTGATAATGGGGTATTCTATTGATCCACTTGATGTATGTTTTGGTGATCAACTCGCGGGTTCCGCCCATGAACCTATGCATAGGGGTTGGCACATGTTTTCGTCTTGACTCTCCAGTAGAATCTTTGGGGCACTCTTTGAAGTACTTTTGTGTTGGTTGAATAGATGAATCTGAGATTGTGTGATGCATATCATATAATCATACCCACGGATACTTGAGGTGACATTGGAGTATCTAGGTGACATTAGGGTTTTGGTTGATTTGTGTCTTAAGGTGTTATTCTAGTACGAACTCTAGGGCTGTTTGTGACACTTATAGGAATAGCCCAACGGATTGATTGGAAAGAATAACTTTGAGGTGGTTTCGTACCCTACCATAATCTCTTCGTTTGTTCTCCGCTATTAGTGACTT
Source organism: Triticum urartu (assembly GCF_056163025.1). Classification (NCBI taxonomy): domain Eukaryota; kingdom Viridiplantae; phylum Streptophyta; class Magnoliopsida; order Poales; family Poaceae; genus Triticum; species Triticum urartu. Next base: position 466,408,641 of record NC_141873.1, on the reverse strand, counting down.
TGGAGTGACTCTTTGTTGCATGTCGAGGGATAGTTATGTGATCCAATTATGTTATTATTGTTGAGGGAACTTGCACTAGCGAAAATATGAACCCTAGGCCTTGTTTCAATGCATTGCAATACCGTTTACGCTCACTTTTATCATTAGTTACCTTGCTGTTTTTATATTTTCAGATTACAAAAACTATCATCTACCATCTATATACCACTTGTATCACCATCTCTTCGCCGAACTAGTGCACCTATACAATTTACCATTGTATTGGGTGTGTTGGGGACACAAGAGACTATTTGTTATTTGGTTGCAGGGTTGCTTGAGAGAGACCATCTTCATCCTACGCCTCCTACAGATTGATAAACCTTAGGTCATCCACTTGAGGGAAATTTGCTACTGTCTTACAAACCTCTGCACTTGGAGGCCCAACAACGTCTACAAGAAGAAGGTTTTGTAGTAGACATCAAGCTATTTTCTGGCGCCATTGCCGGGGAGGTGAGTGCTTGAAGGTATATCTTTAAATCTTGCAATCGAGTCTTTTAGTTTCTTGTTTTATCACTACTTTAGTTTATAAAAGAAAATTACAAAAAAAATGGAATTAAGTTTGCCTCATACGCTTCATCTTTTTAATATCTTTCATGAGTATGATGGAAAGGAAAATTGTGCCGAAGTGTTAGAAGAAGAATTCATTAAAATGTTTGGCACTAAATCTTTGAATAACGAGCATGATTGCAATGTTTTTAGTATGAATTCCTTGAATATCCATGATGCTAATGATATGCAAAGCCACAAGCTTAGGGAAGCTATGTTTGATGAAGATGATATTTTTTGTCCCCCAAGTTTTGATGAGCAAATTTATTTTTATGAAAGCATGCCTCCTATTTATGATGATTATATTGATCAAAGTGAATTTGGAGAGGTCATGACTTTATTTAGTAATGATTCCACTAGTTCGGAAGAGGTTTCAATTGATTATGGGAACAAAGTTGCTACCTATGATGATTATTGTGATCACTTGTATGCTATTAAAAATAATGATAACCATGAAACTTGTTATCATGATTTTAGTTTTCAATTGGATTGTTCCTCACATGATAATTATTTTGTTGAGTTTGCTCCCACTACTATTCCGAATGAGAAGAATTTTGCTTGTGTGGAGAGTAGTAAATTTTCTACGTTTGTAGATCATGAAAAGAATGCTTTATGTGATGGTTATATTTTTGAATTCATTCATGATGCTACTGAAAATTATTATGAGGGAGGAACATATGCTTGTAGGAATTGCAATAATATCAAGTTTCTTCTCTATGTGCTTAAAGTTTTGAAGTTATGCTTGTTGTGCCTTCCTATGCTAGTTGATTATTATTCCCATAAGTTGTTTGTTCACAAAATACCTATGCATAGGAAGTGGGTTATACTTAAATGTGCTAGTCATATATTCTTCAAGATGCTCTCTTTATGTTACAATTCTTATCTTTTATGTGAGCATCATTGAAATTATCATGCCTAGCTAGGGGCGTTAAACGATAGCGCTTGTTGGGAGGCAACCCAATTTTATTTTTATTCCTTGCTTTTTGCTACTGTTTAGTAATAAATAATTTATATAGCCTCTGTTTTGGTTGTGTTTTTGTGTTTAATTAGTGTTTGTGCCAAGTAGAACCGTTGGGAAGACTTGGGGAAAGTCTTTTTGATCTTGCTGTAAAAAAACAGAAACTTTAGCGCTCACGAGAATTGCTGCCATTTTTATTTGGAGAGTGATATTTAGTTAATTCTTTTTGCAGATGATTAATAGATAAATTCCTCACGTCCAGCAGTTTAGTTTAGAATTTTTGGGGTTTCAGAAGTTTGCGTTAGTTACAGATTACTACAGACTGTTCTGTTTTTGACAGATTCTGTTTTTCATGTGTTGTTTACTTATTTTGATGAATCTATGGCTAGTAAAAGAGTTTATAAACCATATAGAAGTTGGAATACATTAGGTTTAACACCAATATAAATAAAGAATTAGTTCATTACAGTACCTCGAAGTGGTGATTTGTTTTCTTATACTAATGGAGCTTACGAGTTTTCTGTTAAGTTTTGTGTTGTGAAGTTTTTCAAGTTTTGGGTAAAGATTCGATGGACTATGGAATAAGGAGTGGCAAGAGCCTAAGCTTGGGGATTCCCAAGGCACCCCAAGGTAATATTCAAGGACAACCAAGAGCCTAAGATTGGGGATGCCCCGGATGGCATCCCCTCTTTCGTCTTCGTTCATCGGTAACTTTACTTGGAGCTATATTTTTATTCACCACATGATATGTGTTTTGCTTGGAGTGTCATTTTATTTACTTTTGTTTTGCTTGCTATTTGAATAAAATACCAAGATCTGAAATTCTTAAATGTTAGAGAGTCTTCATATAGTTGCATGATTATTTGACTACTCATTGATCTTAACTTATATCTTTCGGAGTAGTTTGTCGTTTGCTCTAGTGCTTCACTTATATCCTTTTAGAGCACGGTGGTGGTTTTATTTTGAAGAAATTGTTGAACTCTCATGCTTCATATATTATTTGAGAGTCTTTAGAACAGCATGGTAGTCTGCTTTGGTTATGAAATTAGTCCTAAATATGATGGGCATCCAAGAGGGATATAATAAAAACTTTCATATAGAGTGCATTGAATACTAAGAGAAGTTTGATACTTGATAATTGTTTTGAGATATGGAGATGGTGATATTAGAGTCATGCTAGTTGAGTAGTTGTGAATTTTAGAAATGCTTGTGTTTAAGTTTGTGATTCCCGTAGCATGCACGTATGGTGAACCGTTATGTTAAGAAGTCAGAGCATGATGTATTTATTGATTGTCCTCCTTATGAGTGGCGGTCGGGGACGAGTGTCGGGGGTTGGGTGCGACATATGCCAAAGGATGGCTTATCATGGTGGGGGCGAGTAGAACGTGGCCGGTGCCTGGAAACGAGATAAGGCGAAGGCATGCACACCGACGAATCTTACCCAGCTTCGGAGCTCTCCGTGGAGATAACACCCCTACTGCTGCTCTGCGGGGTCTCCGCATGATCACTATGGAAAAAGTGTGTACACGGTTGCTCCTTGAGCTGTTTCCTGGAGGTAGGAGAAGGCTAGGCTAGCTCTCTCCTTCCTCTATGATTTGGTCTAGTGCTAATGGATTCCAACCCTTTGCATGGGTGCCCTGGGGGGTTTATATAGGCCTACCCCCAGGGGTACAATGGTAATCCGGCTGGGCGCGGGCCCAGCCGTCAGTCTCTCTGGCCGCCATCTTATCCGCCGACTCCTGGGGCCTGCTGACTGGCGGGCCCCACCGACTGGATTGGTACGGAGCCGACAGGCCGCGTCCGCCACGGGCGGGTCTTGCCGGCGGCGGATTACTGTAGCCGTGCTTCTAATGACGCGAGCTCGGTCATGGGGCCGTGGCAACAGCTCCGACGTCTGGCGGGCGATCACTGTTGCCACTCCCTGTCGTGTCTGGTTAATGGCGCGTGGGGCCCGGGGGAGGGGCCGGCCGACTCCCAACTGGGCCGACTGGTGGCGCTCTCGCCATCTTCCATACGCCCGTCGACTGGTGGGACCCGTCGTCCCTGGGCCGTACTGGCTGGCCGTCGTGGGCACAGGACTCCGTCCACTGGGGCTGACGTCAGGGCCGGCATGGCAACAGTGTTGCGCCGGGCGGAGATCTCCGCGGGTACGACGTACTGTGGCCACGCCTGCCCTTGGAAAAGGGTGGGAGTGGACCTTACTGTGGCCACTCCCCGTCCCGTCCCTCTTTATGAGGGCATGGGGGTTGTTGGCGTCGCGGGCCGACTCCCCATGGCCGGCTTCTCTGGAAGTCGCCAGTCAGGAGTCGTCTCATCCTGAAGTCGTCCCCGGGACTCGGCCGCGAGTGGGCAGTCGGCCGCCTCACCGCCGACTCTCAGAAGGCGGCTCTTCGTCCTAGGGTCTCGAGGGGCGCAGCCTGCCTCGATGTCTTGAAAGGTTCTGGGCCTGGGTTAGCCTACCTGTGGCTCATTACTCAGACAGTAGTCCCCAAAGCTGGTGAGGCACCGAGGGTGATATGTCGAGGAGCCTCAACAGTTTCTTCTTTCCGGCGGTCGGATCTGGGCCTCGCTAGCCGTCTTCTATCAAGCCGACTAGTTGGAGCCGGACCTGCTTAAGGCCGACTTGCCCCTGAAAAAGTTTGAACGTCGCGGCGGAGTCCAAGCGGCATGCCTGATAAGCCTCCAGGTTGCCGCCCGTTGTGGACCCGTCACGAGGCGCCACGTGGCTGAGCCAGTCTGCCCACCCACGCGCGCGACGGGACATGCCTATAGGTGGGGCCTGCCACTACCGCGCCTCGGCGTGTGAACGGATCCGTTGTGGCCGTGCGGACGGTTGGGGTTCCCACGCAGTTACTGCACGCAGTAACTTCGCATGGTAAATCGTGGGGGTCGTGGGTTCCTGGGCACAGTTAATCCCACGACTGCCCCATCGGCTTCTCAGCCCACGAGCCTATAAGTAGGCGGGGGGAGGGGGGCGGCGAAGCACGCGCGCCCATCTTCCCTACTCCCTTTCGCTCCTTCTTGCTTCTTCTTCCTCTCGCCTCCATGCCGGACGCGGTCATGCCACCACCGCCGCCCCCGCTGCCGTCTAGGACTGCGTAAGGCAAACAGCCGGCGGACCCGCCCTTGCCGCCGACCGAAGACGAGGCCATGGCGAGGCTACTCCTTCAAGTCGGCT